>NC_072483.1:84780555-85104444 GCF_027574615.1 Eptesicus fuscus | reverse complement strand
CCCTTTTCTCCTTTGTCCACGTGTCTTATATACCCAATGGAGCCTCGCCATCTTTGGAACTTTTTGCCCATGTGAATTCTCCATATGCATATATTAAAACTTGATTTTTCTCCCGTTAATCTGTTAATTTAATTATTAGCCCAGCCTAGGGAAAGTTAGAAGATGGGAGGAAACGTACTCTTTTTTTCTTTTTTTTTTAGCTCTTACAGAGAGTGGAGGAAGAGAAAATAGTAAAACGGGTGGGTTAGGAGTTTAGACAACTAGTTTAAGCACAAGGTTCAGATGGAAAGCCCTTGCCTAATCTTCACCCCAGTCACCCATATTTTCCAAACTGCTCTTTAGCACCACAACCCTGACCTCAAACAGATCTTAGAATAAGTACCTGGAAATCAGCTGCTGTTTGAAAAAGGGGAAAGCTTTCCTGCATCCTTCCTATCACTGAGCCCCTTATACCTGCCCCTGAGGGGGTTCTTTAGGGCACAACTCGCAATCCTCAGTGTAACTCCAGGCCCTCGTGTGATAGATGAGGAAGCCGAGAAGCAAAGGGACAGTGCACTTGACCAAGGTCTCTGAACTGGCTGGTGGCCGAGCCACAGGTCTCCCGCTTCCAAATCAGAGCTCCTTTGTTACTGCCATTCTCCGTCCCCCAGGCCCACCCCCAGGCCTGTGTGATTGGCTATTGGAAGGGACCCGACCACTCAGTTTGGATTCTGCCGGTAAATTAGAGCCAGATTCTGCAATCTGAGGCAACAAACACACGTCTTCCTGGGGGCCTCTTAAAATTAAAGTGTGAGTGCCCTCTAGTGGCCTCCAGCGATGTTTCCCAGGATTCTCAACCTTTTCCTAAGGCCCAAGAGTGAAGGACACTGGTGGGGCTGGGTAGTCTGGGGCCACATGTGCCCCCCACCCCACCAGCACCCCGGAAAATAAATTCCTGTGATGGCATATGTTTGTTCAAATGTTGCATGCTCACCTATATCATGTGCATGTTCAGCTCATTATACCTTTTCCCCTCAAAATCTTTAGCACAATAAGTGCTCCAGAAAGTCACCGCATCTTTGTCCCATAGACGCAGGGACTCCGAGAAGCATGAGTTAAAACAAAACCCACATCCTGAGACTCAATCCAAGTTAAAGCTCTTCAACTGCACTGGAATGCAAGCTAGGTTTTGTGACCAAAGGAGGAATACAACATGAACATAAGGACAGTAAAGAGATTCTCTCCGTATAGTGGTGTCTTGCTTAGCACAAAGCAGGGAGTGATGTGAGCAATGGAAGTGGCCAAACTAAAGTTCCTGTGGCCCTGAAATGCCATCAGATGTATCCCCCTTAATTACAAAACATCTTTCTATAGCTTCACTGCAGTTACTCAGGAGGAGGTCATGGAAAGTTCTAGTAGGTCTGCTGCCTGCTAGATGTTCCTGTCCTTCCTTCTCTCTAGCTTCCAGTCCCTTGCATCTGTTTGAACAAGAATGTAGACCAGCCCTCGCTGGTTTGGCTCAGTGGATTGAGCATCGGCCTGCAGACCGGAGGGTCCTGGGCTCTATTCTGGTCAAGGGCACATGCCCTGGTTGCCGGCTCGATCCCCAGTAGGGGGCGTGCAGAAGGTAGCCAATCAATGATTCTCTCTCATCATTGATGTTTCTCTCTCTCTCTCTCTCTCTCTCTCTCTCTCTCTCTCTCTCTCCCTTTCTCTCTGAAATCAGTAAAAATATATTTTTTTTTAAAGAATATAGACCAACTCAGGTGTCCTAACCCTGGCTGCACTCCGAGAAGTACCTCAGAGCCTTTGAGAAAGCCTGAGGCCCAGAGATTCTACTTAAGTTGTCTGGGAAGGGGCATCTGTGCTGTTTTCGAGTTCCCGGTGATTCTCTGCGCAGCCAGCGTGGAGAGCCGTGTGCTAAACAAACACTCAGGCCCTGGCGTCATGGTGACCATTCAGCGGCTCCTCCCAGGTCCCCTGTAAAAACGACTTGCTGTCCTGACCGGTTTGGCTCAGTGGCTAGAGCGTCGGCCTGCCGACTCAAGGGTCCCTGGTTCGATTCCGGTCAAGGGCATGTACCTTGGTTGTGGGCGCATCCCCAGTGGGGGTGTGCAGGAGGCAGCTGATGGATGTTTCTCTCTCATCGATGTTTCTGACTCTCTATCCCTCTCCCTCCTCTCTGTAAGAAATCAATAAAATATATTTAAAAACAAAAAACGACTTGCTTTCCAGGACTGACCATCGGCGCCAGCTGCAGCCTGGCCCAGGTGAAGGACATCCTGGCTGAGAGGGTGTCCGAGCTCCCAGAGGAGAAAACGCAGACCTACCGAGCCCTCCTGAAGCACCTGAGGAGCCTGGCGGGCCAGCAGGTCCGGAATATGGCGGTATGTCCTCCGGCCCAGCCATCGGGCACATGGCACCTGGTTCTCAGTCCCTCTGGGATGCTGAAATTGGCATGGGCAGAGCCTGTATGCACAAGGGTCTCAGCGGGCACGATAAATCAATGTGTAATGGTTAACCAACATTGCTTAATAACAGACGTAAAGGAGGATTCGAAGTCAGGTTGGATCCAATAGCCTCGTTGCACTGTGGGTAGGAAAAGGACTTCGTGGTTTTCCTGATTTTATGAGAAAACTGTCAAAGAACCCAATTTCGCCTGAGGCTGCATTAACGGAAGCATGGGGCCTGAAATAAGGAGGACAGCCTTCTCCGCTGCAGACGGTTAGACCACAGCTGGAGTGCACTGCTCAGGCCTGGGAAACACGGTTTAAGGTCGGGTTATTTGTGAGAAAGCAGGGAAGACATGGTTAGGTTTTCAAAACATGCCTGCTCCCTCTCCTACATCCCCCAAACGGTGTGTTAGAAACCCTTAGGATATAGAGAATTGGAGAAGGAGCACCTGCTTCCTTTGAAAAAGCTCTTCAAGTGATTTCAAAATCCCCGACAAGAACCCCGACGCCCTGGAGCCTGGCAAGGAGACGATGCAGGAGAGAGAGGGGCTGGCCACCGCGTCGGGAAGAGGACGGAGGGGGTGGGACAGTCAGAGGGACCATGAGAGCTGCCTTCAAATATTGATCGGCTCCAGAGGACGATAGATTCACTCCCGATGATCAAAGGCAGGCGTCCTCAAACTACGGCCCGCGGTCCACGTGCAGGTGTTTTTGCCGTTTTGTTTTTTTACTTCAAAATAAGATATGTGCAGTGTGCATAGGAATTTGTTCATAGTTTTTTTTTTAAACTATAGTCCGGCCCTCCAACGGTCTGAGGGACAGTGAACTGGGCCCCTGTTTAAAAAGTTTGAGGACCCCTGATCAAAGGGATGGAAGTATAACCGACAGGAGGCCAATTTCAACTCAGTGGAAGCGAAAACTTTAAGCTGTCCACAGAGGAACTGGGGTTCCCTGTCCTCACCAGTGTTACCGCCCAGACCACAGCAACGCGGCTGGTCACCATGGACTCCGTCACTAGGAGGGGCGGAGGGGAGTGAGGTGAATGGCCAGTCATTGCTCTCCCAAGTTCTGAGACGCTACAGGCTCAACCCACTCCGAGTGGAGTCTTCCAAAAGGAGGAAGGCACCCACTCTCAATGGCATGGGTGCCCAGCACCTTGGCATGCTCACGGGAATTCTGCAATGTGGCCAAGGCTGGGTGAGGGTTGAGGGGGTCCAGAACTGGCCCCGGAGCCTCGCTGCTGGGGTTTGAATCCCACTCCGGCCCCCTTCTAGCTGGGAGACCTCTGTCAGGCGTCACAATTTCTCTGCGCCCAGGGTCTTCATCTGTAGAATGACTCTGTGGAAACGACGTCCATCTCACAGGGCTGTTGTGAGGATGAGTGGATGTGTGGGAAAAGGGGGACAGCGGGTGGGACGCCCCCAAAGCTACGGGAGTGTGGGTCCCCATCCCTTCCTCTCCGGGCGCAGGGCCTCCCGGGCAGTGTGAACTGGTCCCCCTGGGCCCTTTCGCACAGGCAGGTGCCTGCGGGGGGCGGAGGGCGCGAGGGGGACTGGCCCGGGCTGTACCGCTCTCTCCGCAGTCCTTAGGGGGACATATCATTAGCCGGCACGGCTATTCGGACCTGAACCCAATCCTGGCGGTGGGCAACGCTACCCTCAATCTGGTATCCGCAGGTGAGCTACCCCAGAGCACTCCGAAAGCACCTCAGGATTCTCTGTCCTTTTTAAAGGCTCCTCTTTAAGTCGGAGCCCGGGTCTCTGGCTCTCGGTGCCCCGCGGGGAGCGCAGGCTCCTGCAGGAAGGCACGTGCATGGGGTGGCACTACCCATAAGCACAGACACCCACCCTGGAACCCAGCCTGTCTGATTCCGAACGGGTGCACCCGCCTCTTCCCCCTCAGGCCGGCTCCCCAGGGCCTCTAACTCCCCCTCCCCCTCCCTTCTCCCCTCCTTCACGCACAGCCCACCACACCCCACTCCGGCTGTCCACCCCACTCAGCCCATCCACTATTTACCCCGCCGTGGGCTGACACGGGCCCAGGCGCTGGGGTCAGGGGAGCAATCACAGCTGCCCCGTGGGAACTTCACGGTTGAGTCCGACCCGGAGTTCTATCCCAGGCCCCATCCCTGATCGGTGGGAACCCAGAGTGCAGGGAGAGCCGTGGGGGCAGGGAACAGCGCTCCTGTCCCCATCAGCTTTGCATGGCAGCCCTGACAGCCCTCGGCCCTTTGGCTGAGTCCTCCGGCCCGTGGTCCAGGACGACCCCAGTTGACCCCCAAAGACCAGGAGAGAAGAGACCAGACTCTGGGGCGTCAGGATAGGAAGGGCAGCTGGGCAGCAGCCGCCTCCTGCACCGGCCGCAGGAGTGGAGGGTGACTGACACGTCCTTCTCCTGGGCTGTTGCTCGGTCGTCACCCCGGCTTCAGGTCTCTGTCCTCCCAGCTCTGCGAAGCACCCGCCCCGAGCACAGCCCAGCTCCAGAAGGCCAGGCCGTGGGCTCGCTGACCAGCCCCAGGAGGGACCGAGGTCAGGGGGATCCTGGGAGCTCCTGCCTCCTCTCCACGCCTGTTCCAGTCGGCAGGGTGCTGCTTGTGCCAGGAACGGGACCCCGTCAGGGTCTCTCGGCTGAGGAGTGATCTCCTCCATGCACTCCTGCGGCTCCACAAACCCCCTTTGAAAGCCCGAGGGGACGGGGGACCGGTCAGTGGTAGCGATGGGGCTGAAAGGAGGTTTTGTGCAGTAAGCACGCAGGGCTCCGGCTTAGGGGCCCAGAGCAGCAGCAAGAACAGAAGGCAACCCCAAGGCCTGGAGCTCTGTTCCCGGTGCGGACGAACCCTGTCCCAGCGTCAGGACGCCCTCCCTTGACCGCGGAGTTGACAGAGTCGAACCGGCCTCTGCTGAGCAGTGCAACCCGCACAGGCCCGGCAGCGGGAGGCCGGCTCCCACAGCTCGTGTGCGAGGGGGTGGATGTCCTGCAGCTGCCACCACCACCCCCATCCTCCCGACCCCGTCCCCCTACCCCCGTTGGAGGGACAGGGGAGTCCTGACTGTCACACGCTCTGCCCTCCTCTCTGCCGCTGGCAGGGACACTGGCTCCCTGCTGCCTCTGCAGAAATGTCATTTCCCCCCAGGAGGCGCCCGGCAGGTCCCGCTGGGCGAGCACTTTCTGGCCGGGCTGGCAAGCGCGGACCTCAAGCCAGAGGAGGTGTTGGAATCTGTGCATGTCCCTCACTCCCGAGAGGTAAGGCCCTGCCGCTCCTGGCCGCTGCTTTCCCTTTTCATCGCCGAATCCGGCATCTTTACACGAAGCAGAGGAAGGCGCGGGAGCCATGCCTTCCTGTCCCCCAGGGCAGCCGGTGGGGGAGGTGTTGTTGCAGCTGTGGGGTGCGGCTGCCGAGCCTGCGGTCGCCCTGCTTCCTCCTGCTCTCTGACCCACTCGGGAGGGGAACCGCCCTGACGGGGGACTGAGCGTCTCTGCGGGACCCACAGGGACAGGGAGGCTGGGCCGGCCTCCACCTCCCGCTCCAGCCAACCCCCCGGTTCACAGAAGGTGAGGCCTCCAGACACCTGCCCACCCAGCATCCCTGGGGGTGAGGCGGCCACCCCCCAGCTACGGCGGGGCCTCTGTCCTCACTGTCCCCTGTGCCTCTCCCCAAAACTGTCTGAATCCCAGAGGACAGTCTTCCCAGAGAGAAACACACATTCACACTCACACTCACACATACTCACTCACACAATCACACACACACACACACATACACACTCACACACTCACACACACTCACACATATTCACTCACACACACTCACACACTCATACACACACTCTCACACACTCACATACTCACACACACTCATACACACTCACACACACACAAAACACACACACAGTCACACACACTCACCCAATCACACACAACACACACACACAACACACACACACACACTCACACAATCACACACACACACACATTAACACACACACGCACACACACTCACACACAACACACTCTTACACACACACTCACACACTCACACCCACCCACACTCACATACACACTCATACGCACACACACTCTCACACACACTGATCCAAAGCTGGGTTGTGCCGGAAGTCTCAGAGTAAGGCACGCTGTCCGCCATGCATGCCCTCCACATGTTTCCTGTGGAAGGAAAACTCTGAGTGTGTTCCCAGTCACTGTGCCTGGGTGGAAAGGCCCCGGGCAGAAGGCCTCGCAGACAAACCCGGCACCCTCGGGGCCACACAGCTGGAAACACTGGGGACGCGGGCCATCTCCATGCCCACGGCAGCACCAGGGTCCCGGGGCCGAGAGGTCGGCGGGCAGCGTCGCCCTCCTGACTGCCCCTGACACAGGCTCCCCCGCCCCCCGTCGGAAAGTCCACTTCGCCTCTCGCGAGCCGTGCACAGTGGAAGTGACGGTTTCTGCAAACCAAGAAACGCGGCCGAGCTCTGTGGCACGTTGGGCAGGTCACATGGAAAAGCACTGGCGTGGAGCCCGGCCCACAGGGCTCAGGGCTGAGCGCCGACCTGTGAACCAGGAGGCCGCGGTTCCATCCCGGTCAGGGCACATGCCTGGGTTGCGGGCTCGGTCCCCATTGGGGGGCACAGGAGGCAGCCGATCCCTGATTCTCTCTCATCAGTGATGTTTGTCTCTCTCTCCCTCTCCCTCCCTCTCTGAAACCAATAAAAAGTTTAAAAAAATAAGTATATATATATAGTAGAAGCAAAGCAAAGCACTGGTGTTGGGAGGGCCCTCCATCCTCGCAGGGGACACGGGGCCTGAAGACCCCGGGAAGGGCACCTGGAGAGATGACACATGGAGAGGAGCCAGCCGTTCTGTCCTGGCCTCGGAGGAAAAGGGTGCATGACCCCGTTCCTGGAGGAGGCCGGGCATGGGGAGCGGGGGGGTTCAGTTTGAAGGAGAAGGCAGCCAAGTTGCCCTCACAGGTGCCAAGTGTCCTTTGTGTGCCTCTCCGTTGGGGCCAAGAGATGGATCAGTGGCGCCGAGAGGCAGAGACCGTGCTCGAGGCTGACACCGAGCGGCTGCCGATGGCCTTGCCTCCGCAGGGGGAGGTGGTGGCGGCCTTCCGGCAGGCGCAGTGCCCGCACCACGCCTGGGCCCACGCGAACGCGGGCATGCGGGTCCTCCTCCAGGCGGGCACCGACACCATCGAGGACCTGAGCATCGCCTTCGGGGGGCTCGGGGCGGCCACCGTCGGCGCCCCCCAATCCTGCCAGCAGCTCCGAGGGAGGTAAGCGGTGAGCCCCGCGCCCGAGGGGGGACAGACGTCAAAGAAAGGTGGAAATTTGGCTCAGGCGAGTGTGGGTAAAGCCCGGGAGAATGGAAACTCCTGTGTGTGGCAGCACTGCCTGTTCTTTCCATAGTTTGGCTAAATGAATCAGACCTTTCTTGGCGATGATTAAGTGGGTGGCACTTTTTGGGCGAGGAATACAGCAACTAAGATGGCGAGGACTCCTCCAGCCCGGGCTCTGGTGACACCAATACTCCAGCCAACGCACACCCGGCAGCGTCCGCGTGGCACCCCACCCCTCTGCTCAGGGGCCAGCTGTCTCTTCCTCGGTGAAAGCCACGTCCGAGGCTGAGTCGTGTCCAGTTCACCGTGGAACTGGCCCTCGTGGTCTGTTTATTGAATGCCAGGTTCCGGCCTGCTGTGACCCTCAGCCCACTCCTTGCCTCGGTGGTCCTGAAGGGCTTGGTTAGGTGGTTTCTAGACTCCCGGCCAACTCAATAAGGCCCTGGCCAGTTTTCTCAGTGGTTAGACCACTGGCCCACACACTGAAGGGTTGCCAGTTCCATTCCAGGTCAAGGGCATGTACCTGGCCTGCAGGTTGGACCCCTGGCCAGATTGGGGTGCCTGCAGAAGGCAACCAATTGATGTGTCTCTCTCACTTTGATGTTTCTTTCTTCCTCTCTCTCCTCCTCCTCCTCCTCCTTCCTTCTTCTTCTTCTTCTTCCTCTTCTTCCTCTTCTCTTCTTCTCCTTCTTCTCCATCTCCTCCTTCTTCTCCTTCTCCTTCTTTCTGTCTCCCTCCCTTCTAGTGTCTCTAAAAAAATCAATGGAAAAAGTATCCCCAGCCTAGCCAGTGTGGCTCAGTGGTTGACCATCGACCTATGAACCAGAACTAGGTGGTCATGGTTCGATTCCCAGTCAGGGCACATGCCAGGGTTGCAGGCTCGATCCCCACCCCCCACCCAAGTCTGGGGCCTGCAGGAGGCAGCCAATTGATGATCCTCTCTCATCATTGATATTTCAATCTCTCTCCCCCTCTCCCTTCCTCTCTGAAATATATATATATATACACACACATCCACACACACACACACACAGGTGAGGATTAATAAAAAAAAATAATAAATTAAATAAATAAATAAATCCTATATAATAAAAGGGTAATATGCAAATTGTCCCCTCAACCAGGAGTTCGACCAGGGGGCAGGGCCAGCCCACCAACCGCCCGCAGCCAGTCCCCCCCGCCCGTGCAGGAATTCGTGCACTGGGCCTCTAGTAAATAAATAAAAAGGACTCGGAATCTCTAAATGGCCACCAAGCCACATCGAGCACCGGTCAGGCACTCTGACTGATCCCCTGCTGCCTCCATCCCACCAGGCGCTGGAACGAGCTGATGCTGGACGAGGCCTGCCGGCTGCTCCTGGACGAAGTCTCCCTCCCAGGCTCGGCGCCGGGGGGGATGGTGGAGTTCAAGAGGACTCTGGTGGTCAGCTTCCTCTTCAAGTTCTACCTGGAGGTGCTGCAGACACTGAAGCCGCTGGCAGCGCGGCCCTCGGCGCCTGTAAGTGCCCGCGCTTGCCCGGCTCCTCGCAGCCTTTAGCTCCCTCCCCACTTGCCCACCGCTTCTGCACACTGCCCTGTGGGCGGCCTGGGCCACGGCCTGCGCCTGTTCTGGGTCACAGCCAGCCAGTTCCCAGCCATCCCGCCTCCCAGATTCCGGGGGCTCCAGGCGCCAGACTGTCTTCAAGCCACAAATGTTTACCGCGTGCCCTGCGCAGTGAAACGTTATGGTGCCCCTGCCTCGGAGTGCAACTATTTTTCTTTCAGTATCACTTTGGGAAGTATAATCACACGTAATGAAATGCCCCTGTTTACATTCAGTGAGTTTTGACCAATGTGTAAACCCACAGAGCCACCCCCTCAAACAAGAAATAGGGCATTTCCATTTCCCCAAAATGTACGCTTTTGTCCCCTTACTGTCAACCCTCCCACCCATGCCCCCAGGCAACCAAATTCCAACTTCAATAGGGAGTGTAAAATAAAATTTTCTTTGTCTAAAATACTAAAATGTGTTTACATGCTAATATTGAAGTAGCTTCTTGCTAGATTTTTCTGATTGTAAATTTCTGGAGTAATTAAGCAAAACAAAACATTCCCTCCCTCCCTCCCTTCCTCCCTCTCTCCTCTCCTGACTATGATCACAACTCTCTCCCTACCTTGTACCCCCGAACCCCCAACTCCACCCCAGCAGCTCAGGGTTCCTAAAGTGTCTGATTCTCATTTACTCGGATGAAGACCCTCACCAGCCACATGCCCCAGGAATTTAATTTCTGAATTGAGACACTTGATGTGTTTAGTGACACACAGAGGGCCTCCCATTTTACCTCTCTCCCAGAAAGCCGAGTAGCTGAGAAAGGCAATGGGCTCTCGTGTGTACAGTGAACTCCAGCTCCTTCTGGGATGGCCTACCTGGCTCCAGTTTTCTGGCTTCTCCCTCTGCAGGCCAGCTCCTGACAGGCCTCTCTTCCTTCTCAGGGTCACCTGAGGATCCGCTTCAAACCAGTTGGTCCAGTTCCTCCTTATAGGGAAAGAGAGGGAGGGCAAGAAGCTTTCATCCAAAGTAAAATCCTGGAGGCGATGGGGATTTGGGTTATCCTCCCTACACTGACCGTGCAGTTTTGTGGGTACTGTAGCCAAGTCGTTTTTGCATAAACCAAAGCCTTACTTAAACACAGACTAATCAGTTTATCGGGATCGTTTTGAATCTTCGCCCAGGACGGCCTTCGATACCCTGAAGTCTCAGACCCCTTCCTAAGTGCGCTGGAAGATTTCCCGGTCACAGTGCCCCAGGGAGTCCAACGGTACCAGGTCAGTGAGTTTAATTTAACGGAAACTTAGACACCAAGAGATAAGCGGTAGCTGTGCGAACAAGCAAGCTGTTCAGAGCGGCGGTTTTCGTCCTGACGCTGTGTTTTTGCTGCACACTGGCCCTTTGTTTAGGCCGAGCCAGGGAGATGCTGGATCTGAGCTCAGGCCTGAGCCACCAAATCAATTGATTTGTCCGGGGCTGAACCGACCCAGAACAGTTTGACCGTCTAATAACTGACGATCTCTTCAAACGATCCAATGATGTCCTTCGGGCATTGGTTTGAAGAGCGGCTCAGCCCGGTGTGGGGGAAGGACAGCACAGGAGGGGAGCAAGGTCCAGCCTCCAGCCCTGATTGCAAAACCTTTCATCTCATCAGCAGAACAAGAGCCCTGCAAGTAACTGAACCCTCCCTCCTCGCAGGACAACTTGGAAAATGTCTACAATGATCTGGAGTACAACCCCTCCCCCAACCCCGTCTCCACACACCGCACACCGATCTTAGTTTCAGAGCGAACATTTGCGCCATTGCCTTACACGCCCAGGGGTGTTTCTACGCCCCTTGGAGGGCAGCCGAGGCACTTAGTCTGGATCTGGGTGGGCTCCACGGCCATTTGCTACCCCCTCCCCCAACAGAGGTCCTGCTTTGGGCATAGATTTTGGTCCCTCACCCTCAGGAATTGCATCACTTTAGCCTTCATCATCATGATCCCTTGACATGTGAACAGGTTGATTACTGGAAAAGCCAGAGAGCGGGACAGGGAGACAGACCCCTGAATTCCAGAAGAAAGGGGTACAGGGGTGCTGCTTAGAAAACGAAGATGCCAAAATGAGAAGCGGGGGTGCCCCTTCACCTATTTCACAATTTTGCCAAAATTGGCCCAGCCTAAGGTATTGCCACATAACTGAAATGACCGTTTCCCAGTGTAGTTACATCATTAAATTGTCATGCTCTTTATCGGACCCACTCCAGGGTTTGTTGCCCAAGGGTGACTGTGTGTTCTCAGTCCTGGATCAGGCGTGTTGAGAATCGTCCGGGCCCACTTCTGAAGGTTGAGCTTTTCCAGGGCAACTCTTGTCTTCCTCTGTAGCGTGTGGATTCTCGCCAACCCCTCCAAGACCCAGTGGGACGTCCCATCATGCACCTATCAGGTCTCAAACATGCCACAGGTGAAGCCATATTTTGTGATGACATCCCCAAGGTGGAAAAAGAACTTTTCATGGCCTTGGTGACCAGTACCAGAGCCCATGCAAAAATTATGTAAGTAGGTGAAAAGCTTTCAAAAAGCCTTTGAAACACACATGATGAGTTTTAGTGACACCCAGAGAGCCTTCCCATTTTACTGCTCTCCCAGCAGAGCCAAGGAACTGAGGATTTCCTCGGAGGAATGTGCCAATTCTTCTGCAATGTCCTAAACCCAAAGGACCTAAAATAGAGAGAGTAAAGAAAAGATCACACACCAAAAAAGAAAAAGAAAAGGTCACACACACACACACAAAAAAAAAGAAAAGGTCACTAGTGCCCGGAGGAGGAAGGGAGAGTATCTGGAAATGACCACCGCGGAAGAGAAGACAAAAATTGTAGCTGTGGGTTTCTTGATTCCATTGTAACCTCAGAGTGCCCCAGCTCCCTGCTGAAGCCCTAGGCAGGGCTCAAAGGAATAAGTAGAGCTGATATTCAATTGGTGATAAAATACTGAACTACTTCATTACTAAATGGTAAATGGCCATGTCCTAAGCTCCCTAAGGACGCCCCTTGCAACAGGCACTCTGGCCCATCTGACAGCTCCCCTCCCAGCAGCTAAAATGTTCCCCCCCCCCGGCCCAGCAGAGGGCCTCCTGATCAGGGCCTAAGCAGGACCAGTTGTTAGATATTTTTATTTCCAACCAGGCTCTATCCCTCCTTCAGGTTTGGGACCCTCAAAGCTTGCTGATTTCTACCTCTTAAATATTTCCTTTTTTTTTTTTTTTCAGATCAATTGATTTGTCCAAGGCCCTTGAACTACCTGGGGTGGTTGATGTGATAACAGCTGAAGACATTCCAGGCACCAATGGTACTGAAGATGAGAAATTGCTGGCTGTAGATGAGGTATAGAATATGCCTTTCCATGTGTTGTGTAGATAATCACCAAGGCACCCCCTTCAGCCAACTTACCGTGGCCTCCCAGCCCTCTCTGACAATGGGGGTAGAGGTGCCAGTTCTCCCAGCTTCTTTCTATCCCTAACATCTTTATTCAGACAGACCTACATTTCTGGAGCCATAATAAAAAGTAAAGTTATTATAGAAAAATAACTCCTAGTTTTCCCACTGCGTGCTCTTGAGTCAATTTATCCTCGTCCGGGAAATGCAGGAACTGACCCGTGTCAGGGTAGAAGAGAAAAGTGTAGGAAGCAGCGTACAAAAAACACAGCCACTCCTGTTATTTACACTGAACTCCCTCCTTTCCTGCATCAGCCCCACCCCCTCCACCTTCCACTTACCTCACACACTCCAGTTTTAAAAAAGTTGCTCTTGCCATCTTTGACCTTTAGCCGATTCAACAATCATTCACTGAGCTCTTGTGTCTGGAGCCAGACTACCTTGGTTCATGTCCCAGCTCTACCACTCACTCACTGAGTGTCCTCCGGTGGCATCTGCTGGGAGATGAGAATAGTCATAGCACCCACCTCACTGTGCTGTTGTGAAGTTTAAATGAGTTAATACGGGTGAAGTGCTTACAACAGGGCTTGGCACATGAAGGATCTCAGTGTCAGCTGTTACTGCCACATCTCAATGACTGTTTCTCCTGTAGCCTTGGCATGAATCACTGTTTAAACTCTGAAATGACACCACAAACACGATACATGTGAACCTAACTTGACAGGACAGAGCAGATTCAGGTTGAACTCCAGATGAAGTTGGCTGTCACTTAGGACCTGTATTATCTATTAGGGCTGACATACAAAATACCACAGACTGGGTGGCTTCAAAAAACAGAAATTTATGTTCTCAGAGTTGTGGAGGCTGAAAGTCCATGCTCAAGGTGTTGGCAGGTTTGTTTCTCCTGAGGCCTCTCTTCCTGGCTTGCGATGCTCATCTTCTCCCTGCATCCTCACGTGGCCTTTTGTCTGTGTGTGAGCCTCCCTGGCTTCTCCTCCTCTTCTTGTAAGGACATCAGTCCTATTGGTTTAGAGCTCCACCCTTATGACCTCATTTAACCTTAATTATCTCTTTAAAGGCCCTATCTCCCATACACTCATATTGAGGGGTTATAGGGCTTCAACACATGAATGGGGGTGGAGTGCCATGTTCTACAAAAAATACTTTCCTTATCTTTAAACTCTGAAATGACACCACAAACACGATACATGTGAACCTAACTTGACAGGACAGAGCAGATTCAGGTCACAGCCAATCTCACATTCACTCTGGAGCTTACATTCATTGAGTAAAATGGCCAATGGAAACATCTGTATTATTTTTTAATTCAAAAATATTTTCATGTGTTAACCAAGCACATACAGTTGAATGTGACTTCAAGGTGGTTATCATTTCTCAATGATGACAACTAAGATGCCACTGGTAAAGTGGAGCTTAAACCTACTCCCGCCCAGAATTTTCTACCCGCTTCATGCATGTACTTTCCACAGGTACTTTGCGTGGGTCAAATCATCTGTGCTGTGGCTGCAGAGACAGATGTACAGGCGAAACGTGCAATTGAAGAGATAAAGATCACCTATGAAGATCTGGAGCCCGTAATCTTCACCATCGAAGTAAGCTGACTGGTCTCTCGCGTAAGGTTACAGATTAAAAGTACTTTATCATCCTTAGCAAGGAAGTCAATGGCTTTAAAGCTATTGGAGAGTAAGAGTGCAGAAGACAGGTGCCTTCTGAAGTATGGAAAACGACCTTGGGTCTGACAGTAAAGCTAGGATCAGCTGTCAGTAGGTCAATTCACAGAACCTCAGAATGGCTCCCAGTCTTCTTGTATGAGTTCATTCATGTTATTATCAAAAAGAAAACAAAGAACTAGAGAAACCCTGTGAGATATGTCAAATCTCAAAGAAATGAACAAACTTCCTACACTGTCTATTGGGATTTCTTGCTCAGAAATGCATTAGGACTTGAGTCTTCTCCCTCAACACGGCCTGTTCTTTCAGATTTCTGAGTTAGAGGTTCTTGTACATGAGCTACCTAAGTCTTACACCAGTGTTTTTCTTCAGGGAAAAGGGAAGGCCCAGAACCTCACCCAGACTGCATTTAGGCCTATCACCTGTTCCCTGGAGATACACATTGAAAATGAGAAATAAGTAGTGATCACCCTGGACCATCAAAGTGCCTCCAGATCTCAATTCTTAGCCTTTCTCTAACTCTTGTTGGTTTCCTCTGCAATCTAGAAGACATTCTCTCCAACATCCCATCTCTGCAGCAAGCCCACTGCTCTAGTACGTCCCTGCTTTCAGGGATCCTTTGATGTGTCCTAGCAGATGGCAATTTGGAGAGTTTACTGGCTTTTTATTAAGAAAAACACTGCCAGTGGAAGAAGCATACAAAGAATTGGCTTTGTGTTTTTTCCCTGTCACTTAGGATGCCATAAAACACAACTCATTCCTATGCCCTGAAAAGAAACTTGAACAGGGAAACATTGAGGAGGCATTTGAAAAAGTCGATCAAGTTATTGAAGGTAAGAGACTCAGGATATTCGATGGGACCTTTGGGGGATTCTACTCTGAAGCAGACATTGAAGGCCTGTGATTTCCTCTTGGTGCTTTGCCAAATTTCTCTTAGATCTCTTCTTTCCAAAGTGTGTGTGTGTGTGTGTGTGTGTGTGTGTGTGTGTGTGTGTGCGCGTGTGTGTGTGTGTGTTGGTTTTAAGGGTGGGAGGGGTAGGGAGCAGCAGAATAAATAGAAGAAAAACTCCTAAGATTTTAAAGTGTCAGGGCAGAGTGAGGAACAGAACCAGACACGTTCAACTTGTTATCCAGAACTGTAATCTCTGAAGCAGATTGCTCTCAGTTGACACAGGACAAATGCCTGACCCATCAGTTCCTCGATCAGGACAAATCCAGGCTGGCCAGTCCACCACATCTTGCTTGCTTTTGAATTCCCCAACATGACCATTTCCAACCAGCGTGCACCTTCAGGAATTTCCCTGTGTTTGCACCTAACAGGAGAGGTCCATGTTGGAGGACAGGAACACTTTTACATGGAAACACAAAGAGTGCTTGTTATTCCAAAGACAGAGGACAACGAACTGGACATCTATGTGTCAACACAGGATCCAACCCACGTGCAGGTGAGGTCCAGGGCCACCCCCACCTCTGCAACTTCCTAAGTCTATCATGGCCTTCAACCCCCACTGCCTCAGGGTTGGCAGGCATTTACTCAGAATACAAGCATTGGACATCAGTGGAGAGCTAAGACCCCAGGACCCCTTTTTTTCCTGGTCTTGTGAAGTCACTTTAGATTTAGAGAGGACGTTCAATGGCAGTATGCTTAAATGAACTCTGTGCTTGGATGACAACACTAAGTTATATCTGTACTTGATTTTTCTCTAAGATAATTATTACAGTTAACCTGTGGAGTCAACACCTCACTTTACAGCACATTTTCATTTCCCCAGCCATAAAGCACTCAAAGTTTTAGCTGCAAATACTTCTTCTTCTTCAGGAGGTTGCTGGAGTTGGCTGTTTCTCACCTTGTTGGGACATTGAATTTAGGCATTTGTCTCGGAGTTCAGCTTCTGACAGGAACCCAGGATGGTTTCTTCTGACAGTTTCCCTTCTGGAAAATGCCATTTTTCTGCTGGAAAGGCTGTGTTCTGTGGCAATGACCCATGTTTATGACCTCAGTGGGGCTACACAAGACACATTCAGACTGTCAGTCTTTTCTTTTCTTTCTTTCTTTTTTTTTTTTTTTTTTACACACAGTAGATGTCGATGGATTTTGCAGTGATGTTGTGTTTCAGGAAATCAAAGTCTTCTTTGCCATTTCATTCTTCTAAAACTTTCCCAATATCTAACTTTTACAGAAAACAGTGTCTTCTACTTTAAACATCCCAATCAACAGGATCACCTGTCATGTAAAACGAGTGGGTGGAGGTTTTGGCGGGAAAGTAGGAAAATCAGCTGTGTTCGGAGCTATTGCAGCTGTGGGTGCCATCAAGTAAGTGCACTTGGGGGTACAGGAGGGTGGGTGTAAAATGTCAGAGCTGAGGGCCGACCAGTGGCCTGAGAGGCACTTGGGCTGCTGTCATAACCACCTGCCATCCTTGGGCAACTCAGCCTCCTGTCTCTTTCTTTTTAATTGTAGATACAATACCCACCCTCCTGGAGTTATTAGAAAAGTCATATGTAGATAGACATATGCTAATTTCCTATGAAAAGGAAAGGTGGTATTACTAGCTGAACACCTCCAGGGCCAGGCTTGTCCTGACCCTGAGCTTCAGAAAAGGTGACCCATTTAGGGGTGGGGCAAGTAACTGTCCAAGTAGAGTGCCAAGGGGAAGAATGCTCCCTCACTTTTCCTTCTACTCTCAGCTGCAGATGTGGGGCGGGCGCGGTGAGGGTAGAAAGACCCCCTTTGCCTCCTCCCTGCACCTGGGGAGAGCTGGCTTTTCAATGTGTGCTCAGAGGACAGATGACATCCTCAAAGAGAGCTCCCAGGCTCACCTCAATGGAAAGCTCGCTGTTCATGCTGTGCATGGTGTTGGCTTTTCTAGTCCTTGGTTTTGTTTTGGTTTTGGGGTTTTTTTTTGTACTTTGTCAGAGCTCCAATCAGCCTGTAAATGTCCTTTAGCAGCTTCTGTACAGTTCAGAGCTAGGAACCAAGACACTCCGTGTCTCCTTCCATGATGAGAGGTAGGAAAAAGCAGGATCTGAATCTCATCTCCAGTTCTTTTCATAATGAACCTCTCTCTATTCACATCCACCAGGGACCCAGCAAGGGAGAATCAATGTGTTGTATTCCCACCAGGCTTTGTGCTGTTAAGACTTCCCAAGCATAATTGCACATTAGAATCATCTTGGGAACATTTAAATCCAATGGCCTAGGATGCCCCATACTGACCCAACCATTATTAAATATTTTTTAAACTTTCCTCCCTGGTTGGGTGGTTCAGTTGGTTGGAGCATTGTCCCATACACCAAAGGGTTGTGGGTTCAATTTCTGGTCACGGCACATACTCAGGTTGCAGGTTTAATCCCATAGGTCAAGGTGCATATGGGAGGCAAGCCATTTCCTTCTCTCTCTCTCTCTCTCTCTCTCTCTCTCTCTCTCTCTCTCTCTCTCTCTCTCTCTCTCCCTCCCTCCCATAAAAACATTTTTTAAAGCCTTCCCAGTGGTTCTACTGTGCAGCCAAGTGTGGGAAACACCATCTTAAACAACCCTGCCTTAGCACACTCCTGCCTTGTGTTAAGTGGTCCCCAGAGGAGTGCTCTCAAATTGCTGGTAATAAGAGTCTCCTCAGGTCATAGAAATTTCTGCCTCCCCATCCGAGACCCACAGAATCAAAATCACCAGGAAATGAACCCAGACACTGAACATTTAACGGATGCTCCAGGTGGTCCTCACCATTAAAAAAGACCAGGAAACCCTACACTAGAATTATGGTTTTCAACATGTACCTAAAGACACCTGCATCAAAATTGCTGAGGGAAATGCAGATTCTAGGGCCCCTCCCCAACCTATTGCTAAAGTGCTAAGGCTCAGGAATCTGCATTTCACCAGCACTCCAGAGGACTCTTCTGCACTCCCAAGTCCAGGAGCCTCTGCCCCTGAGACACAGAAAGGCTGAAGCTCCTAGCTCCCCAGGGGCCCAGCTTGGCCAACATCATTGCAGTCCCGGTGAAAATGAAGATCCAAATCCTGACACACCCTAGACAAGTGCTGGCCTTTGCTTGAAGTTGTGTTGTTAAGTTTGCATGTACCTGTTCACACTCTTTCTCCTTTGTTACTAGTGGTGGGGATATGCAAAAATGACTGGATGTGGATGATTGTCAAATTTAAAGCCATAACAACACAAGTGAACTGCCATGTGACATTAATCACTCTAGCTAGATCTGAATTATAGACCACGGAGACAATAGTAATTTAGTTGTACATTAGATCAATGCTTCACACAGTGTATGCACTCAATGAATATATATGGAATGGATGGATGATTAAATGAATGATTGGATAAAATGGATTAGAGGGCAAGTAGAGAATGGATGGGTAGAAAGGTAGATGGATGAGTGGGTAGGTAGTTAAACGAGGGGATGGATAAATAGGTGGATGGATACTAGGTGAGTAGATGGTGGATGGATGGGTGGGATGCAGAATATGACTAAGATTTGTTGTCCTTAGAACTGGTTACCCGGTTCGTCTTGTTCTTGATCGTGAAGATGACATGTTAATAACTGGGGGAAGACACCCATTATTTGGAAAATATAAAGTGAGTATTAAAGATGAAATTATTGAAATACTTCATTCTCTTCTATTGTTTTGATTTTGTTGAATTCTAAAAATAATTATCTTAGCATCCAAAATATTCAATGAGGATGCTGTGTATCTGAATACTCATAACATTTTTGTGAGGAACTTTTAATAAATCAAGTGTAGAATTATGAAATTGAATAATAAAAATACATGATTAAAAATGCTGTTTCCTCAGTGACAAAAACCTGAAAGAAGCTACAAACATTGTTATACTAAACTTCACTTTACAAGTGTTTCCACTAAGTGGTTATGAAAATGTCATAAAAATTATTTGCAAATAGGAAAAAATAATCCACTAACAAGTGAAATAATTTTAAATTGTTTCAAACCACATTCATTGCATTTTTATGCAACTGTAGCATAAACACTATTAAAAATACTTGTTGACATCAATACTACTTTTCAAATTTGTGCCTGAGTTCTTTGGACAGTTCTAATGTAATATTTTCCTATCAAATATGCTTTATTTTTCAATTGCTCGTAGCGTGCATATAGTTAGATTTCGTATCTAATCTTGTCATTGCCTGAGATTACTAAATTGTTATATTTTTTGGCATTACTAAAACCATGGCTTTTCACAATTTTATCTCTCCCATTGGCATTAGTAATTTATATAATTAGAGAGAAATAAACCATAGTTGGCAATTAAACTTGTATTTGCCTTCAAATGCACAGAAATTAATACAGATATTATTATTTCTAGTACCAAGAGCAATGTAGAAACACATTCTGGGGTTGTGGCAATTAGTATTATGGTAGTTGCTGAGTTCTTTGGTTTTGGCCTAGATTATAAATCAGGATTTATTTATATTAGTTGTGAGACTGTTTTAATACTAGTGCCTATTAAGAGGATTCTAGACAGCAAATGTTTTGGTATTTATAATAATATAAAACATAATATAAAAGAGGGAAATCATTAGACTATTTTAAAGATCCAAATTTTATTTTATTTTTAAAGAAATATAATTGTACTTCCAACGTAATAATATGTGTGTATGTGTATACATGTACGTATATATCCTCATTAAACTTAGCTAACAAAGATTTGCTTGTATACTTTGAACTACTTGTAAATTAGTAGAGCAGATACTTATGTGTGATAGGTTCTTCCAAAATTCTTTAAAAGTTTATATTAAACAGCTGAAGAATTCTCTCTGCTGCCTTTGCTTGGCAATGCTTTCTTCAGGAAAAGTTGAAGGCACACTGCAGCCTAGCCTTTGTCAACATTGCCATAAATTCTGAATTGGTGGATTTTCCCACAGGTCCTACCTGCTCTGGTTTCTTACCCAACACTTCTCTTGGAGTAGATGATAATAACCATATAGCTGTATGGTTTCATCAGTTGTATTTGTCCCCGTCTTCAGAAGACAGAGACCAGAGGCAGTCTTTTTGGTAGAACTACAGCAGGGAGTGGGAATTTTTCTTTTCAATCTGGGCTCTACAGGCAGACTGGTCCCGTGGTGGGAGGGCCGACTTCAGAGGAATGCCAGGTGCCTCTGAGTCCCAGGAAGCACAGCAGCAGGAGCTCGCATTTGAGGCCGTAGCACTTGCAAAGCGCTCCACAGCTCTCGCGCCAGGGACCGTTCCCAGCCCTGGCTTCTGACGCTTTCCTGCAACGAGATGCACTGCCATTCATTCCATCGCACTCTGAAATTCCAGGGACTTGTCCACGGGGCGGAAACCACGGGCTAAATTAGAAGGAATGCCAGTACAAAGTGAAGGAGAATCTTCCAAGAATAAGGAAGAAGAGGGTAGCAATTACATGTCTGGAGATCGGCAAGAACTTTAGAATTTCATAATGACGCTGAAGCCAGAAAATTGCGGGTTGGAAGGAAAGGGCTCAGCAAAATTCAG
The DNA here is from genome assembly GCF_027574615.1 of Eptesicus fuscus. Lineage (NCBI taxonomy): Eukaryota > Metazoa > Chordata > Mammalia > Chiroptera > Vespertilionidae > Eptesicus > Eptesicus fuscus. The sequence continues at coordinate 85,083,560 of NC_072483.1, read as the reverse complement.
GTCAGAGGAGGCCTTTGTCACCCAAGTGCTGAAAGCCAAGGGACTAGCCAGGGGGGGACACCCAGAGCAAACAGGAGCAGTGTCTGTCTTCAGTCCTGCCTAATGGTGGAGCTGGGCTGTGGCTCCAAGTTGGCATGTACGTTAATCATGTAAAATGTCCATCATCTGCTGACAGGTGGGATTCATGAACAACGGGCGGATCAAAGCTCTAGACATTGAGTGCTTCATTAACGGAGGCTGCACGCTGGACGACTCGGAGCAGGTGCGTGCATCAGACACCAGTGACCTTGGTCGTGAATAGAACACAGAACTTCTAGATGAGTCTTTACTGAACACGCTTCCTCAAGTACCAGGTTCCACAGCAGCTCGACTTTTAGAGAAAAGAAGAAAATGTTATCCAATATATGTGAATATCTTCCATTACTTTAGGTAACAGAATTCCTCATACTGAAGCTGGAAAATGCGTATAAAATCCGAAACCTCAGGTTCCGGGGCCGTGCCTGTATGACCAACTTACCATCCAACACGGCCTTTCGCGGATACGGCTTCCCACAAGGGACCCTGGTAACAGAATCTTGCATCACAGCTGTGGCAGCCAAATGTGGCCTTCTGCCAGAACAGGTAAGGTTGCAGTCAAGGTCACAGCCAAGATTGCTGAAGGATCAGATGAGAAGGGAACCAGCTACCTAGGGAAATACCCTAGAACCACTCAAATGAGCTCTGGCTCAAAATTCAAAATATGTTCGGTGCTACCTAAAAGAATTCACCTCCCTCCTCTTATCTTCCACCCTTCTTATACAAAGATTTCTCTTTTCCCTTCTTTTTAAAACTTGTGCAAAGATAATTACTCTTGCCGAAACCGGTTTGGCTCAGTGGATAGAGCGTCAGCCTGCGTACTGAAAGGTCCCAGGTTCGATTCCAGTCAAGGGCATGTACCTTTGTTGCAGGCACATCCCCAGTGCGGGGTGTGCAGGAGGCAGCTGATCGATGTTTCTCTCTCATCGATGTTTCTAACTCTCTATCCCTCTCTCTTCCTCTCTGTAAAAAATCAATAAAATATATTTTTTAAAAAAAGTAATTACTCTTTTTAACCTTTAAACCCCACTGAAGTCATTAGAGTAAAAAGTGAGCGTACCCTTTTTTTATCCCTCCATCCCTATTGGTTAAGGGTAACCATGGTCAGCATTTCCATATTTATTGTTCTAGCCCTTTCTCTATGGGTATCCACCCATCTGTATTCATACATAGATACATCATCATTGCTATGTGTTTATACATGCACGTATACAGTTACTTACCAAAATGGGGCCCTAATCAACACATTATTCTGCACTCTGCTTTTTTTCTACTTGACAATAGGCCATGGCCATCTTCCTGTGGCAATAGAATGACCTACTTCCTTCTTTTTCACGACTGAATAGTGCTGTGTAACACGGATGTACCGTCATTTGCTTAGCCATTCCACTGTTGCTGCACATTCATCTTGTTACCCATCTTTGGCTATTAAAATGCTGTTGCAATACACATCTTGGTACAGATGTCTCAGGGATACATCTTTGCCCTCTAGGTAGAGGGTAAATTTGCAGAAGTGAAATTGCCAGTGCACTTGAAAACTCTTGAGAGAGACCGCCAAAAGAACGCTCTCCAAAAACATTATTTTGAGCAATATCCTAGAAGGTGCACAGTATATACGGCATGCTAGTCAGACAGGGGCAGCTCCTGGCAGCTGAGGTCGGTGTTGATAACACTTCCTGCTCTTCATATACTCCATCAGACCCCAGCCTACTTTTTTACATTTCAATCCCGTTTCCTCAGTACATGTTGTGGTCCGTTTCTGACTTACCACAACTATCGATTCCATTTTCCACCCACTTCAGGTTAGGGAGAAAAACATGTACAAAACTGTGGCTAAAACCATCTACAAACAAGCCTTCAGCCCCGAGAGCCTGATACGATGTTGGAACGAATGTCTGGACAAGTCTTCCTTTGGCAGCAGAAGAAAGCAAGTGGAAGCCTTTAATAAGAAGAATTACTGGAAGAAGAAAGGACTTGCCATTGTCCCCATGAAGTTTTCAGTCGGCTTTGGGGCCACTAGCTACCACCAGGTAAGGTCCTAGCTGTGTAACTCACCCTGGTGGCAGACACACTCCTGGCCCGATCAGCTGGTGCTGACTGCCAGAGTGTCCCATTTCCCAGCGCGGAGCCCCTCTCCCGAGCAGCACCCCTCGGCAAGCACTTGCTCCACAGTGCCGCAGAGAAGTGCCTCCACGGCAGACAGTGGCATCGGCAAGAATGAGACCTGCAGCGGGGGGACTGCCAAGACGGAGTCCTGACTGCCCCACGGAACCCCTATTCCAAAAGGGAGCAGGATCCCACAGGGCCTGCCGTGCTGTGCTTTCTAAGCTCAAGGCTCACAAACTTGGGCAGGAAGGGGGCTGCTCCTGGCCTGCGCCCCAGACCCCATAGCATTGCTTGGTGCACCCTAAGTCTTAGGCAGGGAAGTCATTCTACGTTGCCCTGACCAGCTATTTGTTTCAAGCCACCTCCCCCAGGAACCTGTCGATTCTGATGGGGGAAAAGGGGGTGGGCCCCAAATCCTCCCAGGTAGATTTGCAAAAGGAAGAGGCAAGTCATTCAGAGGCCCTCTCCAGAAGGGCGGCATATAGGTGAGTCCATTAAATAGCACGAGGCCTGGTACTGAGTCTTCCCAGCAAGCCCAGGGGGCCATATACAGGAAAGCTGTTTAGAAAACTGGGAAAGACTGTTGCCTCCCAGGATTGTCCATCAAAAGCAGAAACGTCTTACACACATTATGTCTAAATATAAATCCAAAAAGGCAGTAGGTCTCCCTTGTGTGTATACCATTGAAAACATTCTTCCACTTACACCCAACTATTGGCAGCCAACACACACACACACACACACACACACACACACACACACACACAGACTACAGAAGCTTCCCTGTCAAAGAAAATCGTTCTTACGTAATAAACCAAGTGCCCCAAATTCCTGATCAACTTGAATCAGGCAGACCCGGGAAATCCTTGGCCCTGCCACTTACTGGCTGTGTAATATTTAACCTCTCTGAGCCTCCGTTTCCTCGGTTATAAACTGAGAATAATGATCCTCTCTCTTAGGATTGATGAGGATTCAATGAGATAATGACTGTACAGCATTGGCTGGGTTCCCGGAACACCGTGTAGTTATCAGGGCAGCCCCACCCCCACCCCCACGCCCAGGAGATCTGACACACCTCTCAGGGCTGCGGCTCCTCTGGTGTAGGATGAGACTCCCTGACCCCTGGTCACAGTCCTGTTCAGATCCGATGTGCCCATTCTATAAAGAGGTGCATGAGCGTTAATTGTCTGCACGCCTGACTGAATCAACAGCTAGGGCATAAGAGATCCTGGATAGCACATGTGTGGATTTTCCTCTGATGCCAAATGTGTCTTTTCTACACCAATTCTCCAACACCAGCTGGGTGTCCAACAATTCATTTCCATTCTGACACTAACTACCCACACTTAGTGCATAGGTCAAAGGCCGAGTCCCACAAGACCGCCCCAGTTTCAGACGCCAGCACATTAGGGTGCTCAGGCTACCGGCACTTCTGCCCAGCCAACTACAAATTTGGGGGTTTCCTCTACCCACCCCCTCAGGTTTGATAATTCACTGGATCAACCCACAGAACTCAGGAAAGCTCTTTACTTGTGATTACTGCGAATTTATTCTAAGTGATACAACCCCAAAACAGACGAATGGGAGAGGAGGCGTGAGGCTGGCGTGAGGCTATCGTGTCCTCTCCCTCCACCATGTGGCCCACCTGCTCGTGGACGTGTTCTCCGACCCGGAAGCTCCCAGAAATGTCATTACCTGGATACACTTGATTAAATCATCAGCCATCAGGATTGAAATCCATCTCTAGTCTCACACCTCCCTGGAGGTCAGGGAGTGGGGCTGAAAGATGTGACTCTCCCAGTGGTTGGTTTTTCTGGCAACCATCCTGCCTCCCCAGCCCCAGCTAGAGAGGCTGCCCCGCAAGAGTCATCTCATTAGCATACCAAGCACAGTAAATTCCATCGGTTTTAGGAACTGTGTCAAAAACCAGGGGCAAAGACCACATATTTGTTTGTATTATACCACAGTTCCCCCACCTTTATGGCTGCCCCTCACCTAAACCACGGCCTAATTTCTGCCAACTCTCATCTCACCACAAAAAAATATGCTTTAAATCAAGCAAAGTATCCCTTTGCAAGACCTCCAGCTTCCCCACAGAGTTCCAAATTGATGTGCTCAAGACACACCAGGCTAGGAGCTGAGGTGTGTTATTCCAGGTCAGCTGATGACTCATAAAGCTGGACACCTACTCCCTAAACCAGGCAGGAGTAGCATGTCCTCGCTGGGAGTCAGGAGGCCACGCTGAAGAAATACTATTATTAGAACCTACAAGCCTTGATGCCTGGAATTCCTCCAAGTTGTCCAGGGCTCAGGCATCTCCAGACAGAATAGACAGAAGTCCTACTTCCTCCTCCTCCTCTTCCTCCTCCTCCTCCTCCTCCTCCTCCTCCTCCTCCTCCCCCTCCCACTCCCTCTTCTCCTCAGAGGAAAAATACCACATGGCCATTCATCCAGTTTAACAAACATTTTTTTAGTGTCTCTGTGATTCAGACCTACTCAGAGTTCCCTTCAGGACACAAAGATGAAAAAGACTAGGCGCCCCTCCTCGCTGAGACTCCCTGTCACCCCCTGCATTCGTTTCCTGTGGCTTCAATAACCAAGTACCGCAAACTGGGTGGCTTCAAACAACACATGTATTCTCTCACGGTTCCGGTTCCAGGCTAGACGTCCAAAATCCAGGTGTTGGCAGTGCTGTGCTCCTTCCGGAGGCCCCAGGGAAGAAGCCTGCTGGGCCTCATCTCAACTAATTGCATCTGCAAAGACTACTTACAAATAAGGCTGCTTTCTGATGTCCCAGAGCAGTGGTTCTCAACCTTCCTAAGGCCGCGACCCTTTCATACAGTCCCTCATGTTGTGGTGACCCCAACCATAAAATTATTTCCGTTGCTACTTCATAACTGTAATTTTGCTACTGTTAATGAATCGTAATGTAAATATCTGTGTTTTCCGATGGTCTTAGGCGACCCTGCTAGCGGTTCTCAACCTGTTTTTTTGTCACGACCCACAGGTTGAGAACCGCTAGCACGGTCGCCTAAGACCATCGGAAAACACAGATATTTACATCATATGCAAGAGCACAGGTCAGGCAGGAACAGGGGCAATGCCAGGCTTAGAGGCAAGGTAGGAAAAGACAGGGATGAAGTGGGAAAGCACCAGAGACCGAATCCCAAAGGGCCTCTCATAATGACGAGGAGCAGGCGCCAGGGCTCTCCCTTGCAGACAATGGGGAGTTTTTGCCCACCTTGCCCAAGGGCCACACTGTTCTCCCTTTCATGATTCCATTCAGTGCCACTTTGGGGAACCCTTCCCTGGCTCTGCAGACGCAGCTGGGTCTGTCCTCCCAGGTCTCCAGGGCCCCCATGGCCCACCATTTATCTCACACCTCATTCTGCATTCTCATGACCTGCTTTCCAGCCTGGCCCCTCACTGGACTGAGAGCTACCTGAGGCAGAAGCAGATCTTATTCATCGTGATCTATCTAGAGCAAGCACATAACACGTGCATGTACTTACAAATGTTTAATTCGCCAGTTGAGTGGTTTGCCAGAGATTTTAACAGGGGAGTGACTTGCAAACAGTAGCAACCCCAAGGGGCTCCTACTAAAACCAGGTTCCTCACTAAGACTGTCTTTCCAGGTGACTTTTGCACAAAACAGAGCTAGGCCTCAGAACCCCACCAGGAGAGCTGGCCTCTGACCCTCCCCATTCCGCAGACTGGTGTTTCACCACCCCGTGTCTTCCATTGAACCTCACTAACCTGGCCCTGAGCTGGGTCTTCGGGTTGGTTGTTTTTCTAGGCAGCGGCTCTGGTTCATATCTACACAGACGGGTCTGTATTGGTCACACATGGAGGCAACGAACTGGGACAAGGTATTCACACCAAAATGCTACAGGTAAGATCAATAAAATGAAGTCATTAATCTCATTCATTGTTGATATGACTGACATTTGGCACTAATTTTAGGGTAAGGGACAACTCTCTGAGCTCAAACCCTAAGATCTTGACTATGTAGTTGAAAAACTTCTTACATATCCAATAAAATGGCTGTGGTGGTGGAAATCACACACACACACACACACACACACACACACACACAAACGTGCAAATACTCCTGAAGCGTGGCCAGGGCCCATGGATGGAGGCAGTGAGCCCCTGGAGCGTTGTGGTGGGTGTGCCATGCAGGCTTACGTAGAGTAGGAGTTTCTCACTTTTCCTATTGGAGACCAGCGTGTATAATTTTTAAAGTTTGGACAACAATATTAGGGTATTATTTTGACAAGTAAGGATGAGTATTTCATCAATAGCACTCTCCTATCATTTTAAAAGAATACTTTAACACGCACATACCTACATACAAAATAGGAAGATGTGACCCCAGGAGAAAAAATTAATTCTTTAAATAAATTTAACTGAATGACAAATACATTAGATGGTTATAGTGCATATCTGCAGCTTTTGACTATCCCTCCCCTTAGCTGCTTTGGAATACACCTCCCACATTCCGTGTAGTTCTGAAGGACTCCTCAATTCTGGTGGCTTTCCGCCCCCCTCCCCCTCCCATTACTGGTACAAGGTGCTTCCAAAAAAAAAAAGTCAATAGTCAAAACATCAGAGTTTTAAGTAAAGAAACGTGTATTGATCGAGAAGGCCCAGCTCAAGAAGATGAGGGTGCCTTACAGCTTCTGCAAATCTGTCTTTTGTTTTTCTTCTTCTTCTGCAAATGCATCTTAAGAGAGCCCAGAATTCAGGCATCTTTTTTGTCATCAAGGGAAGGAAGGAGAGGTGAGGCAAGAAGTGGTGAGGGCCATGGACAGTGAGGCCCTGACAGGGTTCCAAGGAAGAGCTGCAATTTCTAAGTCTTGTCCCCAGTTGGTGGTTGGTCTGTTGACACCCACTGATCTGAGTGTGGTCTGGAGGCTCCTTGAAAGCCTCCCATTCAAAACCATATTGTATTCTCTCCCTTATTATTATTACTACCTATCAGGTTGTCAAGACAGGCAGTCACAACGTAATTCGACACCCCCACCCCCACCACCACCACCACCACCACCACCACCACTGTTCTGCCTCTCAAGACAGTGCCTGGCCGGGTGGCTACCTGTCATGATATTGTCCAGCCCAGCAGTTGCCTGTCCTGTTGTCCCGCCCTGTAGCCGCATGTCACAAGATTTAGGCTTTAAAGGATATCACGAACATACTAAAAATAGTAATTTTTACTAAGAAAAATGATGACTCAAATCTTCACAGAACTCCTTGCTGAACTTGAAAATATGTCTTTTTCTCATAGGTGGCCAGCCGCGAATTAAAAATACCCATGTCCTATATGCACATCTGTGAGACAAGCACAGCCACGGTGCCTAACACAATTGCTACAGCTGCCTCCATCGGTTCCGATGTCAATGGCAGAGCCGTGCAGGTGCTTCCTGCTGTCTGTCTGTCTGTCTTTCCTCGGGTACTTTTACCACATCTCCGGTTTTCTTAGCTGGATACAGGCAGAAAGGCCGTCCGTGTCACTAAACTCAGGCTCAGGATAACCAAAGTGTCAGAGAGTGTGTTCGTTGCAGTAGGCTAAATGGAGGTGACAGATAGACCAGAACATAATGGCTGAAACATAACAAAGTCCCTTTCTCGTACACTGAAGAGTCAGGGGGAGTGTTTGCTCACTCAAGCACCCAGATTGATGGCAATTCCTCCATCTCCAACATGTGACTTTCTAGGCTGCCCTGAGCGTCATCATCCAATGAGCCAGGGAGGGAGAGCATGGAGGCCAGACCTGACAGCGATGCAAGTCACTTCCCCTCGCCATCCATTAGCAGGAGCGGCCTCAGGCCACAGCTCGCTGCAGGGGAGGTGGGAGAAGGTAGAGCAGTGGGGAACCACATGCCCAGCAACCATGGAAGAAGGGGAGCCTGGCTTCTGGGGCAGAGGCAGTCTCTGTCCCTCGGAGACACAGAAAGGAGAAATCTGGGAACCAAGTAGTGCAGAGCTGTGCGTTTCCCTGGCACCCATAAGGCCTTGTGGGCAGGGAGGCAGACGGAGCGCCAGCCAGGTAGACAGGGTGCAATTAAAGCGTCTACATCAGTGGAGCCCCACCAGAGTACTCACCCTTTCGGTTTGTACTTGTTTTCTAACGGGTGTTTAATTTTCACTTTTTCCGAGTAGAACCATGACTTCACATTCCTTCATTCAGATGTCTGGTTGCCTTGTCCTTTTGCCATGTTTCTGTTGTACACCGTCCACTTTTTCTGTTGGAATGTTGTGGGAAGGCATGTTCCCTCACTCCCCGGACACTGCACTTAAGCTACCAAGATGAACCACTTTTAAATCCATTTTATCTTTGTGAGGATACCCATAGGGGCTCAAAAACCAGAGATTTTTACTCAGAACAAATGTGCGGAAACCTCAAATTCATGAGATCCAATTTGGGGTAGAATCAAACACAAGCTAGGAATAGCTCAGTGTGTATGGGAGTTGTCAGCCCAAACTAAGTGTTAATTCATCTAGGACAGCGATTTTTCAACCGCTGGGCCGCAAGTTTTCTAAAAACATGAAATACCTGACTATTCAGTCAGAGACACTGACCTCTTTTCCCTTAGCTTGTCAAATTAAAAAAATAACAATACAACAATAGCCATCCAGTGTGAATGAATCAAAATTGTACCTATTGTTTTTGTCATTTCAGGAAAAAAAAATTGGAGGTGTACTGCAGAATTTTAGTAATTAGTGTATTAGATAAAATAGGTTGAAAATCACTGTTCTAAGACATTGAGTTTTAGATTTCAGTTTGGAGTAACAGAAACTTTGTAGATCAGGTTATTATAAAAAACAAACTTAATTATTTTTTTCACTTCACACCCAAAGCAAAGGCCGCCATTGCAGTACTTCGAGGTGGATGGGTGATCAGGCAGAGGGATGGACAGAGAGTTGAATAACGTTTCAGACCCAGACGGATATTGGCCTGTCATTGTTGGAGATTGGGAAGGACAAATTTGAATGGAAATAAGATGTTTTGTTTCATTTATTTTAATGGCTGGAAGATACAAAAGAAGGTACAAGTGAAAATTGTAGAAAAAGAGAAGAGGGCATTAAGCACGTGAATATATTTAGAAAGGGGACCTGAGAGGAGGAGTTCAGCTGAGCCTATCTTCTCACAGGAAGTGAAGCAGGAAGGGAAAGGCCCTCCAGTAACGGATGCTCCTCTCAAGGTCAGGGGCTGTGTTGTTATCGTCGCTGTGTCCCCAATGTGCCGTATCAGGCGCTCCATAAGTATTCACTGGCCTAGTCAGTTATCCGCTCATATTCTTCCACACAAGTCCTAACCACTGGGCTCCTCTCTAATGGGAATGCCCTTCTTTACTCCTCCAAGAACGCTTGTCAGATCCTTCTGAAACGCCTTGAGCCCGTCATTCAGAAAAATCCAGAAGGTTCCTGGGAAGACTGGGTAAGTGTTTCACTCCATTACCACAAATGAGGAAACCCACAGCAGTGCCCAGAGCACCATGGCAGCACACAGCTGAAGCTCGTAGACACAGTTCTTCTAAGAGTGGCTTTATACCCAAGGGCAAGAGCCCCAAAGGCTGAGATGGCTGTCCCGTGATGTTCACCAGGTATGTATGGAGAGAGCACCCGGGGAACAGCATCCCTGAGAAGAGGAATGGAAGTGTATGAAGAGTACCCAGAAGGCCTGACCCAGACTGAGCCTTCCTCAGACACACAGGCATGCACACACACACACACACCAGGTGTGGAGTATTGTTATTGAATAAGTCTCAAGGGAAATGATTTGTTTAATCCAACTTTACAATACCCTATATACTATTTCTTTAGCACAATTATCTCACATTTGCACATACACTACTAGAGTGCTGACATTTAGATATGAAGCACTAATACCTTGTGAACTAAGCCTGTAAGTCATGGATGGGCAGCAGGATTCCATTTTATTTCTTTAATTGAGACCTCTGAACTCAAATCAGAAGGAAATTGTTAGTGTACCAGATGAGAGAAAAAAATATATATTATGATGAGTTAGTCCTTTCATTGGTAACAAAGCACCAACAATGATCATATGTCGATTTTGACACATATTTTTATTTTGAATATTTTTATTTTCACTTATTAAATGGTGTATTTATTTTATTTTAACTAATTATGCTCATCCTGCAGATAGAAGCTGCTTTTGAACAAAGAATCAGTCTTTCAGCCACGGGATACTACAGGTAAAGATTACAATGGTAACGTCTTGACTTAGCCAAGAAAATGGGAGGCAACCATGCACTCAGGGCCTCCGTCCCTCGTTTGTAAAACAAGTTTTCATCCTGTGATCTCTGAGATCCCTTCTGGGCCCCAAATTCTAAGAATTCACATAGGCCTTTGAGCTATGTCCAAAGCAATATTAGTAACAAAAATGCCCCTATTGGGTACCAAAAAAAAGTTAAACATGACTTACAACATCTAATCATTATTTACTTTTCTTTATTGTGGAAGAAACAGAATAATAATATTCTTTAGTGTGAATAGTAAAAAGAAGTAACTTGCATATCAAGTTTACAAATCTTCCTCCCAATACCATAAAAATCTTTCTGTGCAGAAGCCCCTTGGTAGACGGGGGAGATGGACGGGAGGTCACCAGTCATCATTTGTGCAGGACCCCTCAGTGGAGGCCCTCAGAAAATACAGGTTGATTGAAGGAAGCACAGAGAGGAGAGCTGATTGTCAAATTCTGGAAGTGTATGACATTAGTGTAACAATCTAATTAAGCAAATCACCAAACGAGAAAGAGAGAGAGAAGAGAGAGAGAGAGAGAGAGAGAGAGATCTCGTTAAGAAAAAAAAAGGAGGGAATAGCCATGCCCAATGCCCTGTACACTGTGAGTTCTAAATTCCTGAGTTCAGTTACCAAGAAGAGAGCGAATCAGCCTCCAGCTGGGTACTTTTCCATTATAAATTAACTAGAGGCCTGGTGCATGGATTCATGCACTGGTGGGGGGGGCGTGGCCTGTGGGGTTAGGCCCACTGTGGGAGCAGCCACTCATCTCGGTCAGCTGACCACCAGGGGGCAGCTCCTGTGTTGACCGTCTGCCCCCTCGTGGTCAGTACACATCATAGCAACTGGTTGACCAGTCATTCTGGTCATTCCGCCATTCGGTCACTGGGCTTTTATATATATAGATGCATTGAATTGCTGGCCCTCTTTTTACCAGCTAGGGGGACCCTCTGGGAATGCCAATAAAACCAGATGAGGTTCTCAATGTGCAGAGCTAAAGCACAAGCCTAACCCATCAAAATACAGACTTGAGAAAGCTGAACTGAAACAGTCTGTTGGCTTCTCTCCATTTCTGACCTCCTAACTGTAGCACCGGGCGTCCTCTTTAAAGTGGAGGTGATGGTTCCTGTTGCCACAACCAGTGAGGTTGTAAACACAGGCTGCAGCTTAAATGAATTGAAAAGGGGAGTTGAAATAAACAGCAGTCAAATGAAATGCTATCATAACTGGTAACTTCTTAAATGAATCAACATTGTTTGCACGTGCACACACACATACATACATGCACACCCCAAGCTAAAGGGCTTTATTTCTTCCATCAGGGGCTACAAGGCCTTCATGGACTGGGAGAAGGGGGAGGGAGACCCGTTTCCTTACTATGTCTATGGAGCAGCCTGCTCGGAGGTGGAAATCGACTGTCTGACAGGAGCTCACAAGGTAATATAACTTCCTCCTTGGTGAGTTAACACAAGGACAACATTACGTTGCACATTAACAGCCCTGAGTTCTCTGTGTTATACTTGGATACAGTAGGAACAAGATTCTTTCAATCCCGTGGGAACGACTAGAGATCCAGCTTTATCCAGAATTTGCACTTAAAAAGAAGTAGTCAAGAGGCATTGCTCTTGACAGCCTTGTTTCTTATTCTAATTCAGACATCAAAATCACTTTCCAAAGTTTTTTGGGGGAAAAGGGTGGGGATGTTCTGTTTCTAACGGAAGATCAAGTTATCGAATCTGAAGGAATAGGTAATTTAGCAAATTGTCCTGAGTAAGCATTTTGAAAGCACACAGCAGTGTGATACTGTTTCTTCAGGATGGGTTTCCCCAAGGTGCTACCTCTGAAGAAAGAGATTGGGGTTGGGAGAGAAGGGGAGGGCGGAGAAAATAGCTTTGTGTTTGCCATTTCATTGAGTCAAAGCCATGAATGCCAAAGACCTTCTTCGGCCATTGACAGTCCCCCCACTAAATATAAAGAGTTAGCAGATGTCTCACCACCTCTACTGGTGATGGAGTTCAATGCCGTCTTAATTAACTAGCAGGAGTTTGGGAATCATTTGGGACCGTTTGAATAAAACTTTAAATAGTATTTTTAATTCAAGTATTCACACTGAGGTCATTTTAACTGTTGACAGAAAATCAGAACAGACATTGTCATGGATGCGTGTTGCAGCCTAAACCCAGCCATTGATATCGGACAGGTAGGTCCTGGCCCACTTAGCTGGGCGCTGCTTCCTGGGAGCCGTGGTGGGGTAGGTAAAGGCCTTCTGAAGAGCACACAGGACCACAGAGCTCGGCATCTCCCCCTTTCAGGTCGAAGGGGCGTTCATCCAGGGCATGGGCCTTTACACCACCGAGGAGCTGAAATACTCCCCGGAAGGCGTCCTGTACTCACGAGGCCCCGATGAGTACAAAATTCCAACCATCACGGACATCCCAGAGGAGTTCAACGTCTCCTTGTTGCCGGCATCCCAAACCCCACTAACCATCTACTCCTCCAAGGTAAGCACCCAAGCCAGCCCCTGTGCCGTGTGCGGGATCAGGCAGCATAATAAACGAGAGCAGGTGGACAATAATAAAAAATAAATGTCAACCCTTATCAAGGCCAAATCAAGACAGACTGTTAGCATTTGGAGATGAATCACCCCGAGAAAAGGGAAATTCGGGGAAGATGAATGATCCACCCGATGGCCATCCTGGCCAAGGATTTGATTTATTAAATCCTCTTTCAGCGAGAACTCTAATACTCAGCCAAAAGCTTTAATTGGATAGAATAACATTTTCACTTAACAACCGGAAGACTAACGTATTAAATGGGAATGAGGGCACAATGCTACCGAAACCTTAAAAAGCAGCGGCAGCGTGAACAGAACCTGGGCCAGGCCTCAGGAAGCCTGCTTCCTGCCCGAGCCCAACTCTCTGTGATATGAGGCCAATCACTCACGCAGCTCCGAGGGGCTCAGGGCCTCAGCCCCACCCCGAAATAATCTAAAGCCCCGTTTCTCAACGGGACAGGAAGGGTGGAGGGTTTGCCCCTCAGGGAACATTTGGCAATGCCTGGAGACGTTTCTGGTTGTCACGACTACGGAGGAAGATGCTGCTTCTAGTGGGTAGAGGGCCAGGGAGGCTGCTAAACAGCCTTCCATGCACAAGACAGCCGTCCACAGCAAAGGATCATCGGGCCCCCATGTCAGCTGTGTCAGGAAGCCAAGACACCAGCCCTCAGCAACTGCCAAAGTCATGAAATTGCAAATTAAAGTAAAGGTCGGCGTGCGTTTGCATCGCTGTGCGCAGGTTACAGGAGAGCCACCCTCGCAGTTGCAACTCCCTTTAGGTTGGAGATGCAGTATTAACATTTTCTTTACACTCTTTTGGGAGACTTCGTATGAGAGGTGGCAAATTAGTACCAAAATCAGTAAGTCCACGAGTCCACATGAATCTGCTGGAATCGCATCATTTCCAAAATGGATCCCTCTTGCCGCCCAGGAGTTTCTTGGGACATATAGTGATGGGGGTTGGGGGGGAGGGGAGCAATTTTGAAAGGAAGGCCAATCAACAGGCCTTTGGATTCTCTTTGGGCTGGAAGTCATGGTCAGAAAGGATGCTCAGAGCCCACAGAGAGCAGCTCTCCGGGCAGGCAGGACCCGTGGGTCCCTGTGGTTGTGGCCAGCCCCCCACAGGCAGACCTGCAGGGCAGTCATGGTTTGCACGTGTGCCGGGAAGTGTACCAATAGCGGGGACCTACCAGGTACCAGGTGCTGTGCTTTTGTGCTACCTGAGTGCCACAACACCCTGTAAGCGAGGTGTCACCGCCTGCATCTCACTGGTGAAGGGAAAGGGACTCGGAGAGAGCATCTCACCCAGAGAAACACTGCGAGTGAGGGCCAGGGCTCAGATTCAGGTTCTCTAGCTCAGGGCTGCAAATGGGGCCATTGGCCAAGTCTAGCCTGCAGACTTTGTCCCACGCAGTGCTTTTTAAAGTCATGAAATTTTATTTATTTATTTTTAGTATATTTTTATTGATTTCAGAGAGGAGAGGGAGAGAGAGAGAGAGAGAGAGAAACATCAATGATGACTGGCTGCCTCCTGCACACCTACACAGGGCATCGAGCTCGCAACCAGGGCATGTGCTCTGACCAGGAATCTAACCGTGGCCTCCCAGTTCATAGGTCGACACTCAACCACTGAGCCACGCTGGCTGGACAAGTCAGGGAATTTTACATGAAAATACAAATACCTAAATCCTCTTGATAAATTGGATGATCAGACCGTTTGGGCTGCATTTCTGGAAGGCAGCAATTAGCTAGCACTGAAGAGCAGCTGCCTCTTTTAGACAGCACATGGGTGTCTCTATTTCCCCATAATCCCCCCTGACTTCTATCGACGTATAGTTCAGGGTAGAAGCTTCTGAAATAAATGTGCTCTCTTGCAGGGCCTGGGGGAGTCCGGAATGTTCCTGGGGTCGTCTGTATTCTTTGCCATCACTGATGCTGTGGCCGCTGCCCGCAGAGAGAGAGACATAGCCGACGACTTCACAGTGAAGAGCCCAGCAACCCCTGAGTGGGTCCGGATGGCCTGTGCAGACCGGTTCACAGAGATGGTAGGAGGGGCTGTTTATTTTCCTGATGGGGCATTTTTTTTTTCCTCCTTCTCATACCTCCTAGGTAAATGTGTAATCCAATCTGTATCTAATCGAATTATAAGATGAAATTAAAATCAGTCACAATCCCACTAACCAGAAATCACTATCACACACACACACACACACACACACACACACACACACATTTTCAACCGTCTTTCCTTTGGATAAATTATTTACATACAGATACACAATCTTACACTGCTCTAGGATCTGTCACCAGTCTGACCACCCTCCTTCCGGCCATCTTTTAATTCATCTATGTTTACATGTAACATAGACCTTATTTATACAAATCTTATTTAGACCTTATTTATAGACCTTATATTTCAAATGCTCATGTCAGGGCATCCCTGACATAAGCATTTGAAAAGGTCTGAACAATGTAATTGGAAGTGACTCGGCGAGCCTTCACTCCCATCTGGATTGAGAAGATACTGTTTCCCGTGAAGATCACTCAAAAACTAGTTGCTTAAACCCAAAAAGAAAATAACTGACCCAACTCATGTATCCCACAAACTCATCATCTTTATTTATAGCCGCTGGCATGGGTTTTGGAGACAAAACCCTTGTTACTGAGGCTGCATAGACCATGTCGATTGCGACCATTTACCCTCTTCTTATCCTGACCCGCAATATTCCTCAAAGTCCACTGACCTCATATTTATTTGAAACAATGAGAATATAAATCCTTCAAGTCCTTGAGGAGCCTTCGGAGGTTCAAGAGTTCCTCTGCTCTGGCCTCCAGACCCCTCCCTCGGCTGGACACCAGCTAGAGGGTGACCGGAAGCCGCCTTGAGTGGATCTCCTGAGGGAGGCAGAAAGGAAGCCCTGACTGTTGTTTTTTTATATATACACGGAGTGGCCAGATGATTATGATCTCTGAACGCATAATAATCTGGCCACTCAGTGTATATCCTATATAATAAGAGGCTAATATGCAAATTGTCCCCTCGACCAGGAGTTCGAACAGCAGGCAGGCTGGCCAACCGCACATGTACCCTCCCCATGGCCAGGCTGGCTGGACCCCACCCATGCACGAATTCATGCACCGGGCCTCTAATATATATACTGAGTGGCATGTGCCCCGACTGGAAATCGAACCCTGAACTCCTGGTTCATAGGTCGACGCTCAACCACTGAGCAACACTGGCTGGGCTAACTCTTGGTTTAACAGAAGAGGAGCTGGCCTGACATTTCTCCCTTTCTCTCTCAGTAGCCATTCCTTCACCATGTCCTGTTCATTTCAACCCCTAGCAACCTCCTGCACCACTCTGTTCCTCCATCCAACCACTCTTAAACAAACGTTTGTTGAGTAACGAATAGGTGCCAGGCATGCTGGGTGCTGGGAATGAAAGAGGTCTGTCTCTACGTACTCTCTAGAGACTGTAAGTCCAACCCCCATCTCTCTGGTCTGGGTCAGAGCAGCCTCCTAACGTCTCCCGACACCCACGGCAGCCAGAGATTTGTGGTGTGACAGATGTGATCATGTCACTCCAGCACACACCCGAGGTGGAAAGGTCCCCATTGCTCTTGGGTTAAAGATAAAACCGTTTTATTTTCCCTGCCACGTCCAGAAACCTGTAACATCCAGTGTGGCAGACCCCTGCCCCCCACCTCTCCAGCCACACATGGTCCTCAGCCTGCCTTCTCTCTCCTCCCCAGCCACACTCACTTCTTCAGTCTGTTCCTTGTATCAAGGACAGAGGTCTCCTATGTACTCCTCCCTCTGCTTGGAGCCATCTTCTTTTTTTTTTTTTTTAAAAAATATATTTTTATTGGTTTCAGACTGGAAGGGAGAGGGAGAGAGAGAGAGAGAAAGAGAGAGAGAGAGAGACATAAATGATGAGAGAGAATCATTGATCAGCTACTTCCTGCATGCCCCCTGTTGGGGATCGAGCCCGCAACACAGGCATGTGCCCTTGACCGAATTGAACCCAGGACCCTTCAGTCCGCAGGCCAACACTCTGTCCACTGAGCCAAACCAGCCAGGGCTGGGAACCATCTTCTTTCGTTTCCTCACCTAGCTAACCCCTACTCACCTTTCATATTTTAATCATATTTAAGAAATGAATTGGGTACTTTGTTCTTGCATAGTGTGAGGTAGCAGGGGTGTACTGGTGAACCGGACACAGGTCCCTGGTCTCAAGGAGTTGACGGTGGAGCAGAGGAGAAAGACAAACACTGCTGTCAGTTGTAAGGGCTCGGCTGACTCTGGGTTATCCCTGTGCGTCCAAGGAGCAAACATTTCTAACTTAGCCCTAACCGTTTATTAGAGTCAAAGGAGGTATGGGTGTGGCTCCAGCTATAATCATTCATCGTGTAATCATTCATTCATCGAACACCTTCCATGTGCCAGGCACCACTGGGGAACTAGAGAAATAGTGAGCCAGTCGATCTTTGCCTGCTTGGAGCTTACGTTTTACTGGGGAAACCAGACAGTAACCAAACACACAATATAATTTCAGGTGATGCAAAAATAGAAGAGTAAGGGGCTAGAATGCATGGCGAGAGTTATTGTAGAATATTTTTATAGAGTTTATTGAGAAGTTTTCTCTGGGTGTTCACATTTAAGCTGAGGCCTCAATGAAGAGAAGGAGCAAACATAAAGCTGGTGATGGCATGTTCAAGGCAGAGAACAGCTAGTGCAAAGGCCCTGGGGCAGTTGTCATGGATTTAAAGTCGGCAGGGACTGAGTAGCCCTCGAAAATAAATCGTCTTCTGAAGCCTCTGATCTTGCTTCTCGGATGGAAAAACGTGTAGCTGAAAGGCTGTCATTGTTCGCACTGGCAGAGAGATAAAAGAAACCGAAATCTGTGGCTGCACCCCTTATCTTCACATCAGCGGGGTGAAACCTGGACGGACAGTCCTTCCAGTCCACAGATTTCCTGGCAGCTCGCCTCTGTTGCCATCCAGCTCTGTTCTTCAGAGCTTTAGAAATGATGTTCGCTCGCACAGCAGGCCTCCTGACGTCCTTACAGACCGGCCCCCTTACAGACCGGTCTCCTTAAGGCATCTTGGAACACATCTGAGCCTGCATCAGAATTTACATTTGATCCAGCTACAACATGGTTCATAAGTTGAAATATATAATGATTCTCACTGCCACACAATATTGTACTATACCCCAAAAAAAGTTTTAAAGAAGGGTAGACATTAACATTCTTTGCATTTGGCCTTTGAATGCTGTTGTCAAAACACAGTTTGATCTGCCCAGCCAGCGTGGCTCGGTGGTTGAGTGTTGACCTAGGAACCAGGAGGTCACGGTTCGATTCCCAGTCAGGGCACATGCCTGGGTTGTGAGCTCGATCCCCAGTGTGGGGTGTGCAGGAGGCAGCCGATCAAGGATTCTCTCTCATCATTCATGTTTTTCTCTCTCTCTCTCTCTCTCTCTCTCTCTCTCTCTCTCTCTCTCTTTCTCTTTCTCTCTCTCTCTCCCCCTTCATCTCTGAAATCAATAAAAATACAATTTAAAAAAAAACACAGTTCTGACAGGTGAGAAGATGAGAGGGTCAGAATGTCTGTGACTAGAACATGAGCACTGGAAAGTCCTCTTTTAATAAGCTCCTTATGACCTCAGGGTAAATAACAGCCTATTCCTTAAACAGAAATGACTGTTTGACAGTACTTTTCCTCTTGGAATTAAATAATATGTGCATTTAAGTGCCCGTAACAACACTGTGTAAATACAAGTCACTGTACATATTAGAGGTAAGGTCTCCGGCAAGTACTCCTCCCTGTCAATGACCTTCTCCCAGACGCGCCCTCCCCGAGGCGGGAAGTGTCCACACTCCATCAGGTGGACCTGGCCAGGGCAGAAAGCAGCTCAGGACGAGCAGCCACATTTTCCTGGACACTTAGCTTCAAGCTTCAGCAAAAGGCAGGCGTTAGCAAGAAGCCGGAGCATTTTTGCTTAAAAGTGCCACCTGGTTACTTCGGTACCGGCAGCCCATCCTGCCTGAGGTGGATGAGGCTGTCCCGGGGCAGGCAGCCTGCTCCCCCCCCCCCCACGCCCCATGCACAGCCGCCCCCCCCCCACCCGCCCCCACCCCGCCCCATGCACAGCCGCCCCCCCGCCCCCCCGCCCCCCATGCACAGCCCCGCCCCCCGCCCCATGCACAGCCGCCCCCCCCCCCCCCGCCCCATGCACAGCCGCCCCTCCCCCCGCGCCCCATGCACAGCCGCCCCCCCCCCCCGCGCCCCATGCACAGCCGCCCCCCCCCCCGCCCCATGCACAGCCGCCCCCACCCCGCCCCATGCACAGCCGCCCCCCCGCCCCCACCCCCCCCGCCCCATGCACAGCCGCCCCCCCACGCCCCATGCACAGCCGCCCCCCCACGCCCCATGCACAGCCGCCATCCCCCACCCCCCACACCCTCCCCGCCCCATGCACAGCCGCCCCCCCACGCCCCATGCACAGCCGCGCCCCCCCCCCGCCCCATGCACAGCCGCCCCCCCACGCCCCATGCACAGCCGCCATCCCCCACCCCCCACACCCTCCCCGGCAAGTACTCCTCCCTGTCAAATACCTTGCACAGCCGCCACCCCCTACCCCCCCACACACACCCCCGCAGGGCCTTCCAGGGCACAAACAGGCCGGCCACGTGGACTCCGGGGGACAATGACTCAGGGCCACTCAGCGGAGCCGCCCTTCCTCACGTGCTGCGCCCACGCCCGCTCCAGTGCGTTAGGAAGAAGCCGGAGCATTTTTGCTTAAAAGTGCCACCTGTTTTCTTCGGTACCGGCAGCCCTTCCTGTGTGTGTGAGTGCACGCTCACTCACACATGCACACACACTCACTCACACATGCACATACACTCACACACATGCACACACACACTCACACATGCGCACACACACTCCACACACACTCACACATGAACACTCACACATACACACACTCAGACACGCACACACACACATTCACACACACGCTGTCTTGGAGGAGGTCACGGGCACTCTCGCGGGCTGTGAAACTGGTGCCACGTGGAGCGCCTGTCCCAGGAGCAGGGACTGACTCTTCTCCTCCAGGCTCCCATCCAACTCTTGCCTGCAGGGGCCTTTCTTACCAGATACTGATAAGGGGGTGGCTTATCAGATGCTGTCATTAAATGTATATGTCTGTGTCTAAAAACTGTCCTACCTGGTCCCTGGAAGGTACTCCTTTAGGCGGAGACTCAGAGGAAGAGGAGAGAGGGCGGACGAAGAGAGGGAGTGAGTAGGCAGAATGCGGACAGAAAGAGGGCTTCTCTCCGGAGGGAAGGCGGTCACAGGCACTGCTTTAACTCAGTCAGGCCTCTCAGCCCTCCCGCTCCTGACTCATTTACTCTCTCTGATCACTCCACGGCCTCGTCTATAAAATGGGGGGAGAGGTGTGGAGAGAATAATTGCAATGACTTCACAGGGTTGTTGTGAGGTTTAGGTAAGATGACATGTGAAAAGCATTTAGCCGTTGGCCATACATAAGAACTGGTCAATATACGTTGATGATGCTGATGCTGATGATGGAGTCTGAAGTCCCCAAGAGCACCATCAGTTTCAGAGACTGGCTAGATGGACTCACAGAACTTCGGATGCTGTTCTCGTCCTGGTTTTGGTTTCTTCCAGTGAGAGGATGCAGATTGACGTCAGCCCAGGGGAAGGCAGATAGGGCGACTGTAATGAAATATACTGGGTTCCTGGAGTCCCCTTTGCTTTGGGACCCAGATCAACATCTGGATGCAGATTGACGTCAGCCCAGGGAAAGGCAGATGTTGATCTGGGTCCCAAAGCAAAGGGGACTCCAGGAACTCATTATATTTCATTACAGTCGCCCTATCTGCCTTCCCCTGGGCTGACGTTAATCTGCATCCTCTCACGGGAAGAAACGGTAGGAGCTTCCAACGCCTCGCAGGGGAGCTACACAGACAGACAGCACTGCACTCTCCCAGCAGCAAGGTGGGAGGAGGTACACAGAGTGGCGACAACCTGGGAAGCTCACCTGAGACTTGGCATTCTGGGTTCTTACTAGGGAGCAGTGACATAGCATAGGTCCCCTGCATCGCTGACCTGAGTTACTACTCAGTGTCCGGCCCTTCCAGACGTCAGGTGATGCCCCATGGTCCGACGCCTCAGGTAAGCAAAGACACTCTAATCAGACAGATCCTTCCAGGGTTCATGTAGGTGTTATCTCCCGGGAGCTGGTCAAGGGCTCTTTCTTTGGAATGTGCAGAGGCTGGCAAGCCAAGCCTGCTGAGTGAATCCTTTACTACACAACAATGACGATGAAGATGAGGAGGAGGAATTCTGGACTGATGGCAGCTACCACTGACACTAGGCCTTGACACCAATGAGACCGGATACAGACACATCTCAGAAGCTGAGATTTAACTAAAAGTGGACTCCGTCCTGATGGCCATTGTGAACATACTGCCTTCATTCTAGCTATCAAGAACCAACCAGGGAGGAGGAAGAGGAGGGAGGAGGAGGGAGGAAGGGGTCGATGGCACCAAGCAAGAGAGAAGATAAAGGGAAGGTCGCCAAAGGCCAAGAAAGAGCAGCTTAAGTCCCAGGTCTGGGTCTCTGAAACCAATAAAAAAGAAAGTGATGTCCTCATTCAAGGAGCTAGGGAGGAAGTCAGACCCAAGAAGGCCGAGGTAGCAAGTATTGATCTGGGTCCCAAAGCAAAGGGGACTCCCGGAACCAGGTCTGGTGGAAAGAACAGGAAGCAGGTTTTGGAAGGGACTAAACATCGCCATCACCTTTAGCAGGAGAGCTGACCTGAATCGACCTCAGACTAGACTGCGGAGCTTTGTCCAGCGTCCAGCCCGCCCAGCCAGGCGGAACGAGCTGATTGTAGATAAGATACCCATCGCAGCAGCTAAGTAGAGAATCGGGGACGTCTCTTTGAGAAGGGCAAACCTAGCTCTCCATTTATATTTCATTACAGGTTAAAAGCAAACAGTAAGAATAGAATTTGTTAAGTTATCCTGATAGGAGTTGGGTGGTTGTTTTGTTTTTTTTGTTTGTTGTTTTGTGGGTGTGTGTGGTTTGTTTTTTTTTTTACTTCTTTTTGTACTTTTGTGAAATAAATATTAGGAGAAAAGCTTTTTGGAACCCTCATAACTTTTCATTATTGATGGGAGGTTTGTGCTTTTACACCTGTGAAACTAAAAGTCAACTCTTTGGACCAAAAACAAACAAACAAACAAACAAAAAAAAAGTAACAACAGCAGAGGCAAGGAATGTAATTTCTGCTTTTTTGGCTAAACTTAAGGGAGAGCATTCCCAGCAGAGGAAACAGGAATTGAGGACCACAAGAAGGAAGGATTCACAAGTCAAGTTCCTGGGGCTTGAAGGCCAGGCTAGGGAAGTGCGCCTGGGTCTTAACGGGCAAGGGTTCTGGACCAAAACCATTTGGCTGGAGGTACAGCCAGAGCTGCTCTCAAATCATGGCACAGGCGTCCTGGTCCCGAGGCTCCAGCACAAACAACTCTCAGCCTATCCTCTCCCCTTCCCACCCTCCCTAACGCCGCAAATGTGTTCATAGGATAAATAATTCTCTGGGAGATTCACATCTTGGAAGCAAAAAGGATAGATAACTAATATAGAGTGCCTTCTTACTTAGCAACGCGAAGTGCAGCAGATATCACAATACCAGACCCCACTGTCTCTTCACAGTTGACCCTAGAGAGGAAGGGTATTCCCCAGGAATATCCTGCCTCCTCCCATCAGAAAAATTCCCCCAAACCTACAGATCTGATATGATTTTCCTGGTGAAATGTCACAATGGTATTATGATATTAAGTTTCGAATTTGCTTTCTTCCTTAGATCCCAAGAGATGACCCTAAGACATTTAGACCTTGGTCGATCCCTATAGCATAGCACTGCTGTCATTTCTCTAAAAGGTAAGGTCAATAAGCTGAAAGATAATTCCTCAGAAAGAAACACTGATCCAGTCCTTTGTGTTGTATGGAAATTTATGATGACACAAGAGTGTAAGTCAAGCTTCTTTTTTTTTTAATTTGTTTAAAATATGTTTTTTATTGATTTCAGAGAGAAGAAAGGAGAGGGAGAGAGAGAGAGAAACATTGATTTGTTGTTCCATTGATTTATGCATTCATTGGTTGATACTTGTACTAGTACCTGCCCTGACTGGGGATAGAACCTGCAAACGTGTTGTATCGGGACCATGCTCTAACCCCGTGGTTGGCAAACTGCGGCTCGAGGGCCACATGCGGCTCTTTGGCCCCTTGAGTGTGGCTCTTCCACAAAATATCACGGCCTGGGCGAGTCTATTTTGAAGAAGTGGCATTAGAAGAAGTTTAGGTTTAAAAAATTTGGCTCTCAAAGGAAATTTCAATCGTTTTACTGTTGATATTTGGCTCTGTTGACTAATGAGTTTGCCGACCACTGCTCTAACCAGCTGAGCTACCCGGCCAGGGCTCATTCAGCTTCTTATTTTATAAATGAAGATGTGGGGGCTAAGGGAGGACAAATAACTACCTCAATGTATTTATTCATAGCCATAAAGCTTACCAGTCCAATTTTTCAACCATTTATTGTTCTCCTCTCACACAAAGTCGAGGGATTTACACACTTTTATAATTATTCTCTTTTCTTCTTTTTTCAGGTGCTTCAGTTTTCTCCAAGTGAAAAGATGGCTTGTGAATCCTAACTGGACTCTACACTATATTCTTATACTGATGTGAAGAAAAAAAATGACACAAAACTTAGAAACATTATTCAAGTCTGATTACCTTAACAAGATGAATCATTATTTACAAATCATTAATGTAGACTTTCTAGCCTACAGGCCACCAGACCACCACTGCAATAGTCACAGCAATCAAGTTTAATGCTAAGTTGTTTCTGACACTATCATGTCAATACTGCTGTAAAAGCAAATTTTTCCTTTGAATCCATCCAGGATAATTGCACTGTAATATAGGCTACAATCCTAGAATGAAAGACACTTCTCAGTAGATAAGCATGTGATTATTTTCCCCGGGGATGTGTTTGATTCAGTGGCCACAGGTAGGGACACACAGAGTTCTACAAGGTTTGATTTTATTTTGTTTTTACTGTGGATTAGCTATGGGTCCGTGTATGTGCATTTGACAACAAAGCAGTTGAATTTTCCTCATTGTAGATGAGCTATTCAACTGCTTGATATTCTTTTGGAATTTGGAGGGCAAAAGCATTGTAAAAATCATTTTTAATGTAGTATCATAAAATCCTTTTACTTCTTAAATCTGTTTCTAAAAAACACCTGATCTGGTATTAGAGTTTCAGAAAAACTTCATTGCTCCATTTCCCATATATTGAAGTGGGTAACACAGAGCAAAAAAAAAATCTAAATTGTAATCACTCCGATGTTGAAGCTGAAAACATGCAGGGTCCACCAAATTTTATTCCTCAGTTTTAGAGGCCTTCATGGAAGGAGAAATCAGCAAATGAATTATTCCGTATTTGACCAGAAAGTCAGGGAGTAAACTGATACTCTGTCAACCAGAATTCATATGATCAGGCTCACCAAGCCTTCCACTACAGTGACTCCTTGAAGTGAATGAAGGAGAGGCCGAGCTGAGAGCGTTTGGTGATTGGTGAGAGAAAGTAAACATTAGACATGCCTTACAGCCTGGAGGAGGTTGAAGGTCATGCCTTAGAGCCTGGAGGAGGTTGAAGGTCACGGGAGGCCCTGGGCCCATGTGATTGGAGGGACTGGGACACAGCTGTTCACAAGCCCATTCGCTGACTTTGGAGGCTCCACTAGGACACAGGAGTCCAAAGGAGAAAGTGGGACAGGAGCACAGAGAGAAAGGAGACAGGAGCAGAGGGGTCATGGACAGGACAAAATTTACGAAAGCTTTTTGAACACATGAGCAGAAGAGTTGGGGAACTTAGTGGGAGCAGCCGGGGTGAAATTAGTTGAAATAAAAAGATGTTTTAGCCCTGGCCACGGTGGTTCCATTGGCTGAGCATCATCCCATGCACCAAAAGTTCACTGGATTTATTCCCAGTCAGGGCACATCCCTCCAGTTTATGGGCTCAATCCCCGGTCAGGGCATGTAGAAGGCAATCAGTGTTTCTCTCTCTTTCCCTCTCTCTCTCTAAAATAAATAAAAACATATTTTAAAAAGATGTATTTCTTTTTTTAAAGATGTTTTAAAAGCGTAAGTGAAGCCTTGGCCCACACAGCTACTACAGAGAGAGCCCAGGAGTGAACGGCAAACAAAGGCGCGCTACCAGGACGGCTCTTTGTTACGATCTGGTACTACTTTGGACTTGAGAGAGAGCAGGCTTTCTTTCAAACTAACCAATCTCTTTCCTAATCTCCTGTGGGCTTGTGCGCATCCTCCTCCATCCCCTCCAATCTTTCCCCCAGGTTTTCCAGGCTAGACTCCACCCCTTTTCAGTTGCCACACGCACCAGCAATGGAATTGCCACTGCTGTTTTTATCTCTCCCTTGGTAATCACAGCTAATGACTGGTAGCTGATTCTTCCTGCCCACTTCCGGAATAAAGTCCCCTGGGTGGAGAATGCACCGTCTCCTGCAAAGCCTGTGAATGCGTGGCTTCCTAGTGAATCAGGTTTAATGCCCAAGTCCATTTGCTCCCTTCTTAACTAGCTACTTATGCTAACAGTACATGCACATGTGTGTATGAGTGTGTGTACACATATATATGTGTGTATATATATATATTTAAGCCAGGTTCATAAGGTGTTCTACAATCCTTTATCCAAAACATAGGAATATAAATACTTTTCCCAGATCATTTTCCAAGGGAAGCAATGTGCTTTTCAAAACAGACCCTTGGCATCTTCCTATTGCTACTTGCCCTTGAAAAGGAAATATCTATTTCCACCACCAAAGTTAAAAATAGTAACAAGTTCACATGCAGCACCTAGCACCTTTCATCTAAATAGGTTAAAATTTGCCTGGCCAGCGTGGCTCAGTGGTTGAGCATCGACCTATGAAACAGAGGTCACGGTTCGATTCCCGTCGGGGCACATGCCCGAGTTGGTTGTGGGCTCGATCCCCAGTGTGGGGCGTGCAGGAGGCAGCCGATCAGTGATTCTCATCATTGACGTTTCAATCTCTCTCCCTTCCTCTCTGAAATCAATAAATGTATATATTGTAAAAAACAAATAAATAGGTTGAAATTTTACATCCACAAGTTCTATGGGGAACTTGGAGCAATGGCAAAGTGAAGAGGTCAGCAAATCTGTCTCCAAAAACACTATAAAACTGGCCAAGTGTCCCAAACTACTATTCCAGGACTCCAAAAATCAAGCCAAAGCCAACAACAAATAGAGAAGTGTTTACTTAGGAAAAACTGCTAAACTTTGGGTAAAAACAGGGGCCTATGGCGATCTTTTCTGGAAGGAAATAATAAAGATTGGAGTGGACTGACCTGCTCACTCCCCAGATGCCCTTCGAGCCCCAGCACCACCTCAGGTGCGGCTGGCCTGGGAGCAGGAGGTTGGCTCCAGGGCGTGTCCGGCTCACCCAGTGCCGCCCCAACGCCACCTTCTAATTAATTTCCTTTCAATGTGCATGAATCCATGCACCAGGCCTCTAGTTAATATATAAAGTGCTTAGAAGAATGCATGACACATGTGCCTGCCATATAAAAATAGCTGATATTTTTATCAGTGAAACAGTGTATCTTTAACAGACTGTGGAAGTGAGAAATACAGTTTGGGGAGAAGAGTAAGCAATAGTACTAAGAGTTTTTAGTTTGGTGTTCAGAGGAGCTACCAGATTTAGTTTGTTTGGGAGTTTGGGGAAAAGGCTAGACAGAGATTTAATTCCTTTTTTCTTTTAAACAGAACATGATTATATTTAATACACAAGTTTGATACAACCAAAAAGTAAAACATCAGAGCAAAATAGTAACAAAAAACATGGTATTTCATTTGCAATGCATGAGAAATGGTTAATATCTTTAGTCATAAACAAGCTCTTAAAAACCAGTAACATACACTATAATAATGCAAGGAAACTGGAAAAAATAAAATGAAAAAATACAAGTGATGGTTAAGCATTGAGCATATATGATTTTGCTGAGCAGAGAAGAATAATTTCTCTGCAGTACCAGTGAGCAGAATAAAGACACAGACACCTAATATTCTACAGCTCTGAACAGTGTTGTGCAGTTTGGACTCTCTAACAGCGGGAGGCAGATTAATGAGAAGCATCTATAATGAGGGGGAAAGCTCAGTTTTGAATCTATATATAAATTATTTTTAGCCAGAGCAATTCCAATTCATTGGAATTATTTCAACAAGTCAGTTGAATACATTCAAAAGGAATGATATAAAAGCATGTTTAATGCAGAGAAAGTGTGTGGCCAGTGTACGCGCTTAAAACACTACTTGCCTATCAATGTCTGAGCACCTCCAAAAGGGTGCACACCAACCATTTGTAGTAGATGATAGTGTAGGGAGTACAGTCAGTCGTACGGTGAGATCTGACTCTTGTCACTTCCCCCTGCTTCTCACATCCATCTCATCTCCCATCCGTCTCCTTTGTCACACCAGCCTCCTTTGGTTTAAGAGGTCAGGCCCTTCACACTACTGATACTCAGCCTGGAAGGGGACAGAGTCTGGACTCAGTAAGTATTTAACAATTTAACATTTGAATTTGGAACTCTTTTAAATGGAGAGAAAACTAAATGCCTGGAAATGTATGAGACTTCGGTGTGTGGTGGGTAGCCATGGCCCGAGGCTGTAACGTCTTTGGTAAAAGGTTAAGCCAGCCCTCCTCATTGTTCTTGTGCATCTAGGTTAACACACCTTGAAATGCCAGAAGTAATCCTCTTTTCCAGACCCCTCAAAGGAGTAACCATCCTCAAGAAAGCACATAATCTTGTTAACTTCCCTATAATCCAATCCCCACCTTTCTTTTTCCTGCTTTCATGTAATCTTCCTGTCATTCCCTCCTTAATTCCAAATGTATGAAAGAAACTTAAAAACTGTCAGAGGGAAGGGGGTAGGGGGTGGGGTGTGGGGGGAGATCCACCAAAGAATGTGCATGCTTATATGCAGAACCACGGACACAGACAATAGGGTGGTGAAGGCCTGGGGCAGCAGGGGCCGGCTAGAAGGGGTCAATGGGAGAAAAGGGGGGATTTATGTAATACTTTCAACAATAAAGGTGGAAATAATAAGATAATGAAATGCAAAGAAAAAAAACCAAGATCAAATGTTAGGTTAAAAAAACAGCTGTCATTCTCTGGAGGATTTGAGATCTTGCTTCCCAACACATGGCATCAGTTTGGCTCACATAAACCCTTATAAAAATTCCCTGAAGGTTTGGACATTTCTTATGTCCATTGCACATGTAAGAAAGCATGACACAAAATAAAAGATGTGAGTACAGAAAAGAGGAACCCAGCAATGACCAAGTATTGGGGGAGGTAACAAGGACAGTTAGAGTGACATTTTAAGGTCATAGGTAACAGCTCCTTAAATGCTCAGCGGTGGCCCAAAGGGGAGTACTGAAGAAATGACTGGGTTTGGCAATAATTTCAGGAAAAGAGCTCAGAAATGTTCCCTGAAGTTGGGAGGGGCAGGGGGAGCAGAGGGTACTTAGTTAAGGAAGCCACGTTATATAGACTAATTTACCAAAATGTTTGATAAAGAAAAGAAGCAAGATCCAGAGAAGGTGATTTCAGGGACAAAACCCTGTTGGGGGAGTTTCTCTGATAGGAGAGTAAGGAAGCAATGGAGAGGCAAACAACTAAGATGCAAACCGGGAATAGACACGTGAGGCTCGCTCCTGGAGGCACTGTGCATTTCAGTTTGTGCTGTGTTTTAACGTCTACACCGCTTCTCACACGTATTATCTCACCGTCCCCCAGCTCTGACACACCCTCTCATCCACGGATTCTCCAAAGGGTGGCCCCTAGGTCAGCAGCATCGGCATCCCTGGGAACTTGTTAGAAATGCACCTTCTTGAGTCCTGCCCCAGATCTCATCGGGCGAGGCCACAACCTGTGCTTTTCAAGTCCTCCAGGGGGCTGGATGCTCTCCAAGTCCCCGCAACGACCGCTCTCAGGAGAACACGGCAGAGACCACGGTAAGGAGTGGTGACAACTGTCCCGGGGCAGGATTTCTTCCTGAACCCTCAGCCGGGCCTCCCTCGCTCCTGGGGGGAGAGTGCACGACCCCACCCGACCAGCACCCCCGCTTTGGACTTAGCACAGCCCGAGCGGAAGCCAGGCCAGGCCGACCGAGCGCCCACCCGTCAAGGGCCCCACCCACCCACCCCGGCCCGCCCTCCCGCTTCGACTTCCGGTGACAGGAGCTGGTCGATGAGGAAGGAACGGGGGGGGGGGGGGGTCGAGGGGGGCGCAAGAGCCCAACTTCCTTGAGGCTGCCTGGGGTGATGGGGGGTCTTCTATGCTTCCAGCCCCTCCAAGTGCTAAGAGGAAGGATAACGACGCGGCGAGAGAACGACAGGCTAGTCCGGGATGAGTGTCCGGGAAACCTGGAACTCAAGAACAAAATTTTAAAAATTGGCTTGGAAACCCTCCGTTCTTCCCTTTCCGAGTCTCCCACCCCGAGCCCCGAGCTATAGAAAAGGCGGGGCCTCAAAAAAAAAAAAAAAAAGAAAGAAAGAAAAGGCGGGGCCTCCACGCAAAAAAGGGGCGGGGCGATGCGCGCGACGAAATCTCGCGATAGAAGAGCGGTGGGCGGGGACGGCACCGCTCCTCCTCCTCCTCGCGTTAGTTCCGGTCGCCGAGAAGAGACTGCCAGACCGCCGCTGTTGTCGCCACATCTGGAGTTTCTGGCCCTTTTCTCTTCGCCTTAAATTCGGTGAGGTTCGGGGCCCTCCCGCCCCGGGGCCGAGTGGCGGCCCCTAGTCGGCGGGTAGAGAGCGAGGGCGGCGGCGGGCGCTCTGCGGCCCGGCTCGGAGGGGCCCAGGCGGAGGCCGCCCCATGAGGCCGGGCCGGGCCGGAGCCAGTCTTCGAGGGCCCGGGCCGCCGTCTCATCGGGGAGGCCGAGGGGCGGCCGGGCCGGAACGGGGACCCCAGGGAGGGAGTCGCGGCGCTCACGGCGGAGGCCGTGGCGGAGACAGCCCCCTCGGGCCCTGCCCGGCCTGGGTAACAAAGCCGCCGCGGCCTCTGTTGGGTGATGTACGCGTTGGGGGTTCCGGCGGGCGGGGCGGAGGAGCCGCCACCACCACTGCGGCCGCCTCCCCCGCAGCTGCTTTCGCTGGAGGGCGGGCGGATGTACGGGGCGGCGGGGCCCCCGGCGCGAAGCGCCTCGGCGCCGTCGGTCCGCTCGTCGCGGCGGCCGTCCACGCCGGCGACGGGGTCAGTGAAGACGGAGCGGCGCCAGCAGCAGCCCGCCGAGACCCGGGGCACACTGGGCGGGGTGGCGGGTGCGGGCGGCGCGGGAAGGGCGTGGGTGGGGAGACACGTGCCCTCGAGGAGGCTTGGATCGCGGGGCAGGGGAGGCTCGGCCGGCTGTCAGTTAATTTTGCGGCGGGAGTGCTGCGGTCGCTGGTGTGGCGTGAGGGCAGGGTCCCCCCGCGGGGATCCGCCTTTGGACCGTGTCCCGCGCGTTGACGGACCAGTTGGTAATCTGTCAGTTGAGTAGTGGAAGGTGTCGGCGAATTTAGAGGAACGAGGAAGACACCTAAACGTTGTGTGTCTGGTGGGTGATGTGCCGCCAGTCACTGGCGCTGTCGTCACCTAAAAGTGTACTTCTCCTTCCATCTTTAAAGGGCTTCTTGTAGGGAGGAATGGCAAGTTTTGAGGTTATAGTTAATTAAAGCGAAGGTAATCGTTTTTACTGTCAGGACTGAAAGTGAGGGGTCAATTTGTTTTACTTGTGACTAGACCAAGGTTTAATGCTTTGTTTTTAAAATGAATGTTACGGCACTGTTTTTACGGCCTTGTTTTTCTTCTCCTAGGGTGTCTTTTATGAATAATCAAAAGCAGCAAAAGCCAACGCTATCAGGCCAGCGTTTTAAAACCAGAAAAAGAGGTAAATAATTTGTTTTAAAAATATCTTTATTCAGGTCTCCAGAATAACTTTTATACCTTGGTTCCTCTAGGTGACAGTTGCTCGGTATTAAAACCATAAGAGAAAATAGAGAAAGGAACGTGACTTTCTAGTTGACTATTTCAGTTACCCTTAATATTTTTAAGTTATTTACTTATTTTAGAAAAGTATGGGCTGCATTTTTAATGTCAAATTTCATTTAAGCACACTTTTGTTTGAGGGAAAAGGTTCATTTATAAAAAGAGAGCCCCTGGTGTAATCACTAATTTCACCCAAAGGTTGTGAAGATTGGTGAGAGCAAAATCAGATTTGGCCCATGGAAGTTAATTATGGAACAGTTATTAACATTGTAATTTTTTTATATTGTAATTTTTTTTGAAATTAAATATTTCTCACAGAGCTAATAAGAAAAGGACTAAAATTATACCAACTACTTTATATTAGTGGGCACTTAGATGAATACTGAATTTTGTAGCAAAGCATTGTTATATACTGGTGATGCAAAGTTAAATGAGATGTGGTCTCAGGTATATTTTATATTGGGCTTAGTATTTTCCCTTCATTATTGCTCAAAAGCACATGTCAACTTTATAGTAGATTTTGAGAAAGGGGAGAACAGGGTCAACTAGTTATAATTTGTTTTTCTACTCTGAATAGAGACATTTTGAGATGTATATTCTGAATGTTTTGTAAATCTGTAGTTATAGTTTGTCCCCCTGTATTGGGGAGATCAGAGTGATTTGATTCTAGTCTTTGCAGATTCATTTACATTTAAGTCAGTAGATTTTCTCGAGAGGAGGAACAGAAGTTGGAAACCAGAGCAATTTAGCAATAATAGGGAAGAGTATGTGGATGACGGGCATTCACCTTTATATAAATAATTTTATTGTTAACATCAGGAAGAGATGTTACTTCCTGCTTCCAGATTGAGATCCCTCATGCTCTCCTAATTCTTAACGATTGGGTCTTGGACAAACAAGGAGTTGGTCACCCTCATGCTGCGTGAAAGTTAACAGCTTCTAACCTAGATAGAGAAATCAAACCCTATCATGGATTGTGTGATAACAATTCAATGAAAGCTAGGTATGTACCCAGGGCACTGTTCTGAGTGCTTTCTACCTTAATATCATTTAATATTCACAACAACTTTATGAGATAGGCACTACTCTTAATTGCCATTTACAATATGAAAATTTACACACAAAGAATGAGACTAGTTGCTCAGACAGTTAAATGATGGTCAGGATTTGTATCAGGCAGTTTGACTCAAGAGTCCTTGCTCTTAGCTAGTGGTCTTGAATTTCTCTGGGCTTCAGTTGTCCTTCTGAATAGTTGGAACAAAAAAGATCTATCTCACAAAGTTGTTAAAAGGATGAAGCAAGGGAGCTAGTGTAGTTTCTGTCATATATTGGATCTTAATAAGTACCAAAGGAGTGAGTTTTTTTAAAGCATACAAAGTATTTTTTTAATATATTTTATTGATTTTTTACAGAGAGGAAGAGAGAGGGATAGAAAGTTAGAAACATCGATCAGCTGCCTCTTGCACACCCCCTACTGGGGATGTGCCCGCAACCAAGGTACATGCCCTTGACCGGAATCGAACCTGGGACCCTTGAGTCCGCAGGCCGACGCTCTATCCACTGAGCCAAACCGGTTTCGGCAGCATACAAAGTATTATGGGCATTTAAAGAAAAGAACAGCTCCAGTGTTTGGACAAAATTTCACTCAGGAAATTTTTAGAGGATGCCCTAAATTTCAGAAAGGCCCGGGGGCAATGGAAGAACTTTCAAATAGAAGTTGTTTCCTGGCAGTAGAAACACACTACCTCATTTAGCTTACTTACTGCGACTCAGGTGGAAAAGGAGTGGAAGAAAAGCTACCCAATTCTGTGCCCAGGCACCTGCCTTGGGTTGGCAGAGGGAAAACTTGCACAGGATGTGTGTTTAGTCTCCTGTTTATTTGCTAGCGTTCCAGGTCTTGGGTAATCTAACTTACATTCATTTTTTTCCAGCTGTTGAAATAAATGACATAGTGGTGAATGTCTTATTCAGTGATTATAACTTCCTAAGGTGGTGATTTCATGGCATTTTGGTAAGCCTTTTAAAGCTAAATGGGTTTTTTTTTTCTCCTTAGATGAAAAAGAGAGGTTTGACCCTACTCAGTTTCAAGACTGTATTATTCAAGGCTTAAGTGAAACTGGTACTGATTTGGAAGCAGTAGCAAAGTTTCTTGATGCTTCTGGAGCAAAACTTGATTACCGCCGATATGCAGAAACACTCTTTGACATTCTGGTGGCCGGGGGAATGCTGGGTAAGAGTCTGGGTTTTGTGGGAAGTGTGCTGTATGGAGAAGATTGTTAGAATCCAGAATATAAACTGTTTTGACAAGCCCATGAAATTGGGGTGGCTTTGGGGTTTTTTTAACCCCCATAGGATTTTTCCACTTTTAACTCCCAGACCATAGCAAATTAGCAGATTTCCTTGCTCTGTCTAGCTTTATATTTAAAGTGTGTTACAGAATTATAACATTTGGGATAACTTTTCTGATAACCAAACCCCTACAAGACCCCCAATCAGTGATTCTCTCCCTCTCTCCTCCCCCCCTCCATATGTGTTTGAACAGGTTGGAAAACCTTTCCTATTGTTCTATCTTATGGAATACTTCTATATTTAAAAGCCTTTAGTCCTATATGCTTCAGTACATTAGCTACAAAGTATATGTGACTGTCCAAATTGAGATGTGCTAAAAGTGTAAAATAGACATTGGATTTTAAAAACTTAGATTTCAACAATAATTTGAATACTGGAATGTTCAAAACTATTTTGATATGCTGGGTTAAAGTGTATTAAAATTTATTTCACCTTTTATTTTTAAAATGGCTAATAGAAGGTTTGAAATTACATTATGTGGCTCACATATTTTTGTTGCACAGTACTGCTTTAACTTATACATCCACCCTCAACAGCTCAGGATACCTTAACAGATTTTGCTACTTAATTACGTATCTTCAAATGATGATGGTATTTCCATAGCTCTTTAATGTATTTCAAAATGTTTTCATGGTAATAATTGTATTGACCCTCACGGCCAAGCTGACAGAATCAGAACTCCATTTGTATACATGCAGAATGGATGCTTAGAAAGGCTTCAGTGACTTACATGCAGTCAAACAATTGCTCAGTGGTGGAACCAGAAATTTAACATTCGTACATTCTCGTGCCTAGTCAAATGAATATTTCATTCATTGTATTACCAGTTTGTAGTAAGAAATATGAAATATATCTATTTACCATTCATAATATTGCTATCAAGTCTGTTTATAGAATTAGTTTTAAAACATTTACCAAGAAAATTTTCAAGCATATCCTAGAGAGAATAGTATGAACTTCTGACTCAATAATTATTAACAGTGTTATTCTGTTTATGCCCTATCAATTTCATATTTTTAAGTATTCAGACATCATTTTATCCATAAATACTTACAAATGTATCTAAAAATAAAGTTTCTAGCTTGTGAATTTATGTAAAATTACATGTCAAAACCACCTTTGAACATCTCCACTTGGAGTGACAGATTTGGCACTATTATTGGTTAATGCAGCAAGTTTCATTGAGTTGCTAACGTGGGCTATTTCTGTAAACTGCTTCACTTTATTCACACATATTGGGCCAGCTTAGCCATGTTCCTGCTGAAAAATTGACTTGCTTTTAAATCATGTTAGGACTTTATCATAGCTAGTGGCCGGGTGCACGGATTTGTGCACATTGAAAGGAAATTAATTAGAAGAAATATTTTAATATTGCTATTCACCCTTTATAATAGAAGTGTCAGAGATTTAAAAAAATTAGTAAAATATATATGAAAATAATATATAATTTTATTAATAAAATAACAAACATATAAAAACAAAAACATATAAAACATTGATAAAAACGACTGATAATTGATTAAACTTACTCTAATATCTCCCTGTATACCACATTAAGAGTAAGAACACTTCCAGAGTGCTTGACTAATTTCCCTTATAATGAAGTATTTCCAACTTTAATGTCACATTTTCGAACTCAAGAGAAAGCAACATATAACTGACCATGTCCAAAACGGGTTCAGGTAGGAATATTCCTACTCTGTCTAGAGTTTGTCCTTGTGATTTACTAATAGTCATTGCAAATGCTGGCATCACAGGAAACTGTCTTTGAATTAATTTAAATGGGAGGCCAGTGTCAGGTGGGGACAAACCAATTCTTAGAATCAGAACAACCTTTTCTTCTGCAGATCCTGTTAATACTTCAGCTTCAGTTATGTTAAGTCAAACTTTTGATAATAAATCTAGTACCATTACAAAGACCTCATTTACTATTAAGATTTCTCGGTAGCATGGTGATTGCACCTACTTTCGATTTTAATTTATGACATGGCATTCCCGAAGGAGTACTATTAAATTCGATGAGAAAATTTTCATTTTCAGCATCATCCGCTGAATCAATGGAATCATCATTCAAAATAGGTGTGAAAATCTCCATCTAGTATATCCAAAATTTCTTCATTTAATTTATGAACGTGCTCATTTTTAGGACAAAGAATGGCATGTTTAGATATAATCTATAGATATACTATTTCCAAAGGTAGTTTCAATAATAGATCATTACAAATCATTTCATGGGGGATTTCAATAATACTCATTCCGAGAGCTTTATATGTATTGCGCATGCGCAAGTCAATATTTTTAAATTGCCAGTGCATGTCATATGTACCGGCTGGTAGGAGGAACGCATGGTCGGTCACCTAGCCTTTTATATATAGAGATGAGAATCCTCACAAAAAGTAAAATTGAAATGGTACTCATTTTAAATGAAGGTCACTATAAATTTTTTGTAAAATGTTCCTTAGCCCCAGGTGGTACACTGGCAGATGACATGATGCGTACAGATGTCTGTGTGTTTGCAGCACAAGAAGACCTAGAGACCATGCAAGCATTTGCTCAGGTAAATGAAAGTTCACATAATAATTTTGGTTACCTGCCATTATCTATATGACTAATGTTTAAGGAAACATCTACTTTTAAAAGGTTGCAGTAGAAGATTGAAGGAATTTGAATTGAAGGTTTAAAGTGAATGTTCTTATGAAATATGATTAATTAGGAACTTCAAAATGTGTTGAAGCAAACAAAGTAGGAAAAGATTGAATTAGCCCTTTTCCTGTTTGTCACTCTGAAATGAATCCCTTTTTTAAGAAAAAATGTCAAAAGGAAAATCAGTTCCCTGTCATAATTTCTATCATTGAGTTATTCTGCGTATGAGTTTTTAAAAAGTGAATGAGGCAGATTAGCTTAACAATAAAAATCTCATTTGAATGTTTCATACATAGTTATGCTTTCATTACTATAAGCCAAGAATTCAAGTGTATCTAACAGATTTTGTTATCTGTGTCATTAGGGAAGTAGAACTATTTAGTATATCTTACAAATAGGTAAATGACTTGTATATGAGCAACAGTTAGTCTTTGCTTTAATATTTGGCAATAAAGATTTATTGAGGGGTGCTATTAAAGTGTTAACAGCATTACATTGGAACATTGCAGTGTTTGGAAGTTAACAGACTCTTCGCAAGCAGGTTTAAATAGCTTGTAAACATATCTAGTGGAAGGTTCACTTCTTTGCTGTTCTAGAGATACTGTCACAGAGATCTCAGGGCCCTGACCTAGATCTTTTTAGGAACCTGAAATCTGTAAAATGAATTTAATTTATTTTATTTCTTTACTATTTATTCTTCATAGGTTTTTAACAAGTTAATCAGGCGCTACAAATACCTGGAGAAAGGTTTTGAAGATGAAGTGAAAAAGGTATGAAGTGCAATATGTTTTTTAGGAAATAGAAGGTTGAGGTCAAAGAGGGGAGTTTTACGTCCTAATTCAGCCACAGGTTTCAGATCATTTTTTTAAAAATATATTTTATTGATTTTTTACAGAGAGGAAGGGAGAGGGATAGAGAGTCAGAAACATCGACCAGCTGCCTCCTGCACACCCCCCACCGGGGATGTGCCCGCAACCAGTGTACATGCCCTTGACCAGAATTGAACCTGGGACCCTTCAGTCCACAGGCCGACGCTCTATCCACTGAGCCAAACCGGTCAGGGCGGTTTCAGATCATTTTAAATGTAACTGTCATTTGTACTTGTTAGTCACTTCCCCCTTTTCACCAGTCCCCATTCCATCTGGTGACCATCAGTTTGTTCTCTTTGAGTTTGTTTCTATTTTGTTTGTTCATTTATTTTTTTATTATATTTCCCCATATAAGTGAAATCATGGCATTTGCCTTTCTTTGTCTGACTTATTTCATTTAGCATAATATCCTCTAGATCCATCCGTATTAAGGTTTTGTTCTTTTTCATGGTCAAGTATATATGTACCACAGTTTTTTGTTGTTAATCCTTACTCGAGGACATTTTTCCATTGATTTTTTTTTTTTTTTTTTTTTAGAGGGGGAGTGGAAGGTAGGAGGGAGAGACAGAGAGGAATATTGATATGAGAAAGACACATCGATTGGTTGCCTCCCATACGCGCCCTGGCCAGGGATGGAGCCTGTACTGAGGTACATGTCCTTGACCAGAATCGAACCTGACCACGGGCCAATGCTCTATCTACAGCTTTTTTTCATCCACTTGTCTGTTATGGGCACTTGGGTTGGTTCCATACCTTAGCTACTGTAAATAAATAATGCTGCAGTGAACATAGGAATGCATATATCTTTTTGAATTAGTGTTTTGGGTTTCTTAAGATAAATATCAAGTGGGATTGCTGGATCATATGATGGTTCTGTATTTATTTTTTTGTATTTAAATTTTTTTTGGAATCTCCATACTGTTTAGATTTGAGATCATTTTAGATATTTAGGTAGGTTGTTTCTGAAATGTAGTTTTGGGGTAAATCATTTAGTTTAATTTGCGATACACTGTTCCTTAGCTCTGTGTCCAAATAAGTGTCAGAAGACTAAAAATCAAAGAGGGATTTGTTCAAAAGATAGACAATAGAGGATTAGAATTAAATACATTGAGAAAGGGAAATTTAGCTTACTTGCTGTTTGAGTCTTAGATATACTATATATATAGGTGCACAGAATATATGGTAATGTTTTTGGTAACATTTACTAAATATTGCACTATTCTAATTAAACTCATTTAATATTTACGAAAACCCTATGATCAAGTTTAATCCACATTTTACATATGAAGAAACTGAGGCACAGAAGTTAACTTGCCTACGATCACTCGGCTAATCCTATATCCTATATAATCCTATATAATAAAAGCGTAATATGCAAATCGACCGAAGGGTGGACCAACCGGTAGCTATTACACACTGACCACAGGGGGGCAGGCGCTCAACGCAGGAGCTGCCCTCTGGTGGCCAGTGCGCTTGCACAGGGGCAACACCGCTCAGCCAGAAGCTGGGCTCATGTTTGGTGAGTGTAGCAGCGGTGGCAGGAGCTTCCCAGACTGCGGGATGTGTGACTGCCGGCTTTCGGACAACCCCCAAGCAGTCCTGGACTGCGAGAAGGCCAAGCTGAGGGGACACCCCCACCCCCAGTGCATGAATCTCATGCAGCGGGCCTCTAGTGTGTATTATATCTGACACGCAAACGTCAGTGGTACTCCAGAGCCCATACTTGTAACCAGTATAGTATGCTTTACTGCTTCTCTTTATATAGTTGCTCTTTTAACCTATAACTATTTATTTTTATAGCTGCTGCTGTTCTTAAAGGGTTTTTCGGAGTCGGAGAGGAACAAGCTGGCTATGTTGACTGGTGTTCTTCTGGCTAATGGAACACTTAATGCATCCATTCTTAATAGCCTTTATAATGAGAATTTGGTTAAAGAAGGTAATTTACCTTTAGTAAAGGTTAGTTTTTAGTTGGTTGAGGGTAGGGTAGATAAGAGCATGAAAGATGGACTGATATAAAACTTGGAGTTTATTTAGATTTGACTTGTGTAATCGTCTTTTTTACTATCTTTAAATGTAATAGGTTGATTCAGATTCATTAGACATTTATTATATACTTTTGGCATCCGGGGTTAATGGCTTACTATAGGTATACAGCAAATATCCAGAGTCCAGATACAATGTGATTATAAAGTAAAAGGATTTTAATTCCATGGTAATCCATAAGGAGATTAATTCTAATTGGGAGACTTGGGATCATCTTTAATAGAGAAAATGCCATTGGGGGAAATGTCAAGCTGAAAAGGAAAGTAAGTGTCCCCCCCACACCCCCCCCTTTTTTTAAATATATTTTATTGATTTTTTACAGAGAGGAAGGGAGAGGGATAGAGAGTTAGAAACGTCAGTGAGAGAGAGACATCAATCAGCCGCCTCCTGCACACCCCCTATTGGGGATGTGCCCACAACCAAGGTATATGCCCTTGACTGGAACTGAACCTGGGACCTTTCAGTCTGCAGGCCAATGCTCTATCCACTAAGCCAAACCAGTTAGGGTGGTAAATTATTCTTTATAGTAACAAAGCTAACTTTTCTTTAAGAGTACTATTTTTTATTTTTTTATAATTTTAATCTTCACCCAAGGATATGTTTCTATCTATTTTTAGGGAGAGGGGGAGAGAAATAAATATTGGTTGTTTGCCTTTCATATGTGCCCTGATGGGGAATTAAAACCCACAACCTTTTAGTGAATGGGATGATGCTACAACCAACTGAGCCACATTGGCCAGAGTACTCAGTATTTAACATGCTTTATTTTAATTTTCACAGCAACCCTGTCAATTGTAAGAACTGTTTACCCTCATTTTACACATTAGAAAACAGTTTCACTTGAGTAAGAATACACAGTCAGCAAATGGTAGACTAGAGAAATTGGAGTTAAATGGTAAGCAGTAGCAGAGGGAAGTTCAGGAGTAAGTGGGGATAAAGTGAGTAGTTCTGTGTGGTTTAACTATGGAGGGAGGAAATGGGGAGGTTGAGTCCAGAAAGGCGGTTCTGCTAAGTGTGCTCTTTTTTTCTACAGGGGTTTCAGCAGCTTTTGCTGTAAAGCTCTTTAAATCATGGATAAATGAAAAAGACATCAATGCAGTAGCTTCAAGTCTTCGGAAAGTCAGCATGGATAACAGACTGATGGTTTGTAGCTTCTTTATTGATTTTAAGAGAGGAAGGGAGAGGGAGAGAAGCATTCATGATGAGAATCATTGATTGGGTGCCTTCTGCATGCCTCATACTGGGGATCAGGCTCACCATCAGGACATGTGCCCTGATCAGGAATTAAACCATGATCTCCTGGTTCATAGGTTGATACTCAACCATTGAGCCACACCAGCTGGGGTACTTTCTGTCATTCTTTTTTGCCATTCTTGCCAGGAAAGTATAATAAGGAATTTTGTCATTTGTAATCTGTTAAGAGTTTTTCTTATCCTGATTTAAATAGAATCTAACTAGACTAACTTCTCCTTTCAGGAACTTTTTCCTGCCAATAAACAAAGCGTTGAACACTTCACAAAGTATTTCACTGAGGCAGGCTTAAAAGAGCTTTCAGAATATGTTCGGAATCAGCAAACCATAGGAGCTCGTAAAGAACTCCAGAAAGAGCTTCAAGAACAGATGTCCCGTGGTGATCCATTTAAGGATGTAAGATGTTTTTTGTTTAAGCTGTCTTTATATAGCTGAAGTATTTCACTAGAGTGGGCTTTAATTAATAGCTATAGAATATGAATATTATGTCGGGGCTTTGCCTGTCTTTTTTATATTTAGTGCCTTCTTGGGCCCAGAAATTACAACACTTGGGGGAGTATGTACATACATATCATTTATGTTCACTAAATTTGGATTCTTTTGCAGATAATTTTGTATGTGAAGGAGGAGATGAAAAAAAACAACATCCCAGAACCGGTTGTGATTGGGTTAATCTGGTCCAGTGTAATGAGCACTGTGGAATGGAACAAAAAAGAGGAGCTTGTAGCAGAGCAAGCCATCAAGCACTTGAAGGTAGTAGAGCTGTGCCTTGACAAGACATTCTGCTTTTAAACTTGGAAAAGTGAACTGTGCCTGCTTTTCTAAGAGCGTTTATCACATCTGATTCGTGGGGATAATTCAACCAGTAAATAGACAAATAACATAATTATTGATGTAACTTTTTTTAAAGCCTGGCCTGGGTTTTGTTTGGTTCACAGGTTAAAAACGAGTATGTGTTTAAAAGTAGCTTACGCCTGCAATTTGGTGTTTGGTTTTTATGGAATTTTGGAAATTTTTTTCTTTTTCCTTTAAAATAGTAAACATTGTTATTGACAGTTATCTGGAATCCCTGATGCAGTATTATTTATTTAACATAGATGCTTAAGCGTTACTATTTTTTTTTAAATTTCCACTAAATAGAATATAATTCACAGTGATTGTAAAAGATAGTTATGTTCCGTATTTTAGGAATTTTATAATGGATGGTTAGCAGAATGAATAACTGAATCTTTTCTCACTTCCCTTCAAAAGCAATACAGCCCTCTCCTTGCTGCCTTTACTACTCAAGGTCAGTCTGAGCTGACTCTGTTACTGAAGATTCAGGAGTATTGCTATGATAACATTCATTTCATGAAAGCCTTCCAGAAAATAGTGGTGCTTTTTTACAAAGGTAATTTTAAATTTCTCAAAGTTTTTTGTTTGTTTTTAATAAAGAATGTGGCCCTGACTGGGTAGCTAGCTCTTTTATGTTTTTCTTTAAAAATTTGTTGAAGATACCAATTAAAAATGTTTTGAATACAGTCCGTCCCTCCCCTCCCCTCCCCTTCTTCCCTTTCTTTCACCTTAGGTAGGTTCTAATGCTGAGATAGAGACATGTTTGAAAACTCCCCAAATGTAATGATCACTCTTCTTTATAGCTGAAGTCCTGAGTGAGGAACCCATTCTGAAGTGGTACAAAGATGCACATGTTGCAAAGGGGAAAAGTGTCTTCCTGGAACAAATGAAAAAGTTTGTGGAGTGGCTCAAAAATGCTGAAGAAGGTAAGTCTTTTGTGGCGGAAGCCTAAGAACTGGTTAAGGGTGGCCATAGAATGTGTCTACATGTGCCTCTCTCGTTCAGATACTGTTTTGTACCTAGAGTACAGATTTCTGTTGATTTATTGACTCTGAAGCAGCTGAGGAAAACTAGACTTTAATTATTAAAATATTCTGATGACCCTAGTACTACTGTCTTAGGAGGAAATTTGAAAATTTTAAGAATGTCTAATAAATATGAAATCTGAGATTTATAAATGAATACTTTTTAATATCCCTCATATAAATAGGACATTCATAAAAGACTTCACAGTTATAAAAGGGAACTTTTGCTTTCTGGTATATAATGCTTTACTCCATTTTCCCTCTTTTCTAGAATCTGAGTCTGAAGCTGAAGAAGGTGACTGAATTTTGAAACTACATCCTCAGTAAAGCAAACAGGAGTTGTAGATAAAATGTCATGTCTCATGTGTCCTGGTTCTTACATCTTCCTACCTCCCTATATCAAGCATGATATAAGGGCTTTCATGGCAAATTTTATTTTAACTGTTTCTATGGTTACTGGAAATGTTGGGTTTAGTTTCTAAAACCATGTTTTAAGTAGCTACAGGAGCTGTAGATTTGAATCTAATGTTGCATTAGTCTTTTCAGTTACCTTCTACCTCCTGTATTTTCTACTGTAATGATGTAATTTAAGGCCTTCCGCAATGAACAGTTCACTTTTTTCCTGGGTTTTCTATATAAACAGTTTTCAAGATATGATTTGGTTAAAAATAATTTGTTATAAAAATTCTGTTTGCAAATTAAACTGTAAAAGTATCCAAAGTCTCAAAAAGCAATGATTTGTGTGATAATTTGGTATGCCCAAAGCCCTCCTCATCTATAAAAATCTCAT
Organism: Eptesicus fuscus; assembly: GCF_027574615.1. Classification (NCBI taxonomy): domain Eukaryota; kingdom Metazoa; phylum Chordata; class Mammalia; order Chiroptera; family Vespertilionidae; genus Eptesicus; species Eptesicus fuscus. The sequence continues at coordinate 85,040,589 of NC_072483.1, read as the reverse complement.
ATGCAGTAATTGAATTCATTAACATGAATCGAGTATTTGGACCATTGCTTACATGTTAATATTTTTCTTGAATTTTAGCTCCAGATATGTTTGAGCTCAGTTGTTTGCTCTGGTTTTCATTCCTTAGTGAAGCCATGGAGAACAAGCTTGAAAGTGAGGTCTTTGGGAAACTATGTGGCAGAGGTGGTGGGAAGAAGAAAGTTGAGCTTTTTCCCATTGAGAAACTTCTGCATTCAGTTTCTATCTTTTCAAGCAGAACATATGGGTATTCTTGTCATACCATTTACAACTGTACCTTAGAAGAGTCTTGTCATTTAATGAATTTAACACTTGTCATACACTTCGAATGTTAGGAAAGGACTCATGAAATAGAGTAATGAAACGACTTACTAAACCCAATAAATTGTTGGAAATATGAAGTGCCAGCATGTTCTAATTGGGACTCTAAATTCAACTCATTTCCTATTGGCTTAGAGTATTTGATGTAAAGAATGGAGTGTAGTGATAGGACCAGCCTCATTCTTATAACTAATTAATATTCACTAATTAATGACTCAAGCATTTGGCTATTAACATACCCTAGTTGCCTTTTTAAATTTCTTAATTGCCATGAGCCAAACATCTTTTTTATACAATTAATTCACTTATTTTAATTTTCATCTAATGCCATCCATCTACATATGTGACCACACTTTTTGGTTGGAAAGACTTCACCTTAAAAGTGAAGATTTTGGAAGTTTTGATTGTTGAAAGAAACTTATCTTGGAATAATGCCACCAGAGACTGAGTGGAAATTGCCCCTTTCAAAGGTGCCATTTTTATGAGCCAAGAATTTGGTGTTTAACAATTCATCTGGAGGGAATAATATGTAGTATAATTTGAAGTGAAGGTGTATAGTTACCTTAAGAAGAACATTATTATTGATACCATTGTGAATGGGGTGAAATTGTTAAATGAATAACCTTAATAAAATTTTCATGCACAGGCAAAATGTATTCACTAGGTTTCTACGTAGTGATTTGCTTTTGCTTTGTAATTTGTAGTCCTTAAGACTTTTTAAAAAAATAAAGTCAGTCCTTATTCTTAGGTTATATAGGTCAATCTTTATTTTTTTTTTCTTTTGTAAATTCCATGCTAATGTCCAGTGGTAACTGTATGTTATACTTTCAGGCGTTTCTACTATGTAAGCATTAAATAATTGCTCTTTCACCCTTATAGCTCCCAAACTATAAACACCTACAAAGAATTGTGATGTAGCAGAAACTACATAACATTTCTACAACCAAATTATTGCATGTTACTGCCGTTCAAAGTGTACCCTGTTCTATTATATACTGTGTATAGTGAATGTGTAGTCTTACAGAACTACATTATGATCTTTGATCACAGTTTTTTTCTTCATAATGACAAAGTAGTGTTTACTTACAATATTATAGTAAATGGGTATCACCTGTGACAGTATAAAAAAAGGGAATGCTTTCTGAAAAGACTGCAGATTTTTCTTTTTGAATTCTAAATGGTAATTTTGGAACTCAGTTGCCAGTGCCAACCTATGGCCTCAAATATGTAATTCTTAATATAGATGTTAAAACTGTACTTGTATGATTGGATAAATGTTGATTTTCCTAACTTGGTTTCCATTTCAGAGGATAAGTCTCTTAGATGCCATAATTAAATGTGTTTAGAGCTGATCATAAGTTTTTTAATCTTAATTATTCTGGAGTATTGTCCTAGAGATATTTATTATGCTGTTCTTATGAAAATTCCAAATACCCAAAACACCAAGGATATTTTGACACAGCATAATGATGGTGGTAAGAGAAAATGCATGTGACTGAGACATGACTTCTAATTCAGTGTTTCTCAAAGCTCATCACCCTCCTCCGGGAAGCCTTTTTAGAGTTTTCTTATAGCACCCCAATAAATTTTATTACAGATAAGCTTGTTATGTGTATTGTACCTGCTTTATACATTAAAAGAATACGGGTTCGGTTTTTTTTTTTGTCCCATTTGGGGGTGACATGGCCCCCAATGAGAATTTGTACCTAATACATCTTAAATTAGGAGAGGACCTAGAGATTGCCATTTGCATCGACAGACATATCTTCATGTAGATCCATATCCTGAAGCAGTATTTTTTCCCTCAAGGGTTATTAGAAAATAGAGGAAATTTGTTTCCTGCCAGTCACCATTTTTTTGAACAGTAGCCCACCATAGACATCAGACAAGTCATTTCCCATTGACTTTGGTGGTCTTAAGATATTCTTCCTTGATTATAAATGTATGGGAGAGCTATTTGGGTTCCTTCTATCTATAAAAACCAATTAAAATTCTGGATGAGTGATTTTAAGTTGTTGGGCAAGACACTGGTAAATGGTATTGAAATATTAACTGATATTTAACTGATGCATCTACTGTCACAGGTTGCTTGCAGGAACTGGCACAACTACTGGGCTTTAAATGTAACATAAGTATCAGAGTTTTAGTGTACATTATTGCTTAAGACTACTGAATTGCCTTTGTAAAAATTTCCCTCGGGCGCTGTTTACAGGTGCCATGTAAAATAAGTTAATCATTTCCGTGAGAGTTATGCTAAATGCCTTGCTATGATTTTTTTATATATAAGTTATTAGTCCTCTAGTATATATAAGTTAACCTATTCATCCTACTGAGTCCTGAAGGTTTAAGAGCTAGTTGTTCAGTAGGCTTTAAGTGGACTCTAGAAGATAGAATCAGTACTTTTGACTTCAAAATAATTTATAATTGGCTTCTGTCTAGAAAACTTGAATTGCGGTGAATTTATACCTGAACATAACCTATGCATAATTGTATGAAACTTGGTTGGATCAGAAAGGCTTCTAAACTCCCTTTCTCCTTCACCCCTCACCCCATTTAACTGGGTAATTAGGAGTCATATCAGGTCCAATCATAATTTTCCAGTGCACTTACAATGAATTTTTAAAAGGATGAGGACAGTTTACCAATGCACTCAATCACTGTCAATTTAGTAACTCTAAGAACCTTAGTTGACCTGGCCAGAGTCGTGGCTCTATTAGGCATCATCCAGACACCAAAAGGTTGCTGGTTCAATTCCCAATCAGGGTATGTGCCAGTATTGTAGGCTGGATCTCCTTAGGGGGCATGCAGGAGGCAGCAGTTTGATGTTTTGCTCACAATGTTTCTCTCCCTCTAAAAATCAATTTAAAAAAACCTTTTAGGCCCTGGTCAGTTTGGCTCAGTGGATAGTGTCAGCCTGTGGACTGAAGGGTCCCAGGTCCGATTCCAATCAAGGGCACACGCCAGGGTTGTGGGCTCGATACCCAGTAGGGGGCATGCAGGAGGCAGCCTATCAATGATTCTCATCATTGATGTTTCTATCTCCCTCTCTATGAAATAAAAACACATTTTTAAAAAACACAATTTAAGGCCTGGGCCATGTAGCTTGGTGATTGAATGTAGACCTATAAACCAGGTAATCGACTCAATTCCAGGTCAGGGCACATGCCTGGGTTGCAGGCCTCAACTCCAGTGCCAGGGTAGGGTGTGCAGGAGGCAGCCGATCAATGGATCATTGATCTCTCGGTGTGTCTCCTCTGAAAAAAATAACTCTGCTGCTTGTGGTGTTTTATTTAATGCTCTAGAGGAGACTGGTTTAAAAAAACCTAAATCCTTTGCTTTGCAGACTTATCTGGAGGGACCAGTATCTCCGTGAACTGGTATTAGAATGTTTATTGTATTGGTGCAGCTTTGGGAGTTGTGCATAAAATGTATAGAATGAATTTGGGTGCTACAGAGTTCTCAAATATTATTGAGCTGGTCCATTTCATGGAATTTCCAGTCAGTATAACCATATAAAAAGGAAATTGTTTTAAACCATTTTTTAAAAGCTGAAATCCTGAAGACTTCTTAGTTAACTTAGAGGTAAACCTATTGGGGGAATAAGTAACCCCATTTATAGACTGAAACCTCTACTTCAAAAAGATGATCTACATTCTCTGGTTCTCTGTAAGTACACCTCGTCTTCATTCTAGTTAGCACCGCATCTTGGCATGGCAAAGTCTGAAGAACGGAGAAAACTACAGCTGATAATCCAGGTAGTTCTTGGCATTCTGAAAAACCTCAAGTAGACATCCAAGCTAGTCATCATATTGCTGTATTACTTTTAACTAAAATTCGCTTTTTGTCTATGAGATTGAATAAAATTTCATGAGACTCCCTGTTGATGTAAAGAGAAGCGGTAACTGTTGCATCCTTAAGTGCTTGAGTTTGTTAAAGCTAAATCCTTGTAGTCCCATCAAAGGGTCCAGAAATCTTTTTTCTCCAGACCATTTTTGCTTGGTTGGCTCACATGTACTTCAAACACAACCAAACATGTACATGTTCAGAAAATGCCAGTATTTCACTTCATAGGACAGTAATGCCATCTATCCTCCAGAGAGCTTCAGGTCCCTTCCCTTTCAGCCTTCACATGTAACAGGTCAAGTCCTGCCCATTCTAAACTCCAAAATAACTCCTCCAGTATCACTACCCTGATTCAGGCGACCAGCACCAGCTAGAGTAATCTTACAAGGGTAAGGGATGCCAGGCAGCATGTAATGAAATACACCCTCTAGCCAATCTGATGCAATTAATGGAAAGATTTTTTGCAAAAAAAAAAAAAACCCTTCATTGACCCATTACCCAGTTTGAACTGTTACCTTATGGCCAATCTTATTTTGTCTATCCCTGTTGCCTCTGCTCCCTCCAACCTCCTGGAGGATTTTGAAGCAAAACAAAGATACCCTAACTTTTAGGAACCCTATGACTGGAAAGAGGCAATTTTCTATTATATACTGGGGATTGAGCCTGCAACCTGGGCATGTGACTGGAAATTGAACTGTGACCTCCTGGTTCATAGGTCAAAGCTCAACCAGAGGCACATCAGCCAGGCAGGTATTGCATGTTTTAAAAATTCTTGCCACATGCACACTGGTTGAAAAATGCTGCTTTAAGTGAAAGCCCATCTGAAAAGGCTATGTACTTTGTGATTCCAACTACGTGACATTTTGGAAAAGGCAAAACTGGACAAGAGTAAAAAAGATTAGTTACTAGAAATTGAGAGCTGGAGGGAGGAACAGCTTATTTTTAGAGCAGTGAACATACTGTGTTCTATGACAATGCATCATCATACATTACATTGCCTTGAAAGTTATCTGCCAGCAGAACTATCCAAACAAATATAATGAACAGCAAAAATAAGCCAGAAGGTAATCTATAGGCTTTGGGTAATTTTATCAACACAGGCTCATCTATTACAGCAAATAAACCCTCTGGTTATGGATGGGGATAATGAGGAAGATTATGCATATCATATGAGTGGTGGTGCAGGAGGTATATCAGAAACCTCTGCACCTTCTCAATTTTATGAATCTAAGTAAGTCTTAAAACCATGGACAAAAATCTGACTTACTATAGTGACTTGACAATTCAGATTTGGCTGTAAGGGATCTGAAAACTTCTGTTATGTCCTGAAGGAGCACAGGACCTTAAACCATTTGCAAAATTCCATTCAGGGGGGAGATAGGAAAGCAGCAGTATTAAATCTGAACAGGAATATAAGGGAGAACAAAAATCTTATCTTTAGATCTTTATATCCTGTAATTATTTTTACTTTTTTATTGAACTTATTGGGATGATCTTGGTTAAGAAAATTATACAGCATCTATTATATAGTATGTTCAACACCCCATGTAATTTGATTTAGAAAAGGTGTCCCAGTGCTGGCATTCACTAAAATAAAAACAAAGCTAAGTAATTCCAAAACTGAAGGAAACCTCCCAATAGAAGAAACATGTCCATTCTTTACAGTAACAAGAAACAGAAAAATGGTGCTAAAAACAATTTGTCCAGATTCATATAAACTTCATAAACACAGCCTCAACCGGTTTGGCTCAGTGGATAGAGCATCGGCCTACGGACTGAAGGATCCCAGGTTCGATTCCAGTCAAGCATGTACCTGTTACCAGCACATCCCCAGTAGGGGGTTTCTCTCTCATCGTTGTTTCTAACTCTATCCTCTCCCTTCCTCTCTGTAAAAAAAATCAGTAAAATATTTTTTTTAAATTTTTTTTTTCAGTAAAGTATTTTTAAAAAATAAATAAAAAATAAACTTCATAAACACAAAAAATTTTATTCTGAATAGATCATTTTATACAGAAATCATTGAAAAAGATGTTAATTACTTAGCTATGCACTTAACAAATCGAACTATCCAAACAAAATAAACAAGGCAATACAAAAGTTTAAGAAATTTACAAAAGCTGTACAAAATAACTTAATTAGACTGATACAGTCTATAAAACCTCTTCTTTCGCTGTGCAATTAGAGCTCTATGTAGTTTTTTTTAGGGGATAAAAGAAAGGATGTTTTAAGGCTTCTTTGAGAGTAATCCTTTTAGTTGGCTCATACTCCAGCATTTTCTGAATGAGGTCAAAGAGAAGCTCATGTTCAGCATCCTGAGAAAGCATAAATTCCTGCAAGAAAAAGAAATGGTCAACAGCTTTTCCCACTACCACGTGTACTTTATTTCTGCACCATAAAAAGGGGAAACTCGAGGATGGTTTAAGCAGTGACCAGGCTTACCTTCAGAGGTTTACAACGCCTTGAAACGTATCTGCCGGCAGAACTGTGTTCATCCCAGTCCAATCGATCATGATGGAAATATTTACGTTTCCTAAGAGGAAGTCAATATCCATGTTTATGTTGACAATGAAAATGTAAGCTTCTAAGTGACTGGTTTAGTCATTTATTATGCGTTTATAGATTAGACTAGCATTTTCCACAGATTTCAAAGGACAGCCTAGAGATCGTTACTGGCTTCCCAGCAAAGTAATCATCAGCTACTTAAGTGAAAAAGCATTACTGTTTTATAGTTCTAATGAGGACAGGTGACCAACTGGTACTAAGGAAGGCACTCTTAAAACATACCTGGTTTTCTGTATCATATGTTTTGGTAAAGGTCCAAGAATCCTTTCCATCATTGCTAGGTGCTCCTTACTATCATGTGTCTAAAATAATAAAGAAAACTTGTTAACTACCTGAACTTGCACATGGTGCTCCGTTCTCATTTAACATAGCTGCTACATTTCTAGTCCCTACATGATTTAGACACAAGGAAGGATGTGAACACTAAAAAAGGCCTACTTTTAGCAAGTTACAGCTGGAAGGAAAAAAAATAAGGCTTACAGAGCAAGATCAACAAAGATTCCCCTAATTCAGCAAGTTTAATAAATTAAAAAATACTTTAAATAAAATCATAAATTATGAAATGCCCAACAGAATCAGAATACCATTTTTATTTCTTTATATTTATCTACAACTAATAGTCTATGATTGGGGGGGGGGGGTAAAGCTACAGAAGTAAATGTATGAGTTAGTGTTCATTCATGTAAACAGGCACTTTTCTTATATAAAGCACTTACTGGAAATACTGTAAAGCCAAGGTAATATTCAATAAGAATACATCCTATACTCCAGACATCACATGGTTGGGACCATCCTAAGGCTGTAAGACAAAGCAAACTGTTAGGGAAAAAAATCTTCAATGCTTCTTAAAAACTTTTTAAATGTGCACAAGTTGATGTTTGAGATAGAAAAGATCCTAAAGCAATGACTTAATCCAAGATTAAATATAATAGGATAGTATGCAAGAGTTAGGACTCTGGAGATACTAGTTTCAAGCCTTAAGTCAGGCTCTTGGGACTAGTGATTGGAGAGGGGGGGGGGGTGGATTTTTTTTTTCTGAGCCTCAATTTCTTAACCTGTAAAATGGGCACGCTATGCCATATAAAGACTGGACATGCAAAGTATCTGGGACATAACAAAATGATTATGTTTTCAAACTACAAGTAAAATTTAAAATCAGTTTCAATAAGATAAAGGTTCCCAAAGCACAATTAAATGCTTACCTAAAATAACTTCAGGAGCCCTATAATGTCTGGTAGACACCAATGTACTGTGATGTTCATCATCATATGTTGCACTTCCAAAGTCTACAACTTTAATATCTGGATTTATTAAGGTACGTTCATCACGTTTCTAAAAACCATAAATGATGGTTAAGAAGGCATAATATTAAGAAGGCATAAAACATTCACTTAGAACTATGAAGTTTTAATACATTGAAGACTTACCATTTTGGGATTATATGCCTCTGTGTAGTCAGACTGCACAAATAAAATGTTTTCAGGCTTTAAGTCGGTATGAGTCAACTTATTACTGTGCAAAACTGAGAATGAAACACAAAGAGTAGCTGTACTCTACAAATCAAAAACCAAAGCACCTACCAACAAAGAACACACTTCTCTGATGTCTTTGCCACAATCCTGAAGAAGAGGCAACATTCAATAGTCTGCCAGACAACCACCCGGGACTGAAACCCACTACCCTCCTTAAAAAATTAGCCCACCAACAGCTAACGTTTCATAAAAAGTACTTACAATTCACAGACTTGCATATCTGATATGCCATCTTCCTGATATGATCCATTCGAAATGGCAGAAAACCATTTTCCTTAATAAAATCATAAGTACTAAGTCCTAGTAATTCAAATACAATGCAAATGTGACCACGATGCTCAAACCATTCCAACATCTGGACACAGCGGCTACAAACACATGAAAAATAACTTAGTTCAGCTTCTTGTAATAACTTAGTTCATCGTCTTAAAATCCACCTACGGCCATTTTCTAAGTTCTATGTTGATACTTACAATGTACTGTTGGGATCTGTTGTATTTAAGTGTTCCAGCACTTGTATTTCTGAGCGGGCAGCTTCACAGTATCTATCCACATTTTTAACTATTTTTACCGCTACATGTCTACCTCCCCTGTTAAAGAAAAATCCAAGATATAAATAAAATAAAGATATTTTATTGCATTTTTTATCACTAACTGTACACTTCTACTTTATGTTTTATCTTTTAATTGCAACTTAATGTAAGCAACTAGAATGACCTTTAAAAAAAAAAAGTTGTGCCTCATGAGACAAGAATACTATTTTCCTTAAAATCTGTTCTCAACTTAAAACTGAAATTAGCCGAAACCGGTTTGGCTCAGTGGATAGAGCGTCAGCCTGCGGACTGAAGGGTCCCAGGTTCGATTCCGGTCAAGGGCATGTACCTTGGCTGCGGGCACATCCCCAGTAGGGGGTGTGCAAGAGGCAGCTGATCGATGTTTCTCTCTCATCGATGTTTCTAACTGTCTATCCCTCTCTCTTCCTCTCTGTAAAAAATCAATAAAATATATTAAAAAAAACCCAAAAAACTGAAATTAGAGGCTGCATATACTATTAATTACTACTACTTAAAAATGAAAACAGCCCTAGCCAGTTTGGCTCAATGCATAAGAGCGTCAGCCTTCGGACTGAAGGGTCCTGGGTTCGATTCTGATCAAGGGCACATGCCCAGGTTGTAGGCTTAATCCCGGAGGGGGCGTACATCAATCCCAGCCGATTGATGATTCTCTTATCATTGATGTTTCTTCTCTCTCTCTCTCTCTCTCTCTCTCTCTCTCTCCCCCCTTCCTCTCTGAAATCAATAGATATTTTAAAATATATAAAAATAAAAACAGCTAGTATCTTTTACTGGGAGTTTCCTACAGACAAGTAGAAAATCCAAGGTAAAGGGTAAAGATGCATCTAACTCATGGTCAGACCATATTCTAAAGCTACATATATTTTCTTTTAAAAGATATGTTGATTTTTTTTTTTTTTGAGAGAGAGACTTCAATCAGCTGCCTCCTGCATGCCCCCCCCCCCCCCCCCCCACTGGGGATTGTACCCAAATCCTGGGCATGTGCCCTGACTGGGAACTGAATCCGTGACCTCTTGATACATGGGCCAATGCTCAACCAACTGAGCAACACCAGCCAAGGCTAAATATATTTTCTATACCGTCGATCACTCCAAGTACAATCCGAGGATAGGAAACTTACACTTTATGATCAATGCACTCCACGACTTTTCCAAAAGCTCCTTCACCTAAAGTGTCAACAATTTCATCTAAAAGAGAAGAATAAATCTGTCACACCAAGAAGTGAAAACATATTGCTTATCATAATAAATGCTATAAATGCAGATTATTCTAGTTGATGCTACAAATTCCCTTATCACTATTTTACTGGTCAACACTGTCAAAAAACATGTAACTATTTTTAGGTCTAATTTCAGTCTTAAAGCTAATTTCATTTAACTTGATTTACTGTTTTGGAAGTTCTACATAACAAACATTAAATTTCTAAAGAAAGCAAAAATACAATTCCCCCCCCACCACCAAAAGAAATGGAAAAAAAACAAACAAAACAAAACAAAAAACAGAAAGAGAGAAAAAAGATTTCCAAATCCCTGAAATCTTAATCTATATATAGATATGTTATCTGAAAAGTTAATAAGTGTTGAAAAATATTCTATACATCTTGCACTTAGTACGTCTCCACTCTGACAGATCAGGTGACCCTCCTCATCATCCTCTACACTCCTGGATCTTTTCCTTCGGTGACTCTTCTGGAAACGTCAAGTGGGCGGCACCAAGATCATCCAGCCAATCAATATACCCGAGTGAATTCAGGGCAGAATACGAAATTCATTCAGCGGGGAGATATTCAGGCATTCAGATACACGCCAGGCCACAAACGGTTGGCAGGAGCAATTTCAAATTCAGTCCCCAGAAATTCACAGGGCACATAGTTTATGTTAACAGGAGAAAAACATGGCAAGGAACAGATTTTCAGATAAGATACTCAAAGTGGCAAGGCAACAAAACATAACACAATTGTTTTCTTTAAAAAAATGCTTAGTTGTAGCATTCACTGAAACATAATTTTAAGTTTCTAGTGTCCCAATTTACTGTTGCAAAATAGTAGGATGTAGTATTTACTTGTTAAAGTAGACTGTGGCCAAATTAAGATTTCCTAACTAATCTAAGAAAACAAAATATTAAGATAGTAAATAAAATTAAAGTCCTAATTTGGGGAAGAAAAAAACTTTTTTGGTATACAAGAATAACACCATGACACTTTAAACGCCATCTGAGCTGATCTCCAAATTAATACACATTCCATAATGTTCACATCTGTTAAATGGTGGGCTTAGTGAGGAAAAAAAAGAGAGAGAATGCTTTGCTAGAACAAAGTTACATCTAATCCTCATCAGACAAAAATAAAAAGCTTAGTCTATTTTTGTGGTAAGGCTTCAATTTATCAAAAATCAGATTTCTTGAAGTACCATGAAAAATCTGTCAGACTCTATCTATTGCAACCATTGCAATAAACTAACCTAAATTAAATTAAATCCCCTCCACTATTTCACAGAAATGACAGTTGCCAACTAGTAACAAAACCTATTATGTAACTAAATATATACTGTACTTGGGGCATTTCCTATCCAATGCACAAATAGAAAGGATCCTGCAAGTTAAAATTGAGATAGCTTCATCTTAAACAGAACTTTCTCAAATGATCAAACACAAATTAAAGTTTTCTTGTTCCAAGGGGAAATAAAATTTCCAAATGTTTTAAAAGCGCTCCTACCCCATGGGAACGATGACGTGTGGTGCTGTGGTGAATCCTGTGTTTGCTTTTATAGCTACTTCGTCCACTCCTACCAGAGGACTTGCTACTATGGTTCTGGTATCTGCTTTCATGGTCCCTATGGCGATGTCCAGATTCACACCCTTGACTGTAGTCATTTCTATATTCATCAATGTAGCGCCGACTATAATAATCTCTCTCATTCATGGACCTGCTTTCCAAATAATGACTAGAAAAAATAAAAATAAACACTTTTTCAATGCTTCAGGCTAATACCGAATATCCTCAAGTTCTCAGTAAATCCCTTAAAGACAATAAGATTTTTTCTCCCACCAACCAAAACACACACACACACACTTTTACAAGCATTACAAGCCATCACCGCCAACAGGAAATGGTAAGCACGGTTACTTATTTAAGTGACACCAGCTCTAACCATGGGAGTGTTTTTATCCTCGGACACACCCTCCGCTCCTCACCTATCCGAGGTTTTAGCGTGGTCATACTTGCAGCGCTTGCTCTCGCGGGCGCTGCTGTGGGATCGCCTCGCCCTCTTGCGGCTGCTGCTGCTGCTGCTCCATTTCGCACACTCCCAGTCTTTCTCCTCCCAGTCGGGGCAGTAACTTCTCTTCGAGTGCCTCATCTACGTAAAACACAGGTCCCCCCCGTTTTATAGGGCACCGCACGTCAACCACGAACAGCTCAATAACATTCTTCTTTGCAAGCTCACTCTAGCTGTGACCCTGTTGATCGATTTTGGCAAAATCGTACCCCCTTTCCTGCCAGCAGAAACGTACGTAATCCAAGTTCACGTGATGTAATTCTCCCCATTTGAACGCGCATCAAAAACCAGCCTCCAACTCACCAGCCACCAGAAACGCTCTCGAGACAGAACCATTTACTATGGAAAACCTCCGTAAAGGAGGGAGATCGCCCAAACCAGGAAGGCCTGGGGTCAGCGCTGGCATTGCAAAGCAAAACGACAGGACTCCGCCTTCTGGGCGCCACTCCCCGGAGAGCCCTCTTTCACCACCAGCTTTCTTACACAATCGGGTTCGGAGAGGGCGGACGCCATCTTCCTTTCATACGTGTTTCCAACGAAAACCCCTAACGGGACTCCACGTCTCCGCACTCAAACCGCTCCAAGGGGGGCGCAGAAATTCCACCCACAAAATGCCTGACCCCACACGCCCTCAAACCCTGTCTTCTTCTCCTCCCTCGGGGTCCCGGACAACACTGAGGGGGCATTCCAGTGCTGTCAGCAGCGGCGGGACGTTCAGGGAGGGACACCGCCTCATCCCGGGCCAACGCCTCCCGCCTCGGTCAGCACAGCTCCTCACAGGAGCGTCATCGACGCAGAACCCAGGTCCACACCAGCCGCGACGGGCGCTCCGCCGCCGCCGCCATCTTACAGCGCGGGAGGCGGCGGCCGCTGCAGACAAGATGGCGCCCGGGCGCGGCCCGCCCCACCCCCGCCTGGCACACACGGTCACTATCCTCCGCCAGGGTGTGGGGCGTCGAGGTTACCGCAGACACTCGCGGCGACAGAGGCTGGGCAGAGCTGGATGGGGCGAGGGGGGAAAAGGCTCGCCGTGTAGGAGACCGCGGGCGGCATCCCGCGGGCCCGGGCGGGACGGCGTCACCAGGCGCTCGCGGGGCGCAGAGACAGGGCCCTGACACCCAGCCCGCTTCCCCCCTGCGCTTACCGTCCCGGCCAGAGAGTCGACGCCGAAGGAGACAAAGCTTGTCACGCGACAGCGGAGAAGGCCCTGCCGGCTGGACGGGCTCCGACAACAAAATGGAGCTGACAGCCGCGGCGTCAGGACTCTTCTGAAAAACACAGGTGACGCTGCAGCGTGACCCGCCCCCCCCCTCGGGCGGGGCGTGCGCGGGGGGGGGGGGGGGGGGCGCATGCGCAGGAGGGGGAGGCGGGGCGCGCGGCCCCGTGTGCGCAGGCGCCGGGGCGCGAGCGGCGCTACTGAAGGTGACGGGGAAGCTGCGGTCCCGGGGAAGCTGCGACGGCGGCCATGTTGGCCAGGGTCCGCTTCGGATAATGGGGGAGCGCTGAAAGTACTAGTGAGAAGAGACTCGCCGGTGCTCACTAAAAATTGTATTGGTGAACGCTGGAGACGAGGAAAAGTGTGTTTGGTGCACATGATGTGTGGGCTGAGTGGGGAGTGTGCTCCCAATTAATCATTTTAAGTCAGTCCCCACTATCTCAACGTGACTGCCAATAGGACCTTCACAGAGGCAGTTAGGGTTCAGTGAGGTCACTAGGGTGGGACCTAACCCAATGGGACGGGTGTCTTTCCTTATAGAGATTAGGACACAGGCACACACAGGAAAGGCCACGTGAAGACAGACGGTCGCCGACAAGCCAGGGAGGCCTGGTGACCGCCCGGCACACACCTGGCCCTCCATCTCGGACGGTCTAGTCTAGGCTCCGGCCGATTTCCTGGAAGGGCCAGATGTGGTCTCTGTCTCTGCCAATCGGCATTGCTGTTGTAGCACAAACCAGCCAGGACGGACTGCGTTCCAAGAAGGCGTCCTTTACAAGAACACAAGGGCAGTCTGTTTCACCAACCTCTGGTTTAGATGGGGAACCTTCTTCCTCTCCTTTTTAAAGAGAATTTTGGTTGGTCAGCAATATTATAGTCGTCTCTGCAGTGTAATACACCCATCACCCAAACGCTAAGGTGATCAGTGGGACACGGGGCCCAGTGGGAGTGGACAGAAATCATTACTCTGGAGCTTGCCCTCCAGGTGGCAAGGATACCGAACCGCCCTACCTCTGAGATCCTTCTGGCTGTCACTGAGCTGACTTTATAAGAATGAGCCCAAAAGTGACCACACTGGCACTACTTTAAAAAATGGCATAAAATAAAAAATTGAGGGAACGCCAGTCAGTACCAAAACATCCTGTCAGTAAAAGCCTCTTAAAAGTGATGGCAAAAATTCAATGACATGTTTGAAGAAAGAGATCAGGTATAAGAAGTGTAAAACTCTGGCCAAAAAGGGCCTTTCATACTAATTCCAGAAACCGAAATGGTTCAAAGGCTGAAACAAAATGTGAGAACATTAGTATAATTAGCACCTCAGTTTAGTGGAAGGTATAGATGGTTCCAGAGGGCAGCTACAAGCTTAACTCCCAAACTGTAATTAAGAAAGAACCAAAACATTTCATCAGCCATCTGCAAAAATAATGCAAACCAAAAAATGCTTAGTTTTAGCAATACCCAAAATCTAATGAAGGCAGTAAGTGGAAAACATTCTTGATAAAATCAATAGCAGAGTCTATAAATGGCCTGATTAGGTAAGAGTGCTCTGGTGGAGATAAATAGGACAGCTTCCATTACTTAATACAGAACACGACATGCCAGAAGCTTTACACACATAATTTCTTTTAATCCTCACCATAGCCTATGAGGGGATATTATTTATGAATGAGAAAACAAAAGCTTGGAAAGTTAATTTGCCTAAAGTTACTAGTAGGGAACAGAGCTGTGATTCAAACACAGACAGGACTCTACAACTGGCGTTCTTAACCAACTAATTGCATTTTTCAAATGGGTCATCTGTAGAACTTTATCATGCCATATTTTAAAAGATATTTTTTAAAAAAATGTTCCATGGGCAAATCAGTTGGGGAATTTTGAGTGTTTACTGGACTCTAGATATCTCCTAGCCCCTATTACAAATCTAAAGACCAAAGAAAATAGCAAATGTGTTGGCTGGCCTTCCTATACTACCTCTTCATCTTGTCTTTCTTCTTTGTAACCTCACAAAGTGAACAACTAATGGAAAATGATACTTCCACGGTGTGGACTAGATATAGTAGAAGTTTACAATTAGGCTGCTCAAAAATGACTGATTTGAAACTCAGCATTTAAAAATAAATGTTTTTATGTAACAAAAGGTGAACATTTTTTAAAAATTAAACTTAAATACATTGGATATAGTTATAGTGAAGAAGATGCTCAATCACAGGAGTAGAAGTTATTTGGTTGCCCTTGGTTCCACGGACTCGGAAGATCTTCGTTGTAAACAAGCAGGATGACACAATCTGTTGACATAATTAAAGCTGGGTAAGCCACAATAAGGGTGTTCCTCAAATAGTTTGCCAAGTATTTGTCCATGCCTATTGTAACTATTGAGCAAATGGGTTGGCATGAATAGTTATATCCTTAATGTGTACATCATTAAGAGGTCGGTATGTCTTCTCATTTACTGGTAACTTCTCCAATTCATCTAGAGTCTCCAGACCGTCTATTACCCTGAAAGAGAAATAATATAATGGGTGAAAATTTTCTGATTGAAACAAAATATCCATATATGTATAGCAATTATACTATCCTTAAGAGAAAAGGACCATCCCAGTCCATTTTGTTTAAGCCACTGTTTTTCAGATCTGTTAGGTGCTGTAAAATGCTATCTCAATGAAAAGACACATTACTGTTAATTTGCATAATAGACCAGAAAAAAAGTATTAGCCTGTCTTTGAGAAAATCAGGAAATAGGCTCAGAGAGGTTATAATTTCCCAAGGTCACAGGGCAGGTAAGTGGTGGACTTACATTCCAGGTACATTTAGCTCTTAGACTGCACTTTCCATATTAGTTATGGTATCACAGCCACTCATATGCATCCTTTGCAATGAAATTCCAAAGAAGAAAACTATAACCAGGATACTCACTTTCCAAATACTGTGTATTTCATGTCCAAATGTGGCTGCTTGCCATAGGTGATGAAAAACTGAGATCCATTGGTATTTGGGCCATTATTAGCCATAGATACAACACCTCTAACGTTGTGCTGAAAAAGACAGACCAAAGTATTAATTTATCTATGTTTTTAAATAAATATTCCAAATACAGGACTAAAACAAGACATGCACTCTTTAATCTCCCAATATTTAAGGAACCAAGAAAACTTTTAATCAGCTTCTACTTGGGCAAACCCAAATATTCAGTTGCTGTATTATCTGTATCTGTGAAAACTTCTATTAAATTGTTTATATATCAAATCATATCCCCCAATTAATTCCATTTTCACTTTGGAGACACATAGCCACAAACACTTTAAGTACTACCAATGTATAATAGAAATAATCCTTACATTTATGTTATGCTGGAATGAAATGATCGGGCAGACAATAAAACCAAAATCCCCATAATCTCTTCACACATACACTGGACTCTGGCTAGTTTATCTGTAAAACAAGGGAGTTTGGACTAGTTCTGGGTTTATTCATAATTCAAATGCTCACAAAGGTCAGCAGATAATAAGTTGATGAGTGGCCAGAATATAAACATTAGGGAGTGGTGGAATCTGGCTAAAGGAGGCGGATATCTCTTGCCTAATGTCTTTAAAAATTTTTTTTAACCAGTGGCCATAGAGAATGCATCTATGGGTCTTCACCCATTGGCAGTCAGTTCATAACCCCAGGACTAGGTGATCCAGGCTATTGAAGGAATTAGCTGGAACCTTAAAATATAATCAAGGTCCTGACCAGTCCTACTGATGATTTTTCTCTATAATTGAGAGAGGGGGAGGGGAAGGAGGTAAGGTCCTACCTTTTTTTTTTTTTAATATATTTTTATTGATTTCAGAGAAGAAGGGAGAGGGAGAGAACATCAATGATGAGAATCATTGATATGCTGCCTCCTGCACGCCCCCTACTGGGGATTGAGCCTGCAGCCCAGGCATGTGCCCTTGAACAGAATCAAACCCAGGACCCTTCAGGCCACAGGCCAATGCTTTATCCACTGAGCAAAACCGGCTAGGGCTACTTTTTTATATTTTTAAAACTTCCACTGGTGAGTCTGTAACAACAGCCAAGACTGAAAAGCACTGGCTTAGGATTATAGATCCGTGTTATAAAAACTGCCATTAATTAATGTCTAAAAGGTTGTTTTGTTTCTAATTCAGGAAAAGGATGATTTTTAAAATAATGTATCACTTCCTAACCTCAACTCCTATAACAAGGGTAGTATTTCTTTACGAGAGAAAAGCAAAAAGATAAAATAAATTACTCCTAGTCTAACTATACAGAGGTAAATTCTGCAATTAATTTTTTTTCCAGAAAATCCACGGTATATTTTAATGTAACTGAAATATAATATACTAAATTACATATCCTGATTGAGGGGAATTTGTCTCTCTTTTTTAAAAATATATTTCTTTATTGATTTCAGAGAGGAAAGGAGAAGGAGAGAGAGAGAGAAACATCAATGATGAGAAAGAATCATTGATTGGCTGCCTCCTGCACGCCCCCCACTGGGGATCGAGCCCGCACCCCAGGCATGTGCCCTTGGCCGGAATCGAACCTGGGACCCTTCAGTCTGAAGACTGACGCTCTATCCACTGAGCCAAGCTGGCTAGGGCATTGTCTCTCTTTTTTAAATTATGAAGTTATCATTCTGTGCAGATACAAAGTTTAAAAGACCACATAATAAACTGTTAATTGATGTCATCTCTGGGAAGTGTTTTTATTTTTTATTTTTTTAGAGAGAGAAAGAGAGAGGGAGAGGGGGAGAGAGAAACATCAATTGGCTGTTTCCCACATACACCCCGACGGGAGATCACAGCCCACCAACTGGGCATGTGCCTTGACCAGGAATCAAACCAGTGACCTTTCAGTGTAAGGGTCGACACTCAACCAACTGAGTCACATGGCCAGGGCTGATTTTTTAAAATAGGTATGCATCAGTTTTTTAATTTTAGGAAAAAAAATTCTTTAGAAAGTTTTAGAAATAATATGATAAAGAAAATTAAAATCCCTAATTTTACATGCTAAAGATACATTTACATGCACTTCTCTTTAACCTTGCTGAAATCTACCTCAGGCATTAAGTAATGTTAACATAGGGATATTTAAACTTCTAACAGATAATAAAAGTTGGATATTGATAATGGCAATATTGCAACCAGGAGGTCTCCCCACTCTCAAAAAAGGCCAATGGTTCGTGTCATTCAACATGAATTTTACAGTGAGACGTGTAAGCCCCTTTGGTGTATTTCTGATTAAAGATTTCAGTTTGGACCCAAAGTTGAGCTCACTTAATATCAACATCCATGTGATGGTGAGATTCCAGTATATATTTTAGGCTTGTACTGCCATTTATATTTTCCCCCTGATATCATTTACCAAGTGTGCAGAAACTACAAAAAAGTGTGTATATATGTTCACTTGTGATGTTAACTTGTGTTACTACAACATATGTATCAGAGTTCCCAAGTGTATACATGGCATGAAAAAATAATTTTGAAGCTTGGGGACATACCTTAAGATATTCACTATATTCATCCTCAAATTTCTTGCCCCAGATACTGTTTCCTCCTCTTCCAGTACCTATATTACAAGACAAATAAAAGAAGTATCTAATTAGAGAAAGGGTTTATTTTCTAAAACTTAAGGGCTATTTGTAACTCTTTAAGTACAAATAAAATCTGATATGTCCTCTCTTACTTCCCAAAATTTCACTTTATAAACCAGAAAAATAAAATATCTCTACAAAAACAAAAACTCTCAATATTCATCTTTTAGAGCTTGATGCTAGTAGCTTCAGCTTAAATACTGCTTGCTATTGTAAGGTAGCCCAATTATAAACACTCCACATGCTTTTATTTTTCTATTCTTTGTCTATCCACTGCCCGCTTCATACTACATACACAATTCCCTAGATATTAATGGAATAACTTACCTGAGGGGTCTCCTGTTTGAACCATGAAACCCTTGATATTTCTATGAAATATGCAGCCATTGTAGTAATTACTGGCACAAAGAGCCAAGAAATTCTGAAGAAAGTAAAAATAATGATTGAGAAATCATGTAGCAGAAACATTTAAGATAAAGAACTAAGTGTATTTACTAAAAACACTCTAAGAGCATATTTAAACTCTGTCTTTTAGGCATTACTTTGGATGATGTTGCTTCCCTGCCTAAAGCACTTTTATGGCTTCCTTTGGGTTTTGGAGTAAGATACCAACTCCTAAGCAGGGCCTACCTCTACATCTCATGATAATGACCCCTCCCCTGTGGCTCACTATGTTAACCCCATCAGCCTTCTGAAAATTCACCCCACAGAGGCAGACTTTCCTACCCTCAGGCCTTTGTACCTACCATCTCTATACCTGGAATGTTCTTTTTACATATCTTTTCTTGGAGATGCGTCATCACCTTTCACACTCAGTTTAAGTATCCCTTTCTTGGCTAGGCCTGCCCTCACCTTCTTTTAAATAATTCCGTCCCCATTATTCTCTATCTCAACATTTTATTTCCTTCAAGGCATTATCACTCTCTAGAATTAGTGTTTTCTAGAATAAATTCCCTCCCCCCTACCTATCTCCCCACCTAGAATATTAGCTCCACAAAGGCAAGGAATGTGTCCTGTTCATCACTGTATTTCCAAACACTGTCAAGATAGCCTTTCATGAGTAACCATTGAATGAATAAATACACATAGCTGACTTTCTTTCCTTCTATCCTTGTCATTTAAACAAGTGAAATAATGGAACATACAGCTCTCTTACCTGTTATCTAATGATTACTATGTTTCCTAAGGAAAATGAGCCAAAAGGAAAAGATGCCAGCCACCCTATCTGCACTCCAATATCAGGAAAGGTACGTGGAAATTAGCCAGACATGATGATGGCTGGTTTTTCCTGGCCATGGTTTCATACAAAAGTGTTTTGGGTTTTTTGGGACATTGTTGGCTTTTTAGATCAATTTCAAAATGGTTATCCTGTTGCATTAACTCATTTTTTGTTTGTTTATAACGGTACTCACTTCACATGCTTTGGGTGTCCTCTCGCAGAAGATTTCTATTTTAATATCACCTACATCTGTATGCAGCGTCACCGACTGAAAAGGAGACAGAATGTGAGAACAAATGAGATTTCTTCAGGTGACTTTATGCACTGTATGATTTCCCTAACTAAAGACAATGTAAATAAAAACAGAAATACTGTTTCAGAGATAACCTGTCCAAATAGCAGCTGTAAGAAAAGTTGTAATCCTTCAATATTTACTTCAGCAGTAGAAAAAAGCTCCAGGAGGTAAATATGTAAGTTAGGGAAAATGGTATCTATGCTAAAAGTTGCAGAGCAAATATTTTAATTGAAATGTTTATTTTAAGTTTAAATTTTTCATCAATAAAAACAAAAACGATTGTAATGTTAGAATTACTTATTTAAATGGCATTCACCATCATTAATATTTATTGAAAAAGAGTATGAGAATGACTTTCAAAACATAGTTTCCACCCTTTCCCTTATGTAATTTAGTTATGAGGGACAAGGTTAAAAATTCCTTTCTCGACCAAAGGCAGGACATAAGAAGCATCAGTGTTTCTAGATTCTAATTGTGCAGAGGTAACCACAGTCCTTTTTTTTCATAGTACTCTTTATTTTTGTTTTTTGTATCTGTTGCTTCGGTAGCTTGAATACTCCTTTTGTTATCCCATTCCCAAAATAAGGAAAATGATTATTCTGGGGCGTCCTTGTTCATTCCTGTTGGTTTTAGGTTCGTATCTAGCAGTCAGAGAGTATGGCCAGGTTGAAGATAGAAAGCAGGAGTGTGTGTTGGGGAGAGGGGTGTGGGTCATTACTCATTGTTGTTTTTCCACTTCAAGCTCTAGCTGCCCCCCTTAAATACAGAGCAAAAGGTCCCAATTAAAGTTATAATACCAGGGCTATACCTTCTGCTCCTCCTACTCTCCCTTCTCATCTCTATCTTGTACTCAATCTCTTTCTATAAAAGGTGAATTCTCTGAAAACTTAACAAGTAATTTTGCTTATTTCTGGTATTGTTTTGAACCATTTTTCACTGCCTGGCCATTGATATTTCCATGCAGTTTTCTTTCCCTTGACTGAATTTCTAAAAATTACTTATAATGAAAGACATTCATAAGAATTCTATAAAACTTACCATTTTTCTTCTTGATGGTTACTGTTACTTAATTTCTCAGTCTTATCGAGAAAAGTTCAAAAACGAATCTCCATCCCCAAAAGAAAAGAAAAATTAAATTCATTTCCCCCCCCTCTCTTCTCACATGCTTATGTTTACTGCATATTTAAAAGAAAAAGTCTCGAAGACCACCCCCCACCCCCAAGTAATAAAAATCCGGTGGCGGAAGGGATGAAGAGATCCTACCCGACTTAAGGGCCCAGCCTCCCGATGGCCCCGCTCCCTCTCCCCGCGCCTCCCCGCAAGTCCTCCCGCAGCCGGGTGCGCGGCCGCCGGGTCTGGGCCCCGCGTTCCCTCCGGCGGCACGTCACACTGCCCCCTGCAGGGCCTTGCCCTCCCCTCCAAGGCTCTGCTCAAAACTCTCCTTCAACATGCCTTCCTCCCAGTGCCTCCTCTGTCTCCTCTCCCCACAGCACTTATCCTATAATAAACCATGTGCTGTCTTAATGTGTTAAATCTGCTGTTTCAACAACAGCCTCTCCCCCCGGAATGCTCCCTCGAAGCAGCCCAAGAACTAAACCACAGCGCTCTGCAAGTATTTGAAGAAGTCAGTGGAAAATGAGCGCGTTCCAGGGGTCCTCAAACTTTTTAAACAGGGGGGCCAGTTCACTGTCCCTCAGACCGTTGGAGGCCCGGACTATAGTTTTAAAAAAACTATGAACAAATTCCTATGCACACTGCACATACCTTATTTTGAAGTAAAAAAACAAAACGGCAAAAACACCCGAGTGTGGCCCGCGGGCCGTAGTTTGAGGACGCCTGCACCCCATACTTGACCACTTCGGGGAGCACAGCTGTGGTTCAGACAGCAAAGATGCGATGGCAGGTGCCCCCGCAGGTCTGTAGATTCCAAATTAGTTTCTTGAGGCCCCCCCGGAAGCCGAGCACCGGACCCATGCGAGAGCACGCCCCTCACGGGCTCGCCTCCTCCGCCCCCCTCCCTCTCTCAAACCAAAACGACTAGAACTGGGGAGACAATGTCATCTATGCCCACCTGGGACGCTTGTGACAGTGAAAAGGAACTCTTCTCATTGCACTCGGACAGGAATCCTAACCCGGAACTATTCTGGACAGTCTCTGGAAGTGCCTTGCTCTCAGCGGTAGAATGGGAGGGACCACTTCCGCCCGGCGCCCTGCCCCAGCCAGTTCCCACGCCGCGAGATCCCGCCCGGGACCGGAAGTGACGCGCGAGGAGCGTTGTCTGCACTGGCGAGTCTCGGGCCATTTAAATTACGGCGGACGAAGCTGCAGACCTCGGGTTCGTGCAGTTTTCTTTCCCTTTGCTGTGCAGGCGGCGGCTGTTGCCGAGGGCTGCTGCCAAAGGAGGCAGAGGAGGAGGTAGGGACAGACACCGGCCTGCCACGTGAGGGCTGGGCGCTCCCTCGGGGCTGGCCACCGGCTCTTCCTTGTGCTGGCGGCGGCCTGGATGTCGATGAGGTAACCTAAGAAGGTGCAGTTTTGCAGGCTGGAAAGTGGGACCTGCTAATGTTACTTAATAACAAACACGTGCCGACTCGAGGTCGGGTATTGTCACCAGCTTTACGTTTCAGTATTGCGGCAAACTGTGAGCTGGGCACTTCTTTCTTCAGAGTCGGAAATCACAGCGGCTAAGTCATTGGATACGCAGGTGTGGCTCTGGGGCGGTCAGTATGGTGTTAAGAGACTTGGTTCTTGTCCAGCATGCTCTGCTGCCTCCCATCGTGAATTCTGGCACCAAGCTAGGCAGCTTTGCTGTTGCCTGATCTGTGAAATGAGGGGTGTTCCGTTATTCCCAAAGGCAATTTCAAGTGTAACAGTAGGTAACTCAAGTATGGGTGGCCCAGAGAGCTGCACTGTCCCGCTTGTCAGATTTAGAAGATCGTGGGGAGTGGAGTGCTGTCAGGACGTGGACTCTGGAGGGTGGAAGAGGTTTAAGGACATTAGAAGATCTTCCAGGACCGTAGGCTGGAGTGGTTAACAGAGGCTCCTCCTCACTTCAAATCATATATTGAATAAATACTCACATCTCATCTATATATATAAAAGCCTAATATGCAAAGTGTCCCCTCGGGAGTTCGATAGCTCGCTGTGACATGCACTGACCACCAGGGGGTGGCATGGAACAAAGGAAGGCCCCCAGCCGGCACTGCTTAGGGACCCTACCTGTGCATGAATTTTGTGCACTGGGCCTCTGGTATTAAATATTTTTGCTGTGGAAATGTCTTAAAAATTCCTTTTGAAATCATTGGGTTGTGAATATTTTAATTAAATTTACAATCGGCTATGCTTTCTTGTTAATTATTGTGTAGACTATGAAATGCTTTTCTCCAACAGTTTAAGAATGGAGTTGACAATGTCCTTTTTTGTATTGGATATAGCTGTGTAGAACAGTGATTTTCAAAAGGCGTGCCACAAGAGTTTTTAAAACATACAAGACCTGACTATTTAGTCAGGAGCACTGACCTCTTTTCCCTTAGATTGTCAAATAAAAATAACAACAGCCAACACAGCAATAGCTGTGGGTGTGAATGAATCAACATTGTACACTACCTATGTTTTTTTGTCAGATCGACAAAAAATATATTTTTTGGTGTGCCGCAGAATTTTCGTAATTACTTTATGTGTGCCATGAGATGAAACAGCTTGAAAATTGCTGCTCTATTAGGCTTACAGGCTCTGGGCACTCTCCCACCTCTTGAGCCTAGCCTTCCTGTAGCAGGTGTGGGTGCAGGGGCAGCAGCTCTGCTTTTTCCTCTCTTGAACCTGCTCATTTGGGGTGACTCATCTGTGCATCTTGTAAAGAACTTAACTATATATATAATAAAAAAATTACAAATATATATATATTTGTAATTTTTTAAAAAATGTATTTTATTGATTTTTTTTTTTTACAGAGAGGAAGGGAGAGGGATAGAGAGCTAGAAACATTGATGAGAGAGAAACATCGACCAGCTGCCTCCTGCACACCTCCCTACTGGGGATGTGCCCGCAACCAAGGTACATGCCCTTGACCGGAATCGAACCTGGGACCCTTCAGTCCGCAGACCGATGCTCTATCCACTGAGCCAAACCGGTTTCGGCTATTTGTAATTTTTTTAACAAAGTGCTTTTAAAAATACCACCTTAACTCCAAACTCTGCTGAGATGGGGTGGGGGACAGTGTTTAGTGCTGGCCTGAGATATGTAAAAGATAATTCCTGTTTTCCAGTAGCATTAGCATACTGGGGAGACAGACATACAGGAACCTAATATTATGAGAATACTAGGGCAGAATGGGGCGGGGCAGGAGAGAGACACTGAAAAGGAAGATTTGTCAAGGAAAGCTTTTATTTTCGGAAGTTGAAGGGGACTTGGAAGGAAGGGTAATATTTAGAGAAATGGAGAAGGCAGGAGGGGGGCTGAAGCAGGGATGGGGAGAACAAGAGCGAGGGTGAGGTACTCTGGGGAGGAGGGGTGAACGTCTGTATTATGTACCAGGAGACTTACATATATGAATCCACTTGCCCCTCTCGATGGCCTGTGGGGTAGGTTGTGGTGTTTCTGTTTCATAGAGGAGGAAACACGCCCAGAAAGGTTCAATGACTTACCTAAGGAAATGCTGGCGAGTGGCAGGGGCAGTGCCTGAACCCAGGTATGCACGACTGCAGCTCCTTGGCTCCTGTTTTGCAAAGGCACAGGCCTAACGGATACACGTGTACCATTTTTTGTGTGTTTTGGCTTCAGATATTCAGTTTCTCCCGGTGTCTGTATGTTGTCATCTCACGTGCGCCTGGTCCCCGCCAGAGTCCGGCTCGTTCACTCCCTGGTCCGCAGTCCTTCCTGTTCCTTCATGGATCTGAAGGCTCTCGTTTCCTCCTTGAATGACTTTGCGTCCCTCTCCTTTGCTGAGAGTTGGGACAATGTTGGATTACTGGTGGAACCAAGCCCGCCACACACGGTGAGCACACTCTTCCTGACCAACGATCTGACCGAGGAAGTGATGGAGGAGGCACTGCAGAAGAAGGCTGACTTCATTCTCTCCTACCATCCGCCCATTTTCCGGCCCATGAAGCGCATCACCTGGAAAACCTGGAAGGAGCGCCTGGTGATCCGCGCTCTGGAGAACCGAGTCGCCATTTACTCTCCCCACACCGCCTACGACGCCGCGCCCCAGGGCGTCAACAACTGGCTGGCTAAAGGGCTCGGTGAGACCCTCCTCTCTCCTGTTTCGTCTTTTCCCTGTAAATGCTTTGAAGTTTTAGGACGTCTTTTCAATAGAGTCTTCCCTGCTTTAGGGTGGGGTCATTATTGTGTATGCAAAATATATTTTAAAATAGTGTTGCTGAAATCTGGCAACCAAATTACATTTGGAAAATAACATTTTTATTGCTGATGAATAAGGCGAGCCTGGGAGAGCTTCACGCCCGTCTGAGCGCTGTGACTCCTCACTCAGGTGGCATAGTACCTGCCACCCGGGCACTCCAGGAACGCTTGTTAAACTGAACTGAAAGCTTGGGCCTCTCCGGCACATGCTTAATATGTCACCCAAATAGACCAGAGTTTTAATGAGGGAATTCAGCTCATGTGTTTCAGCTTTACTTTTAGTAAGTCTTTTTAGTTTACTTACTCATTTTGGGCTGAAGCTTTTGAGGATATAAGCTGGATTGATGTGGTCGAGTAGATATGAGCATTTACACACTGAGTCATGTTGTACATGGGTAAGTTTAATAAGCAGCACAATTGTACGTATCATCTAAAACACATGCATCAGTCTTGTCCAAATTTTTGTGATATTTAAGAATACTGGAAAATAATTCTAAAAATAAATTTGATTTTGTATGTCTGTATTAAATCCCCTCATTGTTGGGTAACGTTGGTTGTATAGGAAAAGGATATGTGTATAGTATATAAGCATCTGAGAATGAATATAAAAAATACTAATTTCTTGTAAGTTTTGGGCATAATAGTTTATCTTTTTAATTAGAAAAAAAAACAAAACGCAAAAACTCCATTTTCCTACCATTTTTTTCTAGGCGTTTGCACCTCCAGGCCTATACATCCTTCCAAAGCACCCAACTGCCCAACAGAGGGAACACACAGAGTAGAATTTAGTGTTAACCACGCCCAAGACCTGGACAAAGTCATGTCTGCAGTGAAAGGAATTTCAGATGTTTCTGTCACGTCCTTCTCTGCTAGGTACAGAGTATTTCTCTCTTTTCTTGGTGGGTACTTATTTGTAAAGATCTTCCTTACAAGTTCTGTAATTCTGACATTTAGGTTTGAAACATTGTTTTCCCCGGGATGTATTTACAAAACAGCCTGCTTCTCATTTGGGTCCTCAAAGGAGGAGAACCATGGGAGCTTTTCAAAGCAATAAAGGTGATAAGGAACACTATTTCCTCTGTGGAATACATGCGGTATTTCTCATCCTCCTGGAAGTGGTGAGAGGTAGTTGCTTTTACTTTGGGGCACAGGCATACCTCAGAGATATGTGGGTTTGGTTTCAGACAAGCATAGTAAAGCAAGTATAGTTAATAAAGCGAGTTGTAATCCTTTTGCTGGTGGAGGGTCTTGTCTTCAGTTTATAAAGAAAGACAATACTCGTGTAGTTCAGTAAAATGACGTATGTCTGCTACTCAGTCCCAGATCTTCAACTCAGGTCGTCTTTTTCCTTCCTTTCAGAGAAGTGAGTATCTTTCCAAACCCATACAGAGACATGAAGAAATGTTTTGTTTTATTTGTTGTTCTCTTAATTAAGTGGTATGGTGTATTTGCCATATTACTAACACGATGTCTTAGAGATCTTCCCATGTAGGTACATAAGATCTGTTTCTTTTTAACTGCTGCATAATATTTCTTACTATGGATGTACTGTAGATTCTTTTTTTTCTTTTTTGTTTGTTTTATTTATTGTGCTGTCGATTCTTTAAGCATTCCTCTTCCTAACTGATGCCCCCCCCTTTTTGTGTAAACTGATGCACATTTAGTTTGGTTCTAGCTTTACCACGTCACAGTTAATGTCTGCGTTTGACCATTAGTCGGGGCCCACCCATTGTTTCTGCTTTTTCTTTTCAAAGCTCTGCAGATGATTCCAATATTGACAACAACACTTCCAGATTATATATATATATTATATTTAAAATATATTTTATTGATTTTTTACAGAGAGGAAGGGAAAGGGACAGAGAGTTAGAAACATCGATGGGAGAGAAACATCAATCAGCTGCCTCCTGCACACCTCCCACTGGGAATATGCCCGCAATCAAGGTACATGCCCTTGACGGGAATCGAACCCGGGACCCTTCAGTCCGCAGGCCAACGCTCTATCCACTGAGCCAAACCGGTTAGGGCCCAGGTTATATTTTAAGGTGCCTTTTAGTTCAAGTGTTCTATACTTAGAGTTTATGATTAAATGCAAAACTTTCTTGATGCCAGTATTTTTAGAGACTCTCTAAGGGCATTGCTTTTCAAAGGGCGATAAGGACTCCCTGCCCTTATGAATGGGGTACTTATACTTATGAAAAATGTAGATTTTTGGCTTCAACCTAGATCTGTGTAATTAGAATGGGGTTTGCCAGAGAATCTGTCCAGAAATTCTTGTATGCAGTGTTGTTTGAAAATGAACTTCTAGGGCTTTAAAAAGAATTCAGTTTGCCCCAGCCCATTCTAGCTGTTTCACCGGATCTGTAAAGGGTCCAGCAGCTGTCATTTTAGGAAGCGATGCACAACTGGATTAAGAGCCATTAGAACTTGCAGGAGGCAGCTGATTGATGTTTCTAACTCTCTATCCTTCTCCCTTCCTCTCTGTAAAAAATCAATAAAATACATATATTTTTTAAAAAGAGCCATTAGAACTATGGTTTCAAGGTGAGGTCCTTGGACCAACAGCATCAGCATCGCTGGGAACTTGTTAGCAAAGTAAATCCTCAGACCCCCACCTAGACCTACTGAATCAGAAACTGGGGGTGGGGCCCATCCATCTAGGATTTAAATAGTCCACAAGGTGATTTTGATGCATTTTAAAGTTTGAGTAACACTGTTCTGGGAAATAATTTGGTTTGGGATTGAATCCTAAATGTCATATAAATCTAATCTTTTACTCTGTTTCTAGGACTGATGATGAGGAACAGACGCGGGTCAGTCTGAACTGTAGTCAGCAGGCTTTGATGCAGGTGGTGGCTTTCCTTTCCCAGAACAGACAGCTTTATCAGAAGACTGAAATTCTGTCACTGGAGAAGGTACTAAAAATATCTTCTATTGCCGAGCGTTGTTTGGCAAATTCATTTGTAAATTGTTAGATCAGTAGGCCTTCCCAGGAGACTGAGCTCTCCAAGCCAGAGAGTGTTTTCGACAGATTTGTATCCCTGGACACAAGCGTTAGCCTGGAGCTGGCTGAAGTGAGCTCACGGCGTGCGTGTTATATTGCTCTCAGCATTTGCTGTTTGTTCTAGGTTTGTTTTCTAGGACTGGTGATGGACAGTTTCTCTAACTTCTGTTTTTCAGCCTCTGCTTCTGCACACTGGAATGGGGCGGTTATGCACCCTGGATGACTCTGTCTCCTTGGCAACCTTGATTGAGCGAATCAAAAGGCACCTAAAACTATCTCATGTTCGCCTTGCTCTTGGGGTAGGGAGGACCTTAGGTAAGTATGTCTCCTTTATTTGTCCAGCATGCCTCCTGTTAGCATTGGGCAAAAGTTGAAACTCTTCATTGTATTGTAAGTGAAAGAAGACCTGTTAGTAGTTATGGGAGATGCCTGAGACTGGTTTATGCTATCGCTCAGGGCGGTCTAGGTTGTGCTGTGGTAAACATCTCATTGGCTTCCACAAGATTTATTTCTCCACAGTCTGTGCATCTCAGATCGGCCGGGGAAGTCTGCCCTCTGTAGGTGGTCGCTGTTGCAAAGGGAGAGTCTTAAACTGTCAGTTAAACATTCTAGCCTAGAAATGAACTTTACCCCATAGCCCGGAGTTAGTCACCTTGCCCGATCCAACCCAAGTTGGGCACGAAGTACCATCCTGCCACGTGCTTGGATGAGGCTGGGAAGTGTGACTGCTCCAGTTTCCGTGCAGGTCTTGGTGTCTTCCAATACTGGCGACGTTTTATAGCGAGGTGCTGCTAAGTGAGCGACCACCGCAGTGTCCAAGTCTTGTAGCCACTGTCTTTTCTATCGGCTCTTCCCAGTACTGTCGGAAAAAGGAGCCCACAGGACGTTTGTTGACCCCTGCAGTTTGCCTCGCAGTGTCCTGAGTAAGTTAAGTATGCGAGTTCCCACTGCAAAGCGGCCTAGGGGTTGTGAGCGAGGATTCTGAGTGTCTTGGGTAAAAGTTATCTGTCCTGTTTGCTGCATGACTTAGACAAGTTATTTAACCCCTTCGTGTCCCGGTAGCCACGTCTGTGAAAACTGTGGTGGTAATAAAACCTGACTCATCAAAATAGATGCACAGTCCGCGTGGCAGGGCACAGTGACGGGTACACAGTGAGTGCTGGCTCTGAGCTCCGTGGCAGGTGTTAGTGTTCCCATTGTGTCGGTGAGACACTGAGGGTCAGAGATACTTATCCAGAGGTCTACAGTGGGATCAAATAACTCATGGGCGTTAATTTCCAAACAAAATAGATGGCAGAGGTGGGATTTGACTTCCAGTCCAACTCCAAAGCCCCTCTTTTAAAGTAGCACTATGGCATGACCACTAATGAAGTGTTTATTCTCGAAACCCAAGTGCTAAATACTTGTTGGATTTGGGCTTGGAAGTTTCTGTTAGTTCACTCTTCAGAAGATGCTCTTTTATTTTATTTATTTTTAATCCTCACTCGAGGATGATTTCCATTGATTTTTAGAGAGATGGGAGAGGGGGAGGGAGAGAAACGCTGTTGTGAGAGAGACACATTGATTGGTTGCCTCCTACAAGGGCCCGACCAAGACTGGGGATCGAGCCTGTAACTGATGTACTAGCATATGCCTTTGACCAGAATCGAGCCTGGGATCCTTCAGTCCGTGGTCTGACACTCTGTCCACCGCGCCACACCAGCCAAGGTCCAGCGGATGCTCTTTTAAAGTAAATATGGTATTTAAAAACGTGTCAGGTCCATTTGTAGCGTTCCTCTAACTAGTCCTGTTAGTTCCTCTGTGTCCTCGCCTGAGAACAGAGATAGTACCTGCCTATCTCTCCCTTGTTGCCTGGAGACCCAGGTAGGTTACTTCCCCTAGTAGCGCTACAGTAAAGCCGAGAGCTATACCGTTAACATCATTCAGTGGTGCCTTACACGGGCTTGGCAGCCGTGTATGTCTAAAGGAATAGTAACCCTGCCTTGGGTTAGCTATGCTGTGTAATACCAAAGAATAATCTGTCTGCCTATATGAGGACATGTTTTATTATTTTTTAAAGTTCAATAAGCAAAATGTATATACTGGTGATGAGGGCAAGCGTGAAATTTGCATTCCATTTAGGATGCTGGGTGCAAATTGTACTATTAAAATGAAGGGGAATTGTGAAGTACTGGTCTCGTGCTTCCTTCATCTTGCAGAGTCCCAAGTCAGAGTGGTGGCTCTGTGCGCTGGCTCTGGGAGCAGTGTTCTGCAGGGGGCCGAGGCCGACCTCTACCTCACAGGTAGGCAGCCGTTGGATTTCTCTTCTCCCCTCTTTGTGTGTTTGTGTCCTTTCCCAACCGTGGTTTATTTTTTACAAGTTAAAAAAGCAAATTTTAGGACTGCCCCTGACATATAGATGGAGCTAATAAATGTTTTTTGAACCTGAACTAAATAGGAACTACACCAAAATTGGGGACATACCTTATTCTTTGTGGAGAGAAAAAAAATCATTTAACAGTTTATTATCAGACTATTTAAAAATACTAATGTTTAGCATTTATTTAACCTATCTTCTTCCTCAACATGATTTCTCTCCGATTTCATGTCACTTTCTACATCTTGCCTTAGGTAGAAGATAGTTCTAACTCAGCCCTAAAGTCAACCATCAGTTCATAACAGTTCTGCCGGTGGTCTTGATCCGGCATTTAGAAGGGTTCAGGAACCTGGAGAAGGCGCTGTGCATAAATTATTCAAGAGTTCAGAGACGAAACATAATTTTGAAAGGCATTATGGGGAGTCAGAGGAGCTTAGCTAAAGGAACTAAGTTCCCTCTTGTCTCAGGACCCCTTGCTTTTTATTAACACAAGTTGTCCTAAAGCAAAGTAGATATACACTTCAAAGGCCAGGGTTTAGTACACAAATGCATTGTCAGATTGGAGAATTACCTCAGGCTGTTCAGGTGTTTGGCCAGGAGGAGGCAATAACATGTAGATTAAGATGCCCTTAGCTGTCTGGCAGCAAGCAATCATTTTTGCATCCTTTTCAGGTTTGGGGAAATGCCCTCAGCCATTTCCAGATGATTCAGTCCTGCTGACATGCTGGAATTGGCTTCCGGCACAGTTCTAGCTACAAAATCTTTCTAGGACCTTTTCCCTTATCTCTACCCAGGCATCATCTTCTACGAGAAGAATATCTTCAAGCCTCTAATCTTTTATTTTAAAATCCTCACCCAAGGATATGATTTTATTGATTTTAGAGAGAGGAAACGAGAGAGAGAGAGAGAGAGAGAGAGAGAGAAACATTGATCAGTTGCCTCCATGTA
The DNA here is from genome assembly GCF_027574615.1 of Eptesicus fuscus. Taxonomy (NCBI): domain Eukaryota; kingdom Metazoa; phylum Chordata; class Mammalia; order Chiroptera; family Vespertilionidae; genus Eptesicus; species Eptesicus fuscus. Next base: position 85,008,471 of record NC_072483.1, on the reverse strand, counting down.
AGTGTCCCAACCAGGGATCGAACCTGCAACCTGGATGTGTGCTCTGAGAATTGAACCGCCCCCTTTCGGTGTACGGGACCACTGATCCACCTGGCCAGAGCAAGCCTCTAACCTTAACGTCCACACACTGCCCCAGAGCTAACCTTCAGAAGTACAAATTTCCTGGTGTGTAATGTCCTGGCTATAAAACCTTGAGCGATTTCCTTCACCTTCACCTGTCCCGGTGAAGCCTGACCGCCGCCGCCTCTTTCACGCAGCCTTTGCTTGTGCTGTTGTGTCTCGCTAGAGTGCCTTTTTCTTGCCCCTTCCTTTGTGCTTCTAGAGATAAGCTCAAAGATACCTCCACTGAGAAGCGTTTTCTGCCATTCTCCAGCTCCTTCCCCTGTGGTCATGCTTCCTGTCCGATCCCTGTCACTGTCCTTAACCTCCTGTGTGCATTTCTTCTGGACGGTAATGGTTTGGCTCCCAGGCTGTACACTGTCCTTGTGAGTAATATCTACTAGGTAACATGGAGCAGCTCCTCTAAGGATTTGGAGGCACTTGGTACTCTTGCTGCTACCAGCTGCATTTCCATCTCTATTCCTCCCCAGTGTCAGGGGGAGTTAAACATTACTTTCCCCACTCCTAGGATCAAGACTCCAGGGCCTTAACCCTCTGGCCGTTCCCTTGGCTACTTCTGTGCCTCTCCATTACTATGCCTCACCCATGCCTTATTATCTAGCATGCGCTCTTCCAAAGGCTGATGATACACTTGAAGCATTGTCACATCCTGAAGTATAGAGGTACAGCATCCGATCAAGCCTGATGTAGTTGCTCTGAACCAGTTGAAAATATACTTAACAATTACCTGCTTTCTTTTCTGTCCTTCTGCAGATGTAATGTTTATTTAAAACATGTTTTTATTGCTTTTTAGAGAGGAAGGGAGAGATAAAAACATCAATGATGAGAATCATTGATTGGCTGCCTCCTGCATGACCCCTACGGGTTACCGAGCTCACAACTCCAGGCATGTGTCCCGACTAGGAATCGAACCTGGAACCTCTTGGTTCATGGGTCAATACTCAACCACTGAGCCATACCAGCTGGGCAAGATGTAACATTTTTATAAGCCCTCAATCATGTACCAGATTGAAATAAACATTTAATGTATAGGCAATTTGAAAGAATATCGTACAGCATGGTGAGTGACTAATAGTATTATTTTACTTTGAAGTAAATTCAGGCCTATAGAACAGTTATAAGAATAGTACAGTGAACTCCTGTATGCCCTTCACCAAGATTACTAATGGGTAATTTGCCACATTTGTACATTCTCTCTCTCTCTCTCTCTCTCTCTCTCTCTCTCTCTCGTGTGTATATATTATATATGTGTGTATATTTTTTAGTGTATAAACATATATGTTTCCCAAAAAAACCACTTCGTAATAAATTGCAGACATGATGATCTTTTACCCCTAAATACGTCAGCATGTATCTCCCAAGAACAAGGACACTCTTATATCACCATGGAACACCGGTCAAATTCAGGAATTTAATATTGTTAAAACACTTATTTAAAATACAGTCTATATTCAGATTTTGCCAGCTGATCAAAATTTGTAGCATTCCTTTTTCTGATCGATATCCAATCCATGGTCACACACTGCATCTGGAACAGTTCCTCAGACTTGTCTTCGGAGCACTGACAGTTTTGAGGAGTGAAGGCCATCTGCTTTGGTATATCTCAATTTGGGATGTAATTCACACGGCTCATCCAGTTCCAAAATGTTGAAATGTCCTTCCTGTTTACGTGGGGAAATAGAAATTATCTTCTTACCTGGCTGCCGTTAGATGTCTGTGATCTGTGAAGCATCACTCTGGATAGAACTTCAGGGGTGAGAAGCATCAGTCAAAAGACCAATAACAGGCCTCTGCTGCCTCGTCACCCTTCCTTGGAGCTTGACATGGAATGAGGGTAAGGGAAACATATCCCAGACCCGCGGTCGGCAAACTGCGGCTTGCGAGCCACATGCGGCTCTTTGGCCCCTTGAGTGTGGCTCTACCACAAAATACCACGGCCTGGGCGAGTCTATTTTGAAGAAGTGGGGTTAGAAGAAGTTTAAGTTTAAAAAATGTGGCTCTCAAAAGAAATTTCCATCGTTGTACTGTTGCTATTTGGCTCTGTTGACTAATAAGTTTGCCGACCACTGGCCCAGACAGACCAGCAGAGGGGCTTGCTCCTGCGGATACTGTATAAACTCTCTCATTTGCCTTTCCTGTCCCACAGCTGCCATCCTGTGCCAGGCTTTCCTTTCCTTTCAGCTATTACTGTAGGGTCGCCAAGAATGTCCCCACTCCCCTGCCTTCTCCAGCCAGTGCATTTAGAACCTGGACAGCCAGCCTTGTTCCTAAAGCAAGGCTTCTAACCGGGCCACCTTAGCATCTCCTTCTATTCTTATCTTTACTATATTATAGATTGTTTTAATAGGTGCTTGAATAAAAAATATTTCTTATAATGAAATGACACATATGAGGGGTAGAAATGTGGGCAATTAAACATTCCTGGGGGAGGAGGGTAACGCTTTTTCTAAGAACTTTTTTTTTCCTTCTATTTTATGCCTTTATACGCCTATATACATTTCAAAATTATACTTTTTGTGAACAGGCCAAATTGTGCACAAAATCTTTTTGCTCTTAAATTAGAAGTCATCAGGTTCACAAATGGTGTTCTTAAAAATTCAAAAGTTTTCCAGAAATTTTTTCACAAAGGATGAGTCCTCTCCCCGCAGTAACAGAACTTCTAGGAATTTTGCCTAAGTCAAAGGAGAAGACTGTCTTTTAATTTAGAAATAACATGAAGCTCATTTCATCTTTATGAATGAGACTAGGGTTGATGCTCCCAAAGCATAAAGGAGCCTTCTGGGAAGTATGCCTAAGGTTTTCTTGAAATAGTTAATACTAACATAAGGAACGTTCTGAAAGCCCCATTTTACTTAGCAGGTCATTTATTTTATCGTGGAAACAATTTGAATGGGTGGTCTTATAGGTCTGGCTCTGGCAGTATTAGATACTGTTGGATATGTAAGTTTGGATCCTTGTCCTGGGCCTGCCAAGGAGAAAGAATTTAGAATTCTCAGTAGGATGGTTTCTGTCTCTTTAAATTGGAGGACATGTAAGAACCTATACATAACTGCCTAGATTTATCTGTGAAATTCTGCTGTATTACGTTTGCTTCATCCAGAATGCAAAAGTAGTCTTTCTGTTGTGGTTCAGCATTGCAGACTCTGTCTAATGTCGAAGTATTTGCTCTTTCCTTTGCTGGCAGGTGAGATGTCCCATCATGATGTTTTAGATGCAGCTTCCCAAGGAATAAATGTCATCCTCTGTGAGCATAGCAACACTGAACGAGGCTTTCTCTCCGACCTTCGAGACGCGCTGAGTGCCCACTTGGAGAGTAAGATTAACATTATCCTGTCGGGAGCAGACAGGGACCCTCTTCAGGTGGTGTAATGCACGCGGCACAGAAGGACATCTACCTTACAATCGTTCCCCTCTCGAACGCACATCATCAGTGGAGTCTGTATCCTTCCGGAAGAATGTTTAGAATGTACATTGTCATTTCTGGTTTGTTTATCTGCTTCACCAAATGTTCTATAGTTTTTAGGGTAAACACTGGAATGTAACTATTATTAAAAACCAAATATCTAGCCCTGGCTGGGTAGCTCAGTTTTGAGGAACTTCAATGTTTTTACTGAAAAAAACAAAAACCAATACTATAAATAAAAGTGATTCTATCCAAATTGGAATTTTATTAATAATAAAGACTATTGACACATACTCTTGCAAATAGTATAGGCACAAAAATTATAAAAATAAACTAGTGGATATTTAAGGGCAAATGTAAAGTTTACACATTAGATCATTAAAGATTTTGTATACTTTTTTATACTGCAAGTTACTAGATATGTTAAGCAAAAAAAAAAAAAAAAAAGTGCAAACCAATAAGAATATGCTATCAGTTCTGTTTTTAAAAGGAAAACATATAGGCAAAAACCCTTATATGTGCATAGACTACCTTTGGAAGGTTAAACTATCAATGGTTGCCTAAGGAATTGGATCAAGGAATAGAAAAAAACTGCTTTTCGTTGAATAGCCTTTGGTACAATTAAAAGTTTTAGAGTCAGTAATGTACAAATTCTTTAATATTTTAATAGTAATTGTCTTTAAACCCTTAATTCATGAATTTAATATAAAAGTGATTAATTATATGCCACAAAGAAATGATTTTAAAATTCTGAGCATTTTGGGAAATATTTTCATGCTGATGTGATATATACTTTATTACAGTGATATTAATGAAGATTTTCATTTCCAAGTATGAAATATTTCAGGGAATATGTGAAAACTATAGGCTGAGTACAGTGGCCAAGGTTAGCCTTTTATTCTTAGGAAAAGGGCTCATGTAAATATTTAGAAGGCTTGAAATTGTCACTAAGAAAAAAAACTGAAATGCCTTACAGTGAGTTTTAAATGTACTTGATAGAGAAATCAATTAATTTAAAGCCAGCCCAGCCCGTGTGGCTCTTGTTCAGCGTTGACCTATGAACCAGGAGGTCCTGGTTCGATTCCCACTCAGGGCACATGCCTGGGTTGTGGGCTCGATCCAGGGGCATGTGGGAGGCAGCCAGTCAATGATTCTCTCGCATTACTGATGTTTCTATTTCTCCCTCTCCCTTCCTCTCTGAAACCAATAAAAAATATTTAAAATTTAATTAAAACCCAGCTATTAATATGCTACTTACCTGCATGTTATTCAAGAAAAGAAATAGGTCAATATACAAGAATACTTAAATTTTTATTTTCTGTTGTCTTGAAAATAAAGACTAAAAAACTTAGAAGTGTACTTCTCTAGCCTGGCTTCTCACTTGTATCGTGAAGATGATGGCACAAACATTAACTGTTTCATATTTTTCATGTGCTTTCTAGGCTGGGTATACACCCTATATACCTGTTATGCTTTTCCCACTCTCCCAACTGAAAAGTGTCATGCACCCCCGCCTCCACCCAGTATGTGGTTTAAATCCTACAGGAGAAAGCTGGATCACCTAGTTTTCCCGTTTTATACCTTTCGTTAAGCCAGTTCAGAAACAGTCAGTCTTCTCCATCTCACTTACCAGCTCTGACACTCAGAGCAACCAGCAAAACAGACCTGTGTGATGCGTGTCTGTACTTCCGCACGCTGGAACAAGGAGCCCGGAGTGTTAAAAGGCCCTTAGAGAATCAGGAGTCGTACCACCTCTAATATAAAAATTAAAAGCATCCAGTTCCAAATAGTCCCTGAGCACACTGTTCACTCCAGCAAGAATCTCCAGAGAGGTAATGAATGAAAGGCACATTTTCTCCAACTTGAGGACCAATCTCATAGTACTAGAGACGGAAATAATTAGCCAGGCTAATCAAGGTTCTACTTCATGACATCCCCCTCCCAATTTTAAATCTTGTTCAATGGAAAGAGTCTGGTGTTGGATGTAAACACAGTTGAGACTGGAGGCGAGGCAGCCGGAGTACAACCTTCCACAGAATAGCCAGGAGCCAAGGAGAGCTTCACGACTCCTCCTCCTCCTTTTCCAGGAACTCCGACAACGTTTCATTGTCAATAGGAATGAATAAATATTCCACTCCATCAGTTCCCTACAAGACATAAGAAGACCCGGATGTTAGTTAAATTTGAATCCTATCGTAGGTTAAAAAATGGATTTAATATTTTATGTAAATTTAGAAGTATAAAAGTTAAGAGGAAAGGGCACACAGACATATATATATTTAAATTCACAGAGTTCTTAGGCCACTTTAGAGTGGGAAAGAAGTCTAGCAGGTGAGTGGATTATTTATTTTCTTCATCCTCCTTTATAGAATCTTATACTATTGATTTTTCTGTTCTTTAATTTCTGTTTTACCTGGATCCGGTCCATTGGTTTTAAAATACATTTAGTATCTCCCATTATTAAATAACCTCATTCTATTCCATCTATCCCCCAGCATCTGCACCTTTTCAGAGAGTTGTCTAAATGGTGGTCTCCATTTCCTCACTTCTCCCTCAACCCAGTCCAACCGAGCTGCTGCCACTATTACGTCACCAAAGAGCTTTTGTTTAGATCGGTGACTTTCAACCTTTTTCATCTCATGGCACACACAAACTGAAGTTCTGTGACACACCCAAGAACATGTTTTTGCCAATCTGACAAAAATCGGTACAATTTTGATTCATTCACACTGGATAGCTATTGTGTTGGCTGTGTCATTTTTATTTGACAGTCTAAGGGAAAAGAGGTCAGTGCCCTGACGAAACAGTCAGGTATTACGTGTTTTAAACCTGTGGCACCCAGTGTGCCAGGGCACGCCGGGTGAAAATTGCTGGCTTAGACCAAGGGGTTCCATATTCCTAGACCCAGTCATCTTCAGTCCTCTGGCCGCCCAGCAGCACCTCACTGTGCACCTCCACACTCTGAACAAGCGTATTTGCCAACAATCAGCTCCAGGAGCGTTAGGGCCATTCTGAAGACCATTCTTTTTTCCTTAAAACACGCTTTTCTTGGCTTCTGTAACATCTTGTCCTGGCTTTCTTCCTGACTGGCTGTTTCTCTCGCCTTGTAGGCTTATCTTTTACTTTGCCACTAGCTGTCACACTTCTAGGCTTAGTTCCTGCCCTCTAATCTCACTACCTTACCTCTCTACAGAGCTCAGTGGCCCTCTGCCTAAATGGATCCTTGACCACCATGGAACCTCAGCTCCACAATCAGATCTCGGTCAGAGGCACCCTTGTCCTTAAGTAAACAAGCAGTGCTGTTCCTGGAATATAAAGCTGTAACAGCCAAGTCTCACCTTCTTGGTTCTTATAAGCTTGTGGTCCCTAAATTCCGTTAACTGGGCCCGAAGTGTCAGATCACTATTGACAAGGAATGCCTCCCGACACTGCTGGTAAAAATCTTGAAAAGAAAGTCCTGGAGATTTCAAAAGGAGATGTGAACATAAATCAGCATTTCGCATAGAACCCCACATACGGATACCCATACCAAAGAGCACAGAGATAAAGTGCTGTGGCCACAGTATTTCAAAGCAGTCACTAAGTGTTGATTTAAGAACAAGGTAAGTGCTTCTGGAAGAAGCAAAACTAGAGAATACTGTGGCTTCTATTTGGTTGAAAATAGGCAACTGTGACCAAACGTTGCGTACCCTACAGGCAGTTTTAAATAGTGTGAATGAAGTTGACTATTAAAGAGGGAACTAACCAGTAAGTCATGAGAGCTGAACGATTATTAAAATGTTTAATACATTATTTTTACTCAAAGGGAAGAAAATCTAAGATGCCCAATGTATGAAATGTATGTAATTGGTAGACACATGCATAGTTAGCACACGAAATTTGAAAAGCAAGCTGGGTTGGCCTTTTAGTAGGGTTGTGAGGATATGTGCCGTGTGGCAGATACCAGGATCACAGAGCAAACCATTTATTCCCTGCACTGCTGTGAAAAACTGCATGCTATTAGATTCCAGAAAAGGAATTTATGGGGTGAAACAAAAGTGACACAATTTAATATCATCAAGATTGAATACCTAGGTAAGAAGGGTTATCCTGGTTATCCAGCTGATACTTGATTAGTAGCCTGAAAATCCCCCTACGGAGAAAAACACACAGGAGCTCAAATCCAGAATTTAACATCAAAAGATAACAGCTCGTAGTAAAATACATGAAGGGAATGTGGAATACTTGGCTTGTCTATGTTAGCTTCTGTTCCTTTCTCCAAGGAACATTACATACTGGCCTCATTATTGATGTTTCTATCTCTGTCCCTTCCTCTCTGAAATCAATAAAAATAAAAAGAATGAAGAGACCTGAGTTCTAGTGGATAGAGCGTCGGCCTGCGGACTGGAAGGTCCCAGGTTCGATTCCGGTGGAGGGCATGTACCTTGGTTGCGGGCACATCCCCAGTGGGGGGTGTGCAGGAGGCAGCTGATGGATGTTTCTCTCTCATCGATGTTTCTAACTCTCTATCCCTCTCTCTTTCTCTCTGTAAAAAATCAATAAAATATATTAAAAAAATAAATTAAAAAAAAAAAAAAAAAAAAAAAAAAAAAAAAGAGACCTGAGTTCTAGCCCCAGCTCTATCACTAACTAACTAAGTAAATAGATAAAAGAAACTATAGTTTTCATTCTTACCTTGCATTAGGGGTAAGGCTTCGTGAGACATGAGTTAGGGAACTAAGTGGTAGTGATCCAGACTGTTTAACGAGAAGAGAATTCTCATAGGAGGTTTCTTCAGTATAAGGACTATATGTAGTCGTTTCATACCAGAGCCAGTTATAAAGACTCTGCTTTACATGATCCCACACTACAGCACAAAATCAAAGAAATAAAAACAATTACTAATTATCCTTATATTGTCCTGTTACTAAATTCTACTCCAGGAAAGAATGAGAAAACATTAAATAAAAAAATGAATCCTATAAACTTGTCTTTGCCATTTCCCCATCCAAATCAGTACCTGACAATCTAATTTTATGGTCAATCAACATTTGAACCTTCATTGGTATGTTAAATACAAGTTAAAATATATTAGTGCTACCAAGGCATTCTTTTAAGAAGCTTGAATAACATTTCGTTCAATAAGAATATCACAGTCTCCAAATTACACTGCATAAAGTAAATGTTGCAATACCTCAGAGTAGAAAAAGACCAAAATAACAGTTGGGTATCCTCTCTTTCAAGAAGCTTTAGGTGTAAAACACTTACTTTACAAACTGAATTTTTATTTCCAACAATTATGTTCTAAATCAGATTGAGGACACCTAGATTCTTGGCTACCTGTGTCTTTAAAAATGCAACAAAAATAAAACTGTACTAAAAAATAAAAATGCTGCAACATTAGGAAAATTAATTTTGGCCCTGACCAGTTTGGCTCAGGATAGAGCGTTGGCCTGCGGACTGAAGGGTCCCAGGTTCGATTCCGGTCAAGGGCATGTACCTTGGTTGCAGGCACATCCCCAGTAGGGGGTGTGCAGGAGGCAGCTGATCGATGTTTCTCTCTCATCAATGTTTCTAACTCTCTATCCCTCTTCCACTCTGTAAAAAAATCAATAAAAATATATATATTTTTAAAAATTTTTGTAAGACTGATATTTCAAGAAAGAGTTGTATTTAACTTACTGAGAGGAGCATTGAGGTGATCAATAGATGCTATAAGATATATGTTACGTAAAGATGACAACTGTGCAATAATTTGCTGGCTTTTGTCTCCTCTCAACATTTGGCTATCCAGATTGTGGATAAGAAGGAAGAGTTCTAAAGAAGAATCTAAAAAGAAAAATAATTCAATTATTATTTGCAATGAGTATTTGTGGAATCCCCACCACATACAATATGAATTAAAGAATATATCAAAGGACAAAAATAACTATTGCTTAGGGATATACAATTTATTTGAGAATATGTCAGTCATTCATAAAATAGGCAAGACATTATTAAACTCTTTTAAAAAATAAAATTAATTGAAAATCAATAGGGACTAGAGTAATTAGACTTAACTGGAATGGTCAGCACTTGAATCAGACCATAAAGAAAGCCATTGTAATAAGGCATAGGTAATCAGGCAAGATGCATATTAGATTGGAGGTGAATCTGTGCGCGTTGAATGGCAAGGTGGGAGTGGAGGGGAAACACACACACACACTAAAGAAGACGAGAGCGAGTTCTTGTTAAGCATTAAGATTTAATATAGAAAAGCATTATTATCACAACAGCCAAAGGAGACAATAAAGGAGAGGGGGAGGCTTGGGACGTTATTGCTCAAGGAATCAGGAAAGTGAGAGAAGTAAAATATCGTAAGTCAAGGAAGAATTTGGAGGATGAAGCTGTCAACACCATCAAATACTGCAGATCAAGATAAAGGATGAGCCAAGGCCAATGTTTAGTAAGAAGGAAATGACAGGTGACCTTCAAGTATACAGCTTAAGTAACACAGAAGAAATTAAGAAGGAAAGAGATAGAGCAGAAGGCAGATGTGTCTTCAAAAACTCTAAAATCCTATTGAAATAGGAAAGTAAAATAGCATGGAAGGGTAGGAGAATCAGGTAATTTTTTCCTAGGATTTCTGGAAGAAGTCCTATACATAGTTTTAAAAGCCATTTGTAAGTCTCTCAGGAGTTAATAAGAAATGGGCATTTGGCAGTTATGATGGAGGATGAGCCCCTTAGAGAGAAGAATACATTCTCTTGCCCTGGGGATAGAGGGACAAGAGAGACAATATAATGACAAAAATTCTGAGATGACATATTTTCAAAGTCTAAGGTTCCTTGAATGCAAGAATCCATCAATCAACAGTATTTAAATTAAATATAAACAAACAAATTACACATAAATAATGTATGCTATATTTACAATTGTAATTATATATAATTATATAACAAATATATATCACATATAACATGTATTACATATACAATACGTATCTAGAACATATATGCATATATACATATACATATACATGTGTGTGTATATATATATATATATATATATATATATATATATATATGAAACAACTTTGGCATCTATTTTAATGAGCGTAAAAACGATACCAAAATTACCCATCAAATCAGTTAAGCATAACAAACTACTCCTTCTAATTCTTAAGCAATATTGACTGACAATTGTTAGAGCCTAAATAATTTTATTTCTAATTTTCTGAAATGCTCACATAAACAGAAAGTTCACACCAAAAGAATAACAAAATAAGTTTTTTCCCATTCCATATTTTAAAATGAAATTACTGAAATGCAATATTTACTCAGAATAAATAAGAATTTTTAATAAAAATATTAAATATAAAAGTATCACACAAAGTGTACCAATCAACTGGAGGCACTTTACAATCACCAATGAAACCTGAAAATTATTCTGAAATAAGAGGCTTTGGCTATAAGAATCAAGGTAGTAGGAGTAATTTTTTCCTGTTAGGCAACTAGTGAAGTTCATAGAAAAAGAAAACAACTATTTTAGAGTGATCTAAAATCAGCATTGAGAAAAGTAAAAATAATCCTCATTTTTGTATGTACTAATACATGAATAAGTAAAAGTGTATGCTTAGCTTCACCCTAAAACTAGAGCATATACTTCATGTTACCTTCTTTAAATTTGTTTATTATCCAATCTAGTTGATCCAGTATGTTTCGGAAAGTACCCATATGATCGAGGACTTCTTCTGTTATAGAATTCAGGATCTGTATCGTAGAAGTGCAAGAGGCACATCAATTATAACTTACTCTGCATATAAGATAAATACAATTAACAAATCAATGCTTTTTTATAAATTAAAAATGAATATAGATTTCCCTCCAAGTATAAAAAAAATTACTTTTTAAAAAAGTTCTACCTGGCCCTGGCCAGTGTTTCTCAGTGGTTAGAGCATTGGCCCTCAAGGGTTTGATTCCTGGTCAAGGGCATGTACCTGGATTGCAGGTTCCATCCCCAGCCTTGGTCGGGGAGACAACCAATCAATGTGTCTCTCTCAAATCAATGTTTCTCTCTCTCCTTGCTCTCTCCTTCCCCCCCTCCCTTCTACTCTCTCTGAAAATCAGGTGAGGATTAGCAAAACAAAAAAGTTTCTCATACTTAAGTATATCTATCTTCATAAGTGTGTGTATGTATGTGTGTGTATGTATGTATATATGTATATATACATATATATATATATATATATATATCTCCTACCTAATAGACAAATATGCAAATTGACCATACCGTCGCTATGCCCATGATTGGCCAGGAGGCGTGGGGGGGCGGGACTCGGGGTGGCTGATTGGGCCGGCAGGACGCTGAGCTCATGTCGCCAGCAGCGGCGCGAGCTCAGCGTCTGCACCATGGCTGTGCTGCGGCACATAAGGGGCCCCTGGGGCAGCGAGCCCACATCCCGCCGCGGACCATCTAAAGCAGGGGAGCTGGGTGCCTGTCCGCTCCGGCACCAGGCCTTTCAGAAGCCTCCCCCGCGCCGGAGGCTTCTGAAAGGCCTGGTGCACCAGCGGACAGGCACCCAGCTCCCCCGCGATCGAAAGCAAAAGCAGGGGAGCTGGGTGCCTGTCCGCTCCGGCACCAGGATGGCAGGTTAGGCCTAGGGGACCCTACACGTGCATGATTTAATCATGCACTGGGCCTCTAGTGTGTGTGTGTGTGTGTGTGTGTGTGTGTGTGTGTGTGTATATATATATTCTGCATAAGTTATAGCTAAAAGAAAGAAAACAGGGAATTGCAAAGATGTAAAGATAATATAAGAGGGATGCAACAACCCCTCCCCCCCCAAAAGAATACCCCCAACAATATAAGAAACATTAGAAAACTATTGATTTATCAAAGGAAACAGAACAGAAACATTGACATTTTTAGAAGGGAATACTATATCAGTTAATATCCAAAAGGTTTATATTAATTTTCAAATGATGAAGAAATATGAGCATTTGGAGTAAAAATTATCTATAAATTATTATAAAACTACAAAGTATTACTTATATTTTTATTAGAATACTAAAGTGACATAAAAGCCTAATAAAATTGAGGTCCCACATAATCCTGTCCTTCAGAGAAGTATTATTAGTATTTGGTACAGTACACAAAGCTAACTTTTCTCTAAGATTTAATACCTTATCAGTTACAAAGTATGGAGACTCAAAGCTTGAACCTTCTGAGTCCAAGCTCATCATCTTAATTAAGCAGTATGCAATCTTACTAATAGGAAGTCTAAAAGCAAAAACTGAATACTCCAGAATGAGAAGTAGCAACCTCATTAACATGGGGGTATAGACTGGCAGGAGATATGACGTTGTTCCTTTTAACATTTTTGAAACTTACAGATTTCACACTGATTCCAGGAAAGAAACCATTGATGACAATATGAATGGAATCTTGCAGCATGGTGGCTCGAAACCTTTCTAGTAGATCTCTCTTAGAACCCAAACCATAAAGCACAATGTTGAACCCCAGGCTGTTAGGAAAGATAGCATTCATGAAATTAAAGTTCAGTACCTCTTATTGCCAATTTATAATCAACCAGTTTCCTTATTTAAAGCTTATAAAAGAATACAAGAAGAATTGGGATGACTAAATAACTAGAATGATTCCCAAATTGTACAAGGTAAAAGCACAATTTTATTATTTGTACACCAAACGTAGAGTCCCAATTTTAGTAGCTCTCTCTCCAGCTCATACTACTTTCAACCTGAAGATGCTGGGAAGTAAAGGACAACATGGTAGGTGCAGGGCACTAAAACGTCTCACAGGCTGAAGCAGACTTTTAACTGATAGATTAAACTGGAAAGGTAAGCAGGGGCTAGGTCACAAAGGTCTTGGTAAGTCAACTGACATTAATTAGATTTTATTCCCAGGACTATGAGCATTTACTAGGAACTAGTCAGTTGGTAACTGAAAGGTTTTAAGCAGAAAGTAACATGATCCTTTTAGAAAGATCACACTGGCTAATGGGAGGAATAGATGAGGAGGGACAAAACTGACTTGAATTAGTTGTCAAGGAGAAAAATGTAAGGTGTCAAAAGCTTTATAGGTGAAATGAATAGGATTTGGAGAGTAACTGGCATAGACAACTTTACATGAATGGGTGACAGGAACTGTGCTAGGCAGCAGGGGCAGGTGGAAATGATGGATTTAAAATGAGTTAAATTTTATGTACGTTGAATTATTTACGGGACATCCACATGGAAACCTCTAATATTCAGATATCCATGTCTACTGCTGAGGATTGTGATCTGAGCTGGGTTGGGCTGGAGATAGAATTATGAGAGTTATTCACATACAAAAAGCAACTGAGGCCAAGAGAGTGAATGAGATGACCCAGAACACCGTGCACTAGGGGTCAAGCTAAAGTTCTATTCCATGGTTGTTTATGGAGGTCAGTCAGAAACAGTATTTATGTGATGATCTGTGGCCATGCAAGATAGCCTAGAAATAGAACAGAAGAGAGATAAATCCAAAGGTAGAGATTAGCAAGGTAGAAACAGCAGAAAAAGAAGAAGGGAATTCAGAGAGGTAGCAAATACTCAAGTAGTTAACTATGAGGTATAGGCTGGGAAGCAAAGCAAATCAAGTTATTGAAGCTGACATACTAGAAGAAAGAAGAATGGGGGTTGGGGAAGGAGACCAGAATGAAGAGCTGCTTTATGAATTTAGAATGACAGATCATAAAGAGTTACTGAGAGGAGCTGAGGGCCTACCAGGGAAGACAATCATTCTCTTCTTACTACCATAACCCTTTGACCTGTTATTGGAAAATTAAGTTAAATTTAGAAAAGACAAACTTCTTGAAAACTAGAATTTCTGAGAAGAGCCATACAATAATGAAAATTCCACATTTGCATCATAAAATTGAAAAAACACCTATTTATTCAAATTTTTATATATAACTAAAAATATATATCAAGTTTGTTGCAAAAAGAAAATCAGTTAAATTACTTTGATTTTAACACAGACATATAAATATACATTATTCTTTATTTTACACGGGTTTGCAATGATGATAGTACTTACTGTAACTGCAACATCCATTTATGAAACAATTGTTCATATTGTTGATTTAGTTGTTTAAGTTCAGCAGAAAAGGAAGGAGAAACCTTGCTCAATAAGTTATGCAAAGTTTGCTTTAAAAAAAAAGGAAGAGGGAAGAAAATCACTTTTAAATTACATACATCAAATTAATCCAAACTAAAAATATTTTCTTACAGGTAGAGGTTAGGAGAGAAGACATTAATTTGGTAATGAGTGCATGAACTGAGTATACATAATATTTTGGATATGATTTAAATATTTGTTTATAATGTTCTTTTTGGTACTAATATGTGATAGCAGTAAAGAATTTGCTAAGTTTTTCCCCAGAACCACTTACATGATTATAAGCAGGTTTTAATACCATCTCTTCCTTGGAACAATTTGGCTTTTTTTTTTTCCTTTTCATTGAATTAATCAGGTGACATTGGTTAACAAAATTATAAAGGTTTCAGGTGCACAATTCCACAACACATTATCTACACACTGTATTGTTTATTCACCACCCCAAATTAATATCTGTCTATCACCATTTATCTTTCCTATATCCTCCTCCATCTTCCTCCACTCCCCTATTTGTCTTCTTGATATATGTTTTCAGCTACTCTCTGATCTGAGTCTCAATACCAATATACCAGGTCACAAAACAAAAACAATCACACAGCACCATGTCATCCAGGTCACAGAGACTTACCCTATATTTTCCTCTTTTCTGTAGAATGAAAACTCTTGTTAAAAACCCTGAACACCTTAGAAAATTGCACTAAAATCTAGCTTGCAGAGAATAAATCATGATACTCTTTGAACTAATAATCACCTCTTTCTTCTTAGATTATCAACCCCACTTTCTACTGAAAGATTCTCTCTCGAATGGTTCTGTCTCCTCTCTAAGGGAGGCATCAATAGCTATGTGTTATTTCTCATAACATGAGGTGCTGGAACCATAGTATATAGTAACTTGTTACCATATTGCACTGAGCTGGTTTTCCATAATATCAAGAAGCAAAATATCCTCTGCTTTTTGCAAGGTTTGTAACTGAGAGAGTCAATTGTTTTATGAACAGTGTGAGGTTTAATAAATATGTGACTTAAATGAATAACAGAGATTATTGGTACATGGATATCAAATGAACTATGACTCTGATTATTATAGATCCTAAAAGAATGATGAGAAAAAATGTGTAATTATAGTCGGCCAACTAGAATTCTAACCCAGTGAAACATCCTATCTAATAAAAAGGGAATATGCTAATTGACCCTCATGCCGCCACAAAGATGGCGGCACCCACAGCCAATGAGGGAATATGCTAATTGACTGCCCCACATTCAAAGATGGCAGCGCCCACAGCCACAAGATGGTGCCACCCAGTCCCCTCAGCCCCACCCGCACGCCTGCCTCCGGAGTCCCCCAGTCTCCTCAGCCCCCCCCAAGGCCGGCCCGAAGCACAGGCAAGCCTTGGATGGCGGCTGCCCAAAGCTCAGGTAACCAGGGCCGGCTGAGGCTTGCGCTGCCAGCAGTGGCAGCAGCAGAGGTGTGATGGGGCATCGCCTTCCCCTGATTGCCAGGTCACCTCCCGCCCCTGAGGGCTCCCAGACTGTGAGAGGGGGCAGGCTGGGCTGAGGGACCCCCCTCCAGTATATGAATTTTCATGCACTGGGCCTCTAGTCTATATATATAAAAGCCTAAGCGACTGTCCAACCATTCGACCGTTCACTATGATGTGCACTGACCACTAGGAGGCAGATGCTCAATGCACAGGCATGGAAACATGGAACAGACTGATGAATCTCAAGAGGGAAGGGGGGAGATGGGAGGGCAGGAAGAGATTAACCAAAGATCTTATATACGTACTAGAGGCCTGCGGGGATCGAGCTGAAACCATGCACCGGGCCTCCGACAACCCCCAAGGGATCCCAGATTGTGAGAGGGTGCAGGCCAGGCCTAGGGATTCCACCGGTGCACCAGGCCTCAAGTTTAGTATATAATAAAATATGCAAGAGTTACATCACATTAATTTGTGTTTCATTTGATCTGGACAATAATTCTGCTTATGTACATTTAACTCTTCAAATCTGCTTGCAATAGGAAAAATTTAGAAGTAACATTCTTTGTAACATACCTGATCCAGTTTAGCTTTCTTCAATTTCTGCAGTGTTCTATCAGAGGTTAAAACTTTTGAACTGCTATGAGCTTCAAAATATTCTTCCACTAAGTCACTCTGAAAACGCAAAGTCATTTCTTAGTTTTAGATATTTGCTTTATATCAGAACCAGTCTGTAATAGTAGTGTAAAATAGGATATGTGAAATTCTTTATTTGGTATTCAGTATATTCTATTCAAAGCAACAACATAGATTTTGGACCAAACAAATTTAACTGCCGTGATAACACTGAGTAACTTTTAGGACCATAAGAGTTAAAGCCATTACTAGACTGAAGTAGTCTATTCCCAAAAATAATTATTTCTTAAGTCCCAACATATAATTTCCACTTAAACTTTAAAAAGGGGGGGGTTTACATATCAGAACCTTTGTCTTGCCTCACACAGTCTGAGCAAATCCTTTAATATCACTGCAACTGAAGCACTGTGAAAATGAGGAAGACGTCAACAGCAAGGTAAAAAGACTTGCCTACTATTATTACAGTAAAGTGGAATAGTACTTGTTCTATGATTTAGGGCAGGGCTAACCTCCATGGTGGCTATGGGATAAGAAGCCATCAAGCAGTAGGCTTCCTGACTGCTCTGGATCTTTACACAAAATACCAGATTAATTAGCCTTTGCTCACGCCATGATGTCTATGGTTTTCTTCCAAACAGCTCAGCCTGGACCCACAGCCACATTACTTATTACTTACATTTACTTGAATACGTCAAAAATGTTACAAACAATGAAACTATGTAAGAAGGTATACATTGAGAAATCTTGTCCCCAATTATCCAATCTATATTTTTAATTAAAAGCTCATTTTTATACAACTGACTTGAGATGTCACTTTCAGCATACATTACAGTATCTATAAAAATAAAAGTGTAATATGCTAATTAGACCAGACATACTTCTGGACAACCTTCTGGACAAAGCCGGGGCTGCGAGGTAAGCACAGGTCCCAGGTGCCAGAGGGAAGCCGGTGCCAGCAGCCAGGGGAAGGAAGGCCTACTCTTGCACGAATTTTGTGCATCGGGCCTCTAGTTATTAGATAAACAGGGATACAGACAGAAAGTCCAGAAATAGCTAAAGATACATAGAAATTTATGTGAAAGGCTGACAAAATATAGAGAATTGAAGAAAAAAAGTATGCTGATTTCCCCTTTGGGATCTCTTCTCTTGATAGCATATCTTTGCAAAATTACACAATTTTTCTTGAAGGTTTAAGTCTCTCTCTTCACTTACTGTTTTATCTCTTTTCATTTTCTTAGAAGGTGTTGCTTTGTAAACAGGAGCTGAAACTACTCTATTCTGAGCTTGAGTCTTCGGGCTCAATATGACTTTATTAGTGTCCTCTTCAAATTCTTGTGCAACCTCTTCATCGTCCTCTGAGTTGGAAGCAGAATATTCACTTTCGCTGTCAGAGTGAGATCTTGGGACTGTGGGGGGGAAAAGCAATTGGGAAAATTTGACACTTTGACAAAGAGATATCGTGGGGTAACAGGAAGAATGTGGGCTCTGAAGAGAATCTGACTCCTGGTTTTGCCATTACTTGCTAGTGATTTCACCAGAACCAGTTATATTAAGTTTTTGGAGCACCAGTTTCCTCAATTATCAAATGAGACTAATTTAATAGAGCATTGTGAAGATTGCAGTGAAATGTATGTAAAACAACTAACAATGCTTGACACATAGAATCTGTGGCAGAAACTGTCAAGTCATACCTGCTACCATTCTCTTTTCTTTTTATAAAAACTCAGTGGAAAGTAAAATCCAGCCCTAGACGGTTTGGCTCAGTAGATAGAGCATCGGCCTGCGGACTGAAGGGTCCCGGGCTTGATTCTGGTCAAGGGCCCATACTGGGTTGCAGGCTTGATCCCCACTGGGCGCATGCAGGAGGCAGCCGATCAATGATTCTCTCTCATCATTGATGTTTCTATCTCTCCCTCTCCCTTCCTCTAAGAAATCAATAAAAATATGCATTTTAAAAAAAAGGAAATACATACCTATTAATCTTTTCCTTAGAACACGAGTTGCTGTTGGCATAAATTCACTTTTATCATTGTTCTGTTTAAAAGTAAAAAAGTATATAGTTTAAATAGCCAAATAATAATGATGACATGGGAATTAATGATGGATCTGAGTGAAAGAGGCTAGAAAAGAAAAATATTTTGTTTTCAATAGACTAATTAGAACTAAAGGAACCTAGTTCCTAGAACCAGAAGACAATGACAAATGAATTTGTTGGAGGGGGGACGGGGGAACAACACAACAAAAATGATACAACGAATTCCAAGATTCCTAGAGTGATTCTATCAGTTGTATTCTAGATATCTGTAAAGTATGTATGTACTTTTTTATTATTATATAAAGAAAAGACATAAGTATATCAGGCTTTTGAAATATTTTTCACCCATCAGATTAGCAGAATTTTCTTTGTTAAAAGACAGCCCTAATCGGTTTGGCTCAGTGGATAGAGTGTTGGCCTGCGGACTCAAGGGTCCCAGGTTCGATTCTAGTCAAGGGCATGTACCTTGGTTGCGGGCACATACCCAGTAGGGAGTGTGCAGGAGGCAGTTGAACGATGTTTCTTTCTCATCGATGTTTCTAACTATCCCTCTCCCTTCCTCTCTGTAAAAAAAAAATCAATAAAATATATATATTTTTAAAAAGGTATGTATATCCATTGATGATAAGTAAATAAGGAAATAGGCATTCCTATACATATAGCAATGGGACTTTTATTATTTTTATAGTATTTTTAAAAGTATTTTTTAAATTTTTTATTTATTTTATTTCTTAATATATTTTTTATTGTTGATAGTATTACAGATGTCTCTCATTTTCCCTCCATTTACCCTTTTTCCTTTTTTTTTTTTTAAATACCCTCCCCTTTATCTTTCTGTGTGTGTTTGTTATTGTTAATCCTCACTGGAGGATATTTTTCCATTGATTTTTAGACCAAGTGGAAGGGAGGGGGAGAGACACAGAGAGAGTAACATCAATGTGAGAGACACACACTGATTGGTTGCCTCCTGTATGCACCTGAACCAGGGCCAGGACCAGGGCCAGAGATCGGGCCTGCAATCAAGGTACATGCCCTTGACCGAAATTGAACCCAGGATCCTTCAGTCCGAGGGCCAAAGCTCTATCCACTGAGCCAAACCGGCTAGGGTCCCCTTTATCTTTTAATATGTGGAAATCTACTGGTGTTAAAGTATCACATTTTGTGAGGAGGAGAAAAACAGAAATTTATATTTTTTGCTTCTGTATTTTTAAGTGTTTAAACATTTTACAAAGTAAAAAGTGTATATTTCTTTTCCTCACAGAATATAATACTTTTAACATCATTACATTTCTAGCACATTAAAATGCCCAGTATTGTTTACATGTTAATTTTTAACTATACTGATAAAAAGATAAAGTACCTTTGTTTTTGGGTAATATGAAACTACTAGAAGCCCAGTTCACGAAATTTGTGCATGGGCAGGGAGGGAGGCGTGTCCCTCAGCCCGGCCTGCACCCACTCCAATCCAGAACCCCTCAGGGGATGTCCGAATGCCGGTTTAGGCCCCATTGCACAGGGATGGGGTCTAAACTGGCATTCGGACATCCCTCTCGCATTCCAGGACTGCTGGCTCCTAACCACTTGCCTGTCTACCAGCTTGATTGCCGCCTAACTGCTCCCCTTGGAAATACCAAAGATAATTCTAACACAAAGGCATGCAGTAGTGTCCAAAAGACCTGCCTTCATTTCCCAACTTTCCTCCTTCTTATCTAGGTAAACTTAGACAAATCACTTCACCTCTCTGAACCTCAGATTCATTTATAAGTTAGGTATTTGATTGGCAAATACCTGTCAATTATAAAGCACTATACAAATCAAGAGACAAAATCTATTTTTCAACTTGTTTTACTTTGTAACACTAAGGTTTTTGCTAGTTTTTTAGCCAATTGCTTACCTTCAACTGAACTTCATCTGAAGTCGAATTCCCTAAAGAATGAAACAAAACCATTACTTACTATAAATACTTCACTTTTCATCACAGTCTAGTTTCATTAAAGAGAAAGTTGCAGTTTCTACCCAGAAGCCATCACATATTACTGAATTCTCAATTAACTGCATCTCCACTAGCGGCTGAATTGTTGTTATTAATTACATGATTATTCTGATTAGTGACAGCTGTGTCCTGCACTTCTGTAGCATTCATATAACAGGAAAAAATGGAGTCCTTTTCATTGTTCATTATTTTAAAAAGACACAGTGCAACCTAGTTCAAATGGGTCACTCAAAAACAACTGCTGCACAATTCTCCACAAATTATAAGTGTTATTTCAAATAATATTTGCTAAAGCAAATCTTCTTTGAACAGTTGGCTACCGCTAGCAGATGACAACAGAATTTTTTTTTAATAAAAGGATTTTACGACTGTTTCTAGTTTGCCCTATCAATCTGCACAACTTCACCAGCATGGATCTTTATTGTTAGTTAAACATGGGTATACTAAGGCACACAGCTTGTTGAATGAATTTTCAGAATAGAAAATATGTAAATATGTACTCATGACAAGGAAAAAAAAGTAACATACTATAACTTGAAGCAACTATGAAAACCCTCTTCAAATAACTGAGATAAAAATCTTACCCTTACTACATTGAGGAATGCTTGTCAAAATTTCAGGATCATTCTTCAAACTGCATGACACATTTTTCCTTGGTGTTTTTGCTAGTTCTGAAGCTGTAAACAGAACAAAGATATAAAATACCTTTTCACAGACAATATCTGAAGAGGGGAAATAGCTTTATTTCACTTATATAAAAATCTTAAAAGAAACCTGCCTGCTACTATTACCTTTCGCTTAAAAAAAAGCAGGGGATGGGGGGGACTTGAATTTGTGAAAATAAAAGCCACTTTGCTGACTCAAACTCTTTCTAACCAATTTCACACAGTTTTATCCCCCAATCTTGAAACTGACCCAAGATACTCATGAGAGTCCCCACAAATGCACTGGCTTCTTTTTCTTCACGTCCTTGGTTCTCTGTATCATTCATTAGAGAATTTCAATCTTTCTTTGAAATTATTCTTTTATTTGGGTTCAATAACATTATCCTGGTCCCCTGGCTACTCTTTTTCACTGTCCTCATCCTCCACAACAGTCTACCTGTACGTTTGCCTAAGGTTCAGACGATGATCTTCTCATTACACCTGAACAATATGCCATCCATTATAATAAAGAGCTAATATGCAAATGATCATCATGCCCTCACCTAGTCACGCCGTAACAGCTCAGACACTCAACACTGGGGAGAGAGGATGGGGACCAGCCAGGCTGCAGCCCAGTAGAGGGACAAGCCACCCGCCCCACGGTCCTGGGCGCCTGTGGCTGCGGCCCGGGCAAAGCCACCTGCCCATGTTCCCCTGCGGCTGCGGCTGGCCCAGGCAAAGCTGGCCCAGGTCCTGGGTGCCTGCGGCCAGCCAGAGGGAGGGAAGCCCAGGTCCCAGGTACCTGTGACTGGCCGGAGGAGGGAATCCTAGATTCCGGGTGTGGGGCGAGGCAGAGGCAGTTAGAGGTGATAAGGCCAGCAGGGGAGCAGTTAGGAGAGGGCAGGCAGGCAGGCAGAGGTGGTTAGGGGTGATCAGGCAGGTAGAGGGGTTAGGGGCGATCAGGTAGGCAGGCAGGTGAGCAGTTAGGAGTCAGCGGTCCCGGATTGTGAGAGGCAGTCGGACATCCCCTGAGGGGTCCCAGATTGGAGAGGGTGCAGGCTGGGCTGAGGGACCTACCTGTGCATGAATTTCATGCACCGGGCCTCTAGTTTTGCATAAAAGACTGCTGATCCACAGGATATGGAAAAAACTTCAAATAAAAAGCCACATATAAAGTAACTTAGCTGACTGTGATCATTTTGTTTTACATTGAAACAAAATTATTCTATGTGCTTTTAAATAATTAAACTCCAAAAGGATCAAGGGGGAAAAAGGAAGCATTCAAAAGGAAAAAGAATGAGTCATCTATGTATGGTTATTTACTCTAATAATAAAAAATTAGGGTATATATGCATGTTTTTTTTTAATTTTCATTTTCCTAACAATTCATTTGTACACCTGGTCTGTAACATATCTGAAATTTTAAAGTAAAATTCCTCTTCGCCTAATGATAGCTTCTCATCAGGTTATTTATTATCTGATCCTATGTAACCAATCTATTTTCCATTTCCCTAAATGATGACTTGTAGTCATCTTTCTACAAGTTGGGTGAACTCCTCCGCATCCTTTCTACTTGACTCTTTTGTTTGCATTTAGCTACTCATCATGGACATGTTTTCTGTATTTTACAAAGCTTTCCAATCTAACCTCTAGTCTACTTCTAGCCCTATGTCATGTTTAGCTCAATTTTATTTAATCATCATTTATACTCAGGTAATAGATGATTTTCTGACAGATCATAAGTTATTTAAAGATATGAAGGCATCCTATTTATTGGTATATTTAAATGTAAACACAATTAGCAATAATACTTATAAGTAAAAGAAACTCTTTAAAGAGCATCACAACAGAGGTCCTAACTAAACATAGATGTTGGAAAACATAATTACTCTCAAATTATCCAGAAAGCTATGTTTTCATGACATGACGAAAATGCACAATATAATATTTAAGTTTCCTGCAGCACATACATATATCCTTATGGTTATGGGCATGTTGATGATCTGCTTGGAGAACTTCTACTTGATCACTTCTCTATGGTTGCACTATTAGTTCTCCTCCTTCTCCAATGGTCTTTGTCCTGCTTCACTACCCTAGGGCAGGGGTGGGGTATGTAGGGCCCTGCCAAGGCATTAGGGGTGAGTTAATTAAATGTTTGACCAAATATAGCAGGCTAATTTTTAAGCTGATAAATTTGTATGGCCCATGAATGATGTTATAAATGTCCAAATGGCCCTTGGCAAAAAATGGTTCCCCACCCCTCCCCCAGGGCTTCATTTTGATCTTGGTGTCTATCTGATCCTCCCTCAAATAACTACATTAGCATTTTTCTGGTTTCTCAGAGATACTCTACAGAAGTCAGTCATTTTTCACAGATCAAAAAACTTTTACTTTCTTAATGTATATCAACACAGCAATTAATGCAAATTACTGTATGTACAATGTTAGGTTAAAAATTAATGATGTATTTAATATTACACCTCTCAGAAAAACTGAATTTTATAAATGATTGAATCATATTATTTTCAGAACTAGGTCTTTTTCTTTTCTTTTTTTTTTTTTTAGACCCTTATCAAAGGATTAGAGAGAGGGAAGGAGAGAGAGGGAGAAAGAGAAATATCAATCAGAACATGCCCCAACTGGGACCAAGCCTGCAACCCAGGCCTGTGTTTTGACTGGGAATTGAACTGGCAACCTTTCAGTACACTGGACAATGTTCAACCAACTCAGCCACTCCAGTTGGGCAAGAAACAGGTCTTATTACTTCTTATATGTTCCTCATTAGTGTCAATACTAACAAGAGTGCTTTTCACTTGACCTTGAACATTTATATGGTCATTGGCATAAAAATATACCACTTAAGAAATATATGTTGGTGCTTTATAATGATAGATTACAAGCCCTCTTATACAGCCACTAGAGTCCCAGTGCACGAATGCATGCACAGGTGGGGTCCCTCGGCCTGGCCAGCGATCAGGGCCTATTGGGGTGGATTAGGGGGAAAGACCACGGGAGGTTAGCTGGCTGCGGGAAGTTGGCTGTGGGAGTGCACTGATCACCAGGGGGCAGCTCCTGCATTGAGCTTCTGCCTCCTGGTGGTCAGTGCACATCATAGCGACCAGTCACGGTCACTTAGGCTTTTCTATATATAGACTAGAGGCCCAGCACACGAAATCGTGTGCAGTTAGGGTCCATAGGCATAGCTGAGATCAGGGCCATCGCTCTTCCACCTCTGCAGCCCCCACCCCACGAAGCTCTACACTCACAGCCCCCGCCTCTCAACACTCCTCCGCCTCAGCCACCCACGAAGCTCCACGTTCACAGCCCCCACCCCGCAAGGCTCCTCAACTTCCGCCGCCCAGCCATACCCCACTGTGCGAGCCAGACCGCTCATTTGGTCATCCTGGTCATCATGGACACTG
Organism: Eptesicus fuscus; assembly: GCF_027574615.1. Taxonomy (NCBI): domain Eukaryota; kingdom Metazoa; phylum Chordata; class Mammalia; order Chiroptera; family Vespertilionidae; genus Eptesicus; species Eptesicus fuscus. Next base: position 84,983,619 of record NC_072483.1, on the reverse strand, counting down.
GCTTTTTATATAGATTACATTTTACCAAGAAAACCTCACTATAATGGACTAATTTTCAAGCGTGTCTGTTAAAACTGAAAATCCATTATACAATAAATAAAGTAGGTTTTCCAAATGTGCATGTTAAAAAATTAACAAATTAGCTAGTTCACCTGTTTTTACTTAAGTAGACACATTTGTGTAATTAAAATTAAGTATGTATGAAGTTTAATGTTTTCTATATGTATTACTGTAATTTTAAATTTATACTGAATAGATCTATTAAATGCATGCATGATTCACCAGTCGCTACAAGTAAACAAATGTACACAGCTGAGGCTGTTTAATGCACAGGGGAACCTCTGCAGCACGGTTAAAACTGCTGCAGAAAGTAATGTCTGGGACAACAGAACCAATTACCACAGCGGTGTGATCATGTGCAAATAATTTGCTGAACACTGTTTATGAACAGTGATTCTTGGATTTAAATATGTAGACTATAGTTGTAGATAAATAGCATTTATTCATGTCAGCAAAATTACTACAGTGTTTTCTCCAACATATGACCTATTCACTAAAATTTGTTAAAAATAACAGTGAAATAACAAAAATATAACCTGTTAATTTAATTATAAGCAAATCTTGGTTAAAAGCATTTTAAAACTAACAGGGTATTAATTTTCACATATGAGATATGGATTGGGAATTTTGTTCATTAAATCCAAAGTCTGTTAAATTGAGGTCCGCAAAATCAAGGGTTTACCGTCTTCCTAGATTTTCATAGGCTTATGGACCATCTTAATTTTCAAATGCTTTCACATGTTATTTTCTTTGACAGTTTAATTTTAATGTTTTATGCCACTTTTACAGTCTAATTCTCTGAAAATCAGTAATTCATGTGCAATTGGTATAAATGGTAACCTGGGTAAAAAAATGTTAGAAGAGCACATTCCCAACACTTTTATATAGTTTTCTATATATAGTGTAAAACTCTTACCTAACAAATCCAGAATATGCCTCACTTACTAAACAAACCTTGTTAAGAACCTCTGCTAGAGGTTGTGGGAAGAAAAGGAAGACAGGGTTCCTACTATTAGAAGCTTGTAATCTAGCTGAGAACAGAAGACATCTGAACACATAAAAACAAAAACTAATAACTTTAAGTATGCTCAATAACATACAATGACTTGACTCATCATTCTTTTAGGGAATGCAATGGGGAATGTGGTTAAACACACCTTCTTAGAAAAGGTGAATAGTGATTACAAAAATCAACATACCTAATTTAGCCATCTTTTCAGGGTGTTTCCTATTCTGAAAAGAATAAACTTTATTCCCACCAACGGTAGCAGAGCCATTTTTCAAAGATTCTGAAAGAAAATACATGTGTTTAGAAAAAATTGAATTAACAGAAAAAAAAGATAAATTTTAACTAAAAACTTAAATTTGTACCCATCACTGCCTTACATAAAGGTTTAACAATATATATATAAAATATTTTAAAATAAAAAAATTCACAACAGTCTATGATACTGTTTATATAAATTTTATTTTTTTAATATATATTTTTATTGATTTCAGAGTGGAAGGGAGAGGGACAGAGAGAGAGAAACATCAATGATGAAAGAGAATCATTGGTCTACTGCCTCCTGCATGCCGCCTACTGGGGGCCACGCCTGCAATTTGGGCTTTGCCCTGCCTGATTGGGAATCCAACCATGACCTCCTGGTTCATAGGTTTACACTCAACCACTGAGCCACATCAGCCAGGCTCCATTGATTTTTAGAGAGAGTGGAAGGGAGGGAGGAAGAGAGGGAGAGAGAGAAACATGGATGTGAGAGAGACACATGATTGGCTGCCTCCTGCATGCACCCTGCAAACCAAGTATGTGCCCTTAACTAGGAATGGAACCCAAAATCCTTCAATCCCTAGTTGGGGCACGTGTGGGAGGCAACTGATTGATGTTTCTCTTTCTCTCTCTCACCCATTCCTCTCTCTAAAAATCAATTTAAAAAAACTGTAGAGAAAAAAACCTATAGTAGGAACTCAGTACTTCCCACCTTTTCATCTACAGAGAAAAAACCTGAAGTAATGCATTTCTCATGAGAAATATATTAATATAGCACCCACACGAAAAGAATTCTGGAGATGGATGGTGGTGATTGTAGCACAACATTTTGAATGTATTTAATACAACTGAAATGTACTCTTCAAAATGGTACAGATGGTAAATTTCATGTTATGTGTATTTATAGTAAAAGAAAAATTTTTGGAAAAAATAATATGGCACACCATTGCCTAACCTGCCAAACTACTTTATTGTATTCTGCAAAGCAATTTTGGCTATTTATAAATATACCTTCCCCATCTCTCCCCAAGTACCTTGAACATCTCGTCCTAAAACTTCCACATAGTTCTTATCTTTTAAGACTTCCATGCCATCTTCCTCCAAATCATATTCCGGTTTCTTTATTATTTTTTTTGTGTTGACCAAAAGTTGAGGTCGCTCCTTTTTAAATTTAGCTCCTATAAGAACACCCAAATAATAAGAACATGACAGGTATAAATTCTTTCTACACAATACATTTAAATAAGTAAAATAATTATACTACTTATATTGTCATTACTAAAAGGATGAGAAAAAATCAGTATTTTTCTCTTTAATTAAAGATCAAGGTAATAGTGAAGTGACTTGTGCTTTATGAAATTATTTCAAATTAGTTAAAAATATAATCTGACCACTCTTCCACTAATATAACTAAGTTTAAAAAAAATAAAACCTTGAAAGTGTATTATCACCACTATTGATTATTTCATACTAGAGGCCCGGTGCATGAAAATTCATGCACTGGAGGGGGGTCCCCTCAGCCCAGCCTGCCCCCTCTCACAGTCTGAGAGCCCTCAGGGGTGGGAGGTGACCCATCGATCAGGGGAAGGCGACGCCCCATCACACCTCTGCTGCTGCCATTGCCAGCAGCGCAAGCCTCGGCCGGCCCTGGTTACCTGAGCTTCGGCCAGCCCTGGGCAGCTGGGCAGCCGCCATCTGAGGCTTGCCTGTGCTTTGGGCAGCCTGAGCAGCTGGGCAGCTGCCATCTGAGGCTTGCCTGTGCCTTGGGCCAGCCCTGGGCAGCTGGGGGGCTCCAGAGGCAGGCGCGCAGCAAGGCTGGGCCCGCCGGGCTGAGGGGACTGGGCGGCGCCATCTTTAAGGGCATGGCAGTCAATTAGCATATTCCTCCTTATTGGCCATGGGCGTCACCATCTTTGAGGGCAGGGCAGTCAATTAGCATATTCCCTCCTTATTGGCTGTGGGCACCACCATCTTTGAGGTTGGTCAGTCAATTAGCATATTCCCTCTATTAGATAGGATTAGATATGGCTTATTTTTAATTTTCAATAAAGTTTGAAAGGAGTAAACTAAAAAGTAAAGTAGTTTTTTACAATCTTACTAGATTAAATACTTTGCTATATTTTAAAAATAGAGGGCTATATTTTAAAAAGTGAAATAATCTATAACCATTACTTATTACCTCCTTCTCTATCAAGAATGTGATTAAGAACATCATCATCTCCCACAAACCGAACCTCCAGCACTTTGTCTTCCTTTAACTCCAATTTATTCATCATTGCCAACCTAAACAAAAGCAATAAAGCACTCAAAAGAGATGAAAAATTCTTAGCAACAGCCAAAGAAATTAAACACTAACATAATGAATACATGTATATGTATAACATTTTGAAAAGTCTTTAAGTATGAAAAATATAACATGTATTATTGCATTAATATTATGTTTTTGATAATAGGTAATTCAATGCCTTATCTGAAACATAAAAGAGGAAGTGGTTCCTGGAATTTGAAAAAAGCTAAATCCAATGAACTAAAATGTAGTAGCAGGAAAACAATTCTGCCTACAAAGAAAGCTCTAATCAACGTACAGAATAACATTACCCGAAAGGGAATGGTTAACACACGAGTTTAGAAAATGTGCAGCCTAAGAATATGGATGGGTGGATTTTAATTTCCGCTCTCTAGGAATTAATACAGTCCATTCAGAGAAGTCTGTATATTTCACTGGTGTGCCAAGCCTGGATCAAACAATCCTCAGGACCTCCCTTTACTATTACTGCATGCTTACCAAACAACTTTACAAACATAAACATGGCTTTCTAGGTATCTTGGTAACTAAATCGTAAACATAAATCTTTCCAATATTTTATAGTCAGTGCTTCATTGAGCAAACATGAGTTTGGGAGACAAAAGATCAATCAACTCTAGCTACTCTGACAAGCGAGCTTCATAACTTATAAGACCAATAGCCTGATATTAATTAATGATTCCAATTAACTGCAAGCTAATCAGTTTACCCCAAAAATGATTTCCCCCCTCTCTTATAAATACTACTTTTACCTTTTCTCCTGACAAGAGGAACTACTGACTGTGCCCCTCATGAGTCAGTTATTTGCATGGAGACAGACAACTTACTAAATGTTGTAACTAGCACTCGAATGACTTGCCTTAATTTTCATTTACCTTTAAAGGCACTACACATTCTGCAGGTGGAAAATTCAGGGGCTGTCACCTGTAATTGAAACAAGAACTCAGCCAGCGTCAGCTAATAGGAAAACAAAAGCAACCAAAGACGGCGATGGGTTTTAACAAACAAGATAGATAAATGCAGTTCTTACAAAGTCAACGTTATTATGATAGCAGAGCACAGGGTAAAATGACCATCACCATTTTGGCCAGGAAACCTTAGTAACTGAGACCTGGATGGGGGTGGATCCAGGGGAGAGGCCAAATTTTGAGCACATACTGCGCTAGACACGGTTCTGAATATTCTCCATGTATTCTTATTTAATCCTCACAACAATTCAATTAGGTTGATGCTCTGTGTATAAAGACAATACTTCATCTATAATTTAGTGAACACTGCCAGTCGACACATCCTTTTGGACCATCTTTCTACTTACGAAATTGCTTATGATGAGAACACAGGGGTATAGAGAGAAAGTTTAATGCATCTACATGACATCTGTATAAAATAAACATACGATTTCTTTTATAAAGTTTTCTTGAGGGGCTATTTGCCAGGCACTGTTTTAGGCACTTTTATGTATACTAGACTAGATCATTAAATCCACTAAGGTAAAATATATATATATATATATATATATATATATATGTATATAATTCCCCCCCTTATTTATAGATGAGTAAACTGTGTTAAATAAATGTTAAGCACCAATTTTAATATCAGGTAAACCCGGGTTCTGATCTTAACTCCACACGTACTAGTAGTTAACTGTGTGGCGCTTTGGACAAAGTTGGGATTATTAAATGAAATCGTGTGTTTGGCGTATCCAAGTGCTAATTAAATGTTCCCTTGTGTGGGAATTTTTACTCTAAACTTCCACCTGACCATGCAGATCTCTTGGACTTTTCTACATCCCATCCAGCAGCTGACGGAAAAGTGCTGAGTCAGCGAGGACTGGGCCGCCGCGCTCTCCCTTCAGACTGCAGTGGGAGGCTGTGGTGGTTCTATTAGGGTCTCAGCTGTGACACCACACGGAATGCATCCACACCCTTTACTGCAAACGCTCTCCCAAGAGCCTGGCTTGTCCACACTGCGCGGCCCCGCGCTGCCCGGCTGGCTCCGTTTCGTGCTTCCAGGCGGGGACACCCCCAGGGGGGTCGCTCCAGGGCTGGTTCTGGGACGAAATCTCTCTCCCCCAGGCCTCCCTGTACCCGCTCCTCCGCCCGGACGCCACTTGGGTCACGACAGATACGACTGCAGTTCTCCCTTTACAGGCACGTGGGTACCAGGCGGCCCTTGCACAGAAGGCCGATCACCGCCGGACAGACAGACAGACAGACAGACGAACGGTCCGCCCCAACAAGAGTTCATTACGGACTTCGGCCTGGGCCTCGCGCCGCCGACCGGTTGGCTGCGCTCCGCCAGCGGGGGTCCTGGGGGCCGCGGGCTTGGCCAGCCTGGGAGAGAAACGGGGGAGACGCAGCCACCCTGGCGCGTGTGCCTGGGGGAAACCCGGGGACCCGCGCCCCAGGTCCGCCGCCTCAGGACTCACCTCTCCCGCAGGGAGCGGAGCAGGAGGAAGGCGGGCTGCGCGGCGCCCACGACGCCCCGCTGTCTCCGCCGGCGCGGCTCGGCCGCCTCGCGCCTGCCGGACGCCTCCCCGCGGCAGGGAAGGCAGCTTCGGCCCGCGGGGCAGGCAGAATTCTGGCGCGAGGAGCCGGAGGCGGGTCGCGGGGTCCAGGACCAAACCCCCAGACACGGGCGGGGGATGGGAGCGCCGCTGGGGCACACCGAATCTCCCGCCCTGCTCCGGGGGCGGGGCTCGGGGGAACCAATAGGAAGCGGGGCCGGCCGAGAGCGACGGCTCTGCTGGCCATCCGGCGCCGACCTGAGGGCCCCGCCCACCTGGAAACCTGAGGGAAACTAATCCGAAAGCGCTGGGTCGGGGCCTTTTCCTCCTTCTTCCGCTTCCGGGGAAGGGCGGGAGTGTAGGCGAGATCCCAGAAGTTCGCGGAGGTGTAGCGGGTTCAGCGGGTACTCTGTCCAGAGAGAATCTTAAAAGTGTTCATTGGTTTCTCTAGATACGGTGTTGTTTTTTAGGAAAAATATAGCAAGAATGAAGTCCCGTTTTTTAAAAACTAATGTGTTTTTGTTTCTCTTGTGTGGTTTTTTTGTGTGTGCTTTTTGGTGTGAATCCTCAACCGAGGGTATTTTTTTTTTTCACCATTGATTTTCAGAAAGTGGAAGGGAGGGAAGGAGAGGAGAGAGGTGCATGGATCTGTTGCCCCATACACGCCCCAACCACCACGGAATGGAACCTGCAACCCTTAGGTGCACTGGTTGATGCTCCAACCAAGCACTGGCCAGGGTTATTCACTATATTAATAATCTATACTAATAAAAGGGTAATATGCTAATTAGAGTGGACATCTTCCAGACATCCTTCCAGACAAAGCTGCAGAGGCTGTCAGGGCTGAAGCTCAGGCAGCAGTGGGCGGCTGGGAAGGGCTGAGGCTCAGGCTGGCAGTGGTAGCAGCAGCCAGGTAATGGGGGCTGTTCCCTCCCCTGATCCGCCAGGTCACCTCCTGCAGAGGGAGGCCAGACTGGGGGCTGAGGCAGAGGCTGTTAGGGGTGATCAGGCCGGCAGTGGGGCAAGTTAGGGTTGATCAACTGGCAGTGGGGCAAGGAATGGGCAATCAGGCAGGCAGGGGGACAAGGTAGGGGCAATCAGGCTGGCAGGCAGAGGGGTTAGGGGCAATCAGGCAGGCAGGCAAGCAGTTAGGAGCCAGCAGTCCTGGATTGTGAAAGGGATCTCCAACTGCCAGTTTAGGCCCGATCCCTGTGGACAGTAGGACATCCCCTGAGGGGTCCCAGATTGGAGAGGGTGCAGGCCAGGCTGAGGAACCACCCCTCTCCGTGCACCGGGCCTCTAGTCTATATGTATAAAAGCCTAAGCGACCATTCAACTGTTCAACTGGTAGCTATGACGTGCACTGACCACCAGGGGGCAGACGCTCAATGCACAGGCATGGAAACATGGAACAGACTGATGAATCTCAGAGGGAAAGGGGGATGGGGGAGGGCAGGAAGAGATTAACTAAAGATCTTATAAGCATACTAGAAGCCCAGTGCACAGATTCATGCACTGATGGGGTCCCTCGGCCTGGCCCGTGGTGATCGGGCCAAAACTGACAGTCCAACATCTCCTGGGGGGTCCCAGATTGCGAGAGGGCACAGACCAGGCTGAGGACCCCACCGGTACACGAATCTGTGCACCAGGCCTCTAGTGTTATTTTAATGATGTTTTCTTTTGTACTTTATATTTCCTGAGGTTTTCAAGATGAGCAAGTATAACATTTTGAATAAAAGGAAACAACTGAAACTGTCAGTGACACTCATCTTTCCTATCTACATGCAGAGCCAAGCCGAGGAGAAAGGAAAACACAGCTGGGTGAGTTGCATTATACCTTCCTCTTCTGGAACTGCTAGCCAGCCCATAAGTGGTTTTGGATTAAGGCATAATAAATAAGATATAAAGAAACATCATGTGTTTTGTATTGTTGGATCTGAATAAAAGAGAAAACAGAGCCTTGGTCTAATAAGTAAGGACTAACAGCCACAGGGGAAAAAAGCACAGAAGAAATTTTTCTAGGAAGTGGATGAAAGGGAAAAGGAAAAGAGGGCCTGGATGCAGCCCTTCATTAAATCCCCTTTCCAAGCGACGGCAAAAGCATACGTTAGAAAACGCAAGGTGGGGAAGATGAAGTTTAATAACTAGAGAAAACCAACTGCTGGTGTGTGAGGAAATGCACTTACAAAATTCACCACTGAAGGGAGTGTAAATGACCCTATATAATAAAAGCCTAATATGCTAAGTGTCCATTCATCTGTCCAACCAATCAAACTGTAACATGCTAATGATATGCTAAGGCCGCTCAACCGCTCGCTATGATGTGCACTGACCACCAGGGGGCAGACGCTTCAACTGGTAGGTTAGCTTGCTGCTGGGGTCTGGCCAATCAGGCCTGAGCGAGATGGGCCAGATCCCTCCCGCAGTCCCTCCCCGCTGGCCAACCTCCCGCGTCTCTCCCCGGCTCCAAATGTGCACCGGTGGGGTTCCTCAGCCTGGCCTGTGCCTTCTTGCAATCTGGGACCCCTCAGGGAATGTTGGGGAGCTGGTTTCAGCCCCATCCCGCAGGCCAGGCTGAGGGACCCCACTGGTGCATGAATTCATGCACTGGGCCTTTAGTACTAAAATAATGGCTCTTTATAAGGACCCACGAAAGAAAACTTTCTGACATTTCACTACTGGAAACAGTTGTGCTTCACCTGAGAAACTGATTTGTTTTAAGGGTACCGAAAATCACATAATCAATCTTCTCTCTGCTCAGAGATAAACTTGTATCTCAACAACAACATACATGTATTAATTTTACTTCTGCCTTCATGTTCACTCTTATTTTATGGTGCTCTATGTAGTTTTATATATTTCCTTAATTAATTTCATAAACTGCCTTAATTTAATAGGGTGTCATATAAGTAAAAGGTTCAAGCATACATTAATAAAATAATGCAATAAAAATGCAATGAAAGATCATTTTAAGGTATGAAATTTAGGTAAGATATAAAATTAACTCAGAGAAATCCAGTCAAAAGCCAAATAAAGCTGTATTTTTATACTGTACAAAAGAAAATTTACATTCTTAATGTAACTAGATACAACTAGGGAAAAATTACACATCTCTTAAGAAACACAATATTTAACATCTTACATATGTTTCTGCATTGCAGACTAATAATGAATTTTATACATCTTTATTTACAATACCTTAAAATATTTTTTCATCTCTGGCAGATATATTTACAGGTCAACAGTGTCTACATTTCACATTTCAACAATCAACAATATTAACCGGTTCAGTAAGACAGTTAAGATAATGGCTTACATGCACCAATAAATATGATCTTAAATGTGCAGGTTTTTTTCTTCAGCTCTGAAAAAAAAACGAAGGTTTTTGCTAGTCCTAGGTTGAAAGAATATCAGTCAATAGAGATCATATTTTCTTCATTCATGCCTATCCTATTTAAATTTTCACCAGCACTATTTATTCTCTGAATACTTGGGAAGTTTATACCAAGCCACAGGTTGATGCTGGGTTAAAAAAAGAAAGGGGGGGAGGGGAAGAGCCGATATAAATGTACATTCCATAATCTTTTATGAAGCAAACATGTGAAAGTGGGATATTTTCTTTTTACTTGTCCATTTTGACAGAGATCAGATTACATAATGCTCAAGTAGGAAAAACTTCAGAAACTGTAGCTCTGGAGAGCCAATTATGGGGAAAATCATCTTTGCCATAAATACCGTTTCACTTAACCACTTAAACTGACTGTAAAGCCAGCTTTATTTTTAGAAGAATAAAAAAGATTCATTGTTAAACAGTTGATGTACTTATTACAAATATTTTAAAACACATGGAGCATTGAGCATTATCTCTCAATTCAGTTTGGATGATAAAACCCTCAAACCTATATTAATAATTGTTAGAAAGCCAATTTTCTTTCCCAGATAGCTGGGAAATAGTAATACATTCATTACTTTTAACTACCACCTGGTATTAAAAATTATAATATATAGAACCTGTTTGGAACATCAGTTAATATACAATTACACTTCATATTTTCCACAAAAAGATCACTATTTAATAGTTTAAGTAAATCTTTTAGTTCTTATTGGTCTATACATTTAAAAAAAGAGTATTTTAGCTTTTCATAACCCAATCATGTTTTTCTGCAAAGAAAAAAATATACCCATTGATCATATACATAAATTATGTAAACATGCCAATTTAGCCCATATCATACTTACTAAAAATAATTCCCATTGCCCATTTGAAAAGTGCATTTCCAGAATTTTCCCCTCAATTTTATTTTTTAAGTCACAATATCATACAATATACTAATTTTAAGAACTTGCTCCCTTTTTTATTCAATACTGATGAGCATTAGGAAGTATAAAATAAAAGGATGTTAAAGGATATTGCTGTAACTATATAACACAGGTAATACTAAAATGTATGTCTTACATTAATAATTTGCATTGAGACATGAAAATGTGCCACAGCAATATTTGGACTTAACCTGTAACTGGTACTTTTGCTGCAAGTGTAAAATTTGACATTTTACTAACAATAAGAAAACCTCAAATGGAATCTTGTAGCTACTACTGTATATCTATGTTCCAGATGAAAGAATAATTTAATATCTATTTCTCCCAGGGCTAAAAAGCAGTCCTTCATGTTAAAGTAGCCTCATTCCTTAACAGTTAGGTACTTTAACAGTTATATTTGGCTGATATATTTTCTTTGGTAAATTTTGTAACCAATGAAGACATAAAGAATTTCATCTCATATAATTAACACTAAGCTGTGGACACTCAAATACAACAAACCAGATTGATATCAATTATGAAGTTGGGGATGGACTACCCAATTAAGTTCATTTTGCTTTGAAAATAAAAAATATTTTTAAATAATTAACTTACTTCCAAATACACAATTATTTTTAAAAGATTTATTTATACTTTAAGCCACAACTAATTCTAATTATTTGGGTATAGTCTGTATTAAACGTGAATGTGCCTTCATTTGTAAACCTTTTCTCAAAATCCAAAAGGAAAACATAGAACTTACATTTCCGTACTGTGCTGCCAGGTTATTTCACATCATTCCTAGCTTTCTGCTAACATCTGTCCTGAACCGTCTGCTCTTGTATAAATTTGTCATGTGACCAATGGCTAAGACTACACAAATACTGGAGATTGAAGTTAGCAAAATTGTGTGGTTTTACGGTCAGATTTAGAAGAAATGTGCCTACAAGGCAGGGTAAGTTTTGGTGATGATGACTCCTCTAATTCTCATGGCTTAGGATCACCACACAAATTTCTGGCACCGTCAAAAAGCGAGTGTAGTTTAAGTAAACACTGGATGATTCTAGGAATAGGATTTTCTAAGAATGTTCAGTGCCAATATGATATACCCATGAGGTATATAACACAGGTAATACTAAAATGTATGTCTTACATTAATAAACACAAACACCTTGGCAATGGGAAAGTGTATCAACCTAGTAACTCATGATTTTACTTGCACTCTTAACAATTTTATATTACATCCCATCTTCTTATAATCTGGCAAATATGCTAATATTTAGAGTTTCAGTTATTAATAATATCTAGTTTTTCAAACAACTTATTTCTAAAAAGCACTTTAGAAAAATTAAAGTATTACAAATAAGGGTCGCAACCAACTTGGTGGTTTAAAACATGACAATAATCATTCAACTTGAAAGATAAAAAGTATCATGTTCAGACTATTTGACATAGCCATAGTATAGAAAAGTTGCTCTAAAATTCTTATAGATTTTCCAACCATTGGCATGACCTATTCAACATTTTTAAACTGAAAAATAAATACCTATGTGAAATATTGATTTAAAAAAACAAAACAATATTTACCTTGCAATCCAAAATCAGAAACGGAGGGATCTCCTTGCCAGTGTTTGTACAAATAGTGTGCTATCCCCTAAAGACACATACTAATTTTTTTTAATTTACAAATGAACATGCAGAGAATTAAATGAGACAACTGATTGTCAACAACTAAAGTACTCATAAATGGACCAATAACACACCTCACAAAATGAGGTAGGAAAAACTCCCCACTTCATTAAAATATTCACAAATATAGTGCAAACTAACCAATCTGAAAAAAGTTATTTTCAGTATTCCAGTGTCTAATAAATAATTATAATTCATTTAAAGCTACTAAGTGGAATGTTGGAATATAGGTTGAAAATATTGAGCTTATATAGCTGAGACTACCACATTTAAAACACTGTACATTGGATATACACTTTGAATAACATGACGGTCACCATTCCATTATGAATACAAAGGGAATAGTCACATAAGGGAATGTTGCTTTTATCTATCTGCTCTAAGCACAAGGAAGGTTCACTCTCTTTTGACATTAGAAATTAATGGAATTGAATTTAATCTTTACTTTGTAATCCTCCCTTGTGCAAAACAATTAACCTGCTACCTAAGTGACTGTGAAAGCTGGCTGATTCAAAAATTACTTTAAAATAGCTAGAAACACTGATCGAAGCCATTTCATTGGGTTTATTTTTGCATTTAAATAAATCCCCAGCAATATAATCAACTATAAAATGGCAGCATATACTGTTATGTGGCAGAAAATAGTAAGGCTTAAATTAGAATAAGAAAAATGTATCTATCTTTATACCTGTGGTATAGATACCTACATTTCCAACACTTCCCCATCTATATTTATTACTCTGTATTTTTCTGGATTTAATACTTTTCTTAATGTGCTGTATTCACCAACTACTAGTCCAAAGCTGACAGACACTACAGAAATGGAGAGTGTTACATAACACATTTACCATAGTACGAGTAGAGGGTGGCAGTAGGGCATTTGATGGGAGACAGGAGTTTTACTCTGGCTCTGCTTCTTGGTTATGTGACCTTGATTGTGTCACAACCTTTTTGGGCCTCAGTTTCCTGAGGATGGATGGGGGAGGGGAGTGTTGTTAGGAGACTAGCAAGGTTATCTCTAGGGTCTCTGTTAGTATAAAATTCTATAATAAATAGGCACAGAAGAGTAATTAGGAGGGTAGGGGTCAGGGTTTCAAATTACAACCAACCCCCCAGCCAGCTTCTAAAATGTTTATTTAAAAATCTTTCTTCTGAGTTTGCTTTTCACTTTACATTTTAGTTTGCTTTCTAGTAACATGATTTTAATTACTGTTATAGAGACGAGTTCCCCAATCCTTCAGAGTTTTCTTAATCCAGCCTGGTATAGATGGCATCAAATTGTTTTATTATAGAAAAAAGTATTTTCTCCCTAATAAGCTGTTCCACAGATAAAAGGACTTTTCCTTTTAAATGAACATTAGGAAGTATAAAATAAAAGGATGTTAAAGGATATTGCTGGCATATATTTTAACAACTATTGTACATCCAAGACATATTTTTAATTAAATCCAATAAATAATGTAGATGAATATGAAAAATTTCTTACAAAATTTGACTTACAGTTTGTTAAACTAACTCATTCCATTTAAACTATACCTTGCACAGAACATAAATCCTGAATGCAAAGTTTGAACTAAATAAAATGTTTTTTTCATTAGGGCCAAATCACATCACTTAAAAGAAACATAAATGTTATGGTTTATGCAACATTAATGGGTTATGTATACATACAAAATATATACATAGACATACACATAAATGAAATCCTCTAAGTAGAAAGTTTTCAAAACCAACTTTTCAGGTATAAGATTTCTAATAAACCAAAGGGAGATCTTACATTTATTAGAGCTTTTGCTGTAATTTGATATTATTTGGTATTTTTTGTGTGCTTTAACTAAAATCATACTACTGTTAGATGTCAATAAATGTTCAATTTGTTGCATTAAAAACAGCCTCCTAAGTCAAGTGGGTATTTCTGCCATAAAAGTAACTGACCTCCAGCAATGGCTAAGATCTCTCACCCTGGTTAAGTATAATGCTCTTTTCCTTTTATACCTAAACTTTGCTTTCCTTACTATGTTACAAATCTTTACACTTCATTTATTTTGGCTAATTTTTAATTCATTTATCTGACATCTCTTAGTTAAATTAGAAGGGATACCTAAAATATTGTCTTTGTGATATATACATATACACACCATATATACACACATACGTACACACACACACACATACAAATCAATAAATCTCTATCAACTTTTAGCTTTATCCTGGACTTTGGCAATTTCGTAGATACTAGTTCAGGTTCTAGTTTTCCATTTTAATATGAGATGAAAAATGTTACAGACCACCAAATGCAAATAAGCATCTAATTGTTTTTATATAGATTATAACAGAAAATCCATTTAAGAACAAACAAAACAAACAAACAAAAAACCTCTTATAATTAAAAAAAAAAGGAGGGGGAGAATTATAGGTCTGAAAAGAATAAGAGGCATTTTTCCAGTTATTTTATCAAAATCTATTATAATTTTAATTGGTAGAGGTAAATTTTAAACTTTGTTAATTACGAGAATACTTGCTTTCTATAAATTCAGTATATATTTCTTTCACAAAAGTAAAATAAAAATGTCTAAATATACAAAGCACTAATAGTTCTGATGTATTTTGTGGAAGGATAACACATAGTTCAAGTCACAATATACTGATTTTCAAAAACCAACATATTCTCTTCTATTTAATCAAGCATTAGAGCCTGAGACCCAGAAGAGGTCATAATGAAATTTTAACCAACCAAATCAGATTTTTTTTTAACCAATAATGCATTTTTGTAGCATATTTACCAAATGCTACTTTACATACATTCAACATTTAACTTACTGGCATGATTTCAAAGTTTTATAAAAATGAGAAACTTTTGCAGCTATATGACTAGAAGGTACACAAATTGCATTACATCAAACACAAAGGCAGTGTGGTCCTTGTAGGAGAAATCAAGTCAGTACCCCCTCGTAGAAATGTTCTATAAAAATGTGTCACATTGAAGTGTCAGTGTTTTCAGCCAATTATCTGTCCCTGATGTATTTCCTTGGAGTATATGATATATCAGGACTTCAGGTTTCTTAATCCAAAATATCTGACTGAATTTAGGTACATCTAGAAAGCAGCTGAAAGGGTTTCTCCAATAGTCTGACATCACAGAAAGTACTTGAGAAATCCCTCTCTTTACCTGAAGACGTACTTGTTCTACTTCAGTCATAAGCTCACAAAGAAAGAAAACCAATCAAAACTTCCCCTCACACACAAAATCCCATATAAGCTAAACAAAGACCACCCCTCCCGCCACAAAACCCCAGCACCAGTGTCAGTCATTCCTGGGAAAAAGAACATGCCCCTTGGATTCTCTGATTTGTTAGTTGTTCAAACTTGAAGGACAGAAATAACCTTATGTCCTTGTGGGGAGGAGGGAAGACATGTTAATAATGACTATAGAGCCATTGAGAAAGTGCATTATCAATTATTACACAATCAACTGCCCTCTAATGGAGGTGGCCACACTTGATTCAAATGCCTCGGTAACTAAACATTCGTATCCTCGAGATAAAGGAGATGGGAGAAAAAGAGACACTCATTTTAATAAAAAAGTGCAGAGTCTACCACCTTTCCCCATGCTTCTCAAGAAAATGATTGCACAGACTCAGAGAAGTCCAAAGTCATAGCAGAATCTCTGAGGCACTCCTGGTTAAGAGAGAAAAAAAATATGACCCAGTATTCATAGTTTATAGATTATGAGAACAAACCCGTTTTTGTGTGTGTGTTTTTAAAAGAAAGCCAAAGAATCATTTCATAGGGATCATATACACCATTTCCTCTAACATATCCTCAGTCTCACAGTGTTGAAATGGGACCGATCAGCCTACGACGGATTGCACATCACCCAAGGAGAAAGGAAGGCATGGAAAATGCAAACATTTTATACTGCTTCACAAACACATTCACAAGGAAGAGGTGAAGAGAAGATATAGGAAGGAGAAGAAAGAAAACATTATTGCTGTTTCCATACAAAATACAGTATGAACATACCTAAACTAAATCAACTCTGATTACGATGACCAGTATTTTCACAACGTGGGATGCAGTTTCTTCCTGCACAATGAAGTGTTCAGTTTAAAAGGTAAGCAGACAGGTGAGACAGGACGTCAAATCTACACCTGGGATATGAGCTGCATATTGAAACTTGGGGATCGAGACTGCTTGGTTAAGGGGGCGCCCGGGCTGAGGAGCTCTTTGCCTTCTCCAGCTTGACCTAGCCGGTCTTCCTGCAGACTGATAGTCGAGTATCGATTAGCATTGCTAGTGGCTAAATTAGTAACTCCCTCAGTGCCAACCCCAAAGCTGGTATTGGCTTGACTGCCATTTACATAGTCAAATGATTTACTTGAGGAAGCACTGGCTGTCCGGATCAGACTTACACTATTGGTTTTTGGCACCACCTGGCCGGCAGGCAGACTCAGGTGTTTCTTCATCGGTGTCAGCTCAATTGAATCTGCACTAAGATCAGTAGGTTGCTGTACATACTGCCTGCGAACTACTGAATCTCGGGGGCTTTCACTGGATTTGATGGGAGAAGCCGTTTCTTTTTCCTTGACTGAACGCCCAGTTGCTACTTTCCTTAAGCTTCCCCTCTGAGAAGAGGAGGATGGTTTGGTCCCAAGTGGCTGATTGCTGAGGGAAGCCCCTGATGAAAATCCTTCATCTGCATCATTTAGGTTTACCGACTCCTCTTCTCCATTTACCCCCTCAGCACCTAAAACACAAATCAGAAAGACTCAGCAATAGCCAAATTAAATAAGAAGTAGCTGTGAATAACAACTCGACTGACTTTATCTCTTGGGTAATGTTTGATATAGGTTGGCAAAGGCTTTGTTATCAACACTTCCCCTAAATAATTTAAGGGAAGAAACCTTAATCTACACAGAATTCTAATGTTATTCAGTTTATTTAGCTTTAATACTCCAACTTTTGTAAAATTATCCACAAATTAACGTAGTATACTATCAGAATTTAGGGTTATAAACAATTTTAGGTAAAATACAACATTTTGTCATCATAAATCTTTATAATACATCCTTATCAATTTGAGGTGATCATATCTATTTAAATAAACAAAATTTTTCCTTTCTTAACCCACCATAAAATAGACCCCTTTCTAATTTCAGTCAACCAGAATAATGCCAAAAATATTTATCTGTAAAAAAAGCCAAACCCTTTTTAACTACAATAAAAATTTATATTTCTTCAACAGTTCACTGCTTCTAAATGGCTTAACCTTTATGATGGAAGTAGTAAATTTTCTAATTCTAAGAAAAACTTTACATTGCTCCAATTGTATTCCTTATTGTATTTTGTCTTATGGACATATTTAATCACTGGTTTCCATATTTTCTTGATCAATTAATGTGAAGAAAATACTTGATTATCAGAGGGCAAGCTAGGGAACCAGCAGGAATATTTCAAAAGGATTTTTACTTCCTATATTATGTATTTCTGTACAATTTTAAATTTTTAGTTTGAGAAGTTCGTAATCACAAAATACTATAATGCCCGATTATGTTTCATGCAGAAACTGCAGTTAACAAAAGAATCTTTTTCTTTGGATTTTGTAAGAAGGGAAGAAACATATATATTTAGCTTGGGGTTTCCAGAAAGCCCAACTGTCTTACTGAAAGTATGAAAAACATTTTCTTAGAAAATAATACACTTGCTTCTTTAAAAACTGATAGTGGTTTGCTACATCATTAAGTATGTTTACCAGACTTTGAGAACTTTAACCTGAATCTACATGCAGATAGCAACATTATCGTTAAGGTAAAATGTTAGGAAGGAAATCTAGACAAATATTACCTTGTGATAGGGTTACCTAAGTAAACTATATACGAAATATTTAAACACAATCTTTATTTAACATAGTACCTGAAAAAATAAGAATATTTTCTTAGTTATATTTTCTCATAGGGATTAGTTATTTCCTTCCTTCAAAAGAAGAATGAAATAAGCTTTCCTTAAAGCAAAAAGCACCTTGTTATTTTTATCCAGCAGTTTAATAATCTTTAATCATCATGCAAAGCCATATGAAAATGCAGCTGACACCACTTCTCTCAATCCCTTGTTCAAAAGAATGTATCTCAAATAAAAAACTTTAAATTATATGTCCATGATAACATCTTAGCAATTTCCTTCAGTTAGTTTAAACAACTCCAAAATGACCAAGAAGGGTTACTGGTTCAGAATTGATATCAGTAATATAAAACCAGGAGTGAACAGAAATGTATTATTGGATATATATATAAAATTAGGAAAGGAGACTGAGAGACTTAGTGCTAGCTTCTGAATCTTGCCACATGCAGATCTGGTGCCCAAGCAATATGGCCATAAAAGAGAAGAAGATAACATAAAAGCCACCATGCAAGAGAACCTACTGATGTTTCATATACTAAAAATACTGTTTCAGTATAGTGGAACACTGACTATACTTTAATCACAGGCATCCTCAATTTAGTAATAATTTTAAATCAAGCTTTAAAAATCACAAAACGTTACTTGACAATCAGAATAAAGGTAAGTAATGGGCTCATAGTCTCAATTTCAACATACAATAAGTACAGTTTTAATTGTAAAACTATTTAAAACCACATACCCCCCAAAAAATGTTTTGTTTTGTTTTTAAAGGTCAATTACCAATGTTTATCCAAAAGCTCCAGCAGACTTCAGAATTACCAGAACTTTACATGGGTTTTGGTAATTTCCTTCCTTCAGTTTAAAAAAATCTCAAGGAACAAAAGGTAATTGTGTGGTGCTCTCCCTCTCCTGGGCTCGCCTGCATCTTTCCATTCCCCTCCTCTTTGCCCTCAGTCCCGTTACCTTTACCCTTCTCTCCCCTAAGCTACAAGGGCCTTTTCTTTCACCTCTGTAACTTATTTCCTGAGCCCATTTCTTCTACTGCTCATTTCTTCCATCCCTGTGATTTTCTAAATAACCTTTCATATTATATATGTACACACGTACATATATGAAGTAACTATGCCTTAGAACATATTTTCTTTCTAATATTCTCCCTGGGTGATAACAATACTATTGATGATCCAAAGAAGAAACAAGCAAAAAGAATTTTTTTAACCAAAAAGGATGTTTAACAAATTTTTCCATTATGTCTGCCTTTCCTTATAAATTTAGCTTCTACTAATACTGATTTAAAACTACAATTTAATCTAGATTAAAAGATAAAATAACTTTTGAGAAATTTCAAACATACTGAAATTTCAGACTCAATGAGAATGACTATACTCCACCCTCACAAACTGAAATTTTCTACTAGTGATAATACTATTTTGGTTCCTTTTTCAAAGTGTCTGACTTTGATCAATTGGAAAAAATGTTTCAACCTTATCCCACACTTTCTAGAATATCAAGTGTTAACATAGTACAACTACATTTAGCACAAATACTCCAACACTCCAACAATGGTAGGAGATGCACATCAAGTGGCTCACTTAGTCATCTAGAATGTTAAGAAACACCTGAAACCTATATAATTTTAGTAACCAATGTCATCCCAATACATTCAATTAAAAAAGGAAAACAAAAAGGAATGTTAAGAAATAGGATGTTGTCCCATTTATATCAACTTTGGATTCAACATCTATTCACATATTTATTTTTATGCCTTTATACAAGGATAAAAGATACAGAAAAAATGGAAAGGGAAGGCTGCATTTCTCACAGCATCTCTGTAAAACAGCACCAACTCTTTGGGTCCCTAGATCATGCACATGCAACACTGGTCAAGAAAGTAAGGTTAATCTGGGCAAGTGGACAGAGGGTAGATTTACATTCTTACTGAGCATGCTCAAATTTTTAATGCACCAAAGAGCAAGATACTTCCTTAAGGTGGAAGTAACTGCTTCATGTATGTTTGGTCTTTAAAATAAGTAAAAATATGGAACCTATTTTAAAACTACTTGCTATGTTTCATAAATTAAATTAATGTAAAGGCTCCAAGGTAGCAATTCATTCAATAATTAAAAAACGATTAGGCTACAGTTCCCTCTTTCACAAAGCCAACTCCTATGGCATCACAGGAAAGCAGCAAATAAACACTTTCCTATCAGGGAAAAGTGTTCTTTTCCAGGTGGTGGTGGTGGTGGTGGTGGTGGTGGGATGGTGGTGGTGGTGGTGGTACTGGGGCAATGGGGATTTTTGGAAGATGGGGGATGATTCTCATTTTGAGATACCTACATTGTAGAAACAAGATCTGCAGGATACCTGACCTCTAAATAATACATTTCAACTCTGTTTGGGTGGTACGTAAGATAATCATTATTTATAATAAATGATAAAATGTAGCGTGCACCAGGGTAGGACATTAATAGAGGAAAGATGTCAGTAGTTCACTGGTTAGACCCAGGCAACTTGACCTGAAGATTATAAAAAGCCAATCAATACCAGTTTACTCTATTAAAGATGTAAGAAATTTGTATTAATTGGCTACCCTGGGATTAGAGATAAAATTGCCGGCTCCACTTTAGTCCAATTTCTTAAAGATAATGTATTAATGTTTTAAAATTCTCCACACATATTCTTTAAAGAATAAATTATTATATGAATTAAATAAACTCACATTGACTAATAAGGCTCGTGTCCATTGTGTGCATTTTCCCTCTCCTCATGTTAGAATAAACATGCTCAGTAATGAAAAATTCCAAGCATTTGCAGACCTTTTGGAGATAGGCCTCTGCCTTGTTAGTAGCCATGCCAAGCTGTTCTTTGATTACACAGGGATGCAGACTCCAGGCCAGCACAAATGGTAACTAAAGATTGTACTTGACCTGAAACTAGGCATATGGGGGTTTGTGCTTTGCAAGGAGGAGCTAATGCACTCTGGGGTAGTGGAAACACATACTAGAATGGAAAAATGTTCTGCTTGGGGTTAGAGAGCCAGGATCCTTCTCCAGAAACTGCCTCACTGACTTCTGCCTCCTCATCTCTGTCCTACCCTCTGTGGTGGCTGCTGCTGAGTTGGGCTCCGGTGAGCCGTGCTCAGGGGTCTTGCGCATCAGCACCTCCCCCTCTTGCACACGTTTGGTCCCTAGGTCAGTGGAGCCGTGTTGGATCGGGGAGCCAGGAAGACTCGAGTCAGCCTCGTTTGAGAAGTCAAAGCCATCTGGGATTCAACATATAACATTTTAGTGCTTTTTGTGCTCCTCTCTTCTTTCTGAGCATTTTGACCCAGGCAGATAAGAGAATGTATAAATGGATATGATATAAACACAAACACTATTTATATAGTTACATGTGTGTGCACAGCATACACACACATAAGGCAGCAGGTGAACAATGTAAGGTTTGCAAATGAATAGGATAGAAAAACAGGAATCATTAAAATGGCAGTTAATTTCTCTTAGCCAAGACAGTTTGACTATTCAAGTACCATATGTCTATGAAATACTGCTGGATTCAGCACTTATTAAAAAAGGAAAAGCAGATAAAAATCTAAAAAACAATAATCATTCCTTTTATGGATAGCTTGTATTATACCATTAGTTTGGCCAGTTATAATTTTCTCCCATAATGCTCATACACGCACCTTTTTTCCCCAATTTGGCAAGAAGCTTAAAGAAACTTCTTTCCTATTGTTATTACTAGTTCAAAAAAGATAAAAATTAACTTGATCTTATTTTCTGTTTCAACATTCATAAGGAATTCTAAATAACATCTATTTTATTAAAATACATTTAAGTATGTAAACCATTTTAGTGCTACTTTTAGAAACTGAACAATTTTACTTTAATTATAGAGAGCACTATAATATCATGTGCTAATATAGTCTATAAACACAGTGATAAATTTAATTGAATCCATGAGTGAGCTATAGGGATTTTGTCCTCACCTTCTCTCCTCCATCTATGGCGACGGATGGAAGCTGTTGTAATTGCAGTCCGAGAAATCCTCGGCACTGTCGGAGTGACTTCCACTTTAAGTACTTTCTGGCCTTCTTGTGAAGAATCAGGAGCATCGAATGGTAATGAATTTTTCATGGCATTAGCAACCTAAAATGATAATGTAAGTCTAGACATATTTACAACCTATATACAATTTATACTTATTCTACACTTACTCATTTCCATAATTTCTGAATATATATTTAAAATGCATTTCTGAATATGTATTTAAAATGTACTATAAAATGTAAAAGTAGAATGTTTCAGAAATATTTCTATTTCTATTATTCTGTATTGTTCTAGGCAGGTTTTTAAGATGAGAATTTTTTTTTTTAAATGTCAGTCACCTTACCAATTTCTTGAAGTTATTGACTTTCAAAGAGGAAATACATTTCATAGAAGGAAAATTGTTTAATATTTGAATCCTGACATAAGAAAAATTAGAGTAAGTTTCTGATCCTTTAGGTAGTAAATAACATGCAAAATTAATCTCTGATTAAAATAATTAGCCTTTTCTCCACTCCTTTGTTTCATAAGAAATTTTTCCCAACATGTCTGATATTTTGTCCCAACACTTTCTGCCCTCCATAGAGGAGAGTAAAATATCTGGTTCAAGAGTAATTGCCATTGATTGATTTATGTTTCTTTTAGAGAGCCAGGATTCTTCTCCTGCAACAGCCTTACTGACATCTTTTGATTTTTATTGACTTTTTTTTTTTTATTGGTCTGTTTTCATTAATTTTTAGAGAGAGAGAAAAAGGGAGAGGGACAGAGAGATAGCCTGACGCTCAAACACTGTCACAATAGCCAGGTGGGTTTATGTTCCTTAATGGGGTAGTGCTCATCTGGCAAAGATCTTGAGATAGAGGATTGTCATTCTCCCTCCCTCTCCACTTGGACAAGGACAGGACAAGTAGAGTGTAGCAACCTAGATAAGTGTGCCTTCTCTACCAACCCAAACATTCTCTGCAGAGGGAGTCGGGGCCTGCTTTAAGGTCTATTGAGGGGGAGGGGTGGGAAGTTAAGTCTTTCAGTTTAGCCTTTATCAGTGTTAAAGATAATGCCTTATTTTTCTATTTGCCAACTATTTTATCTACTTACCATCGGCTCTAGATTTGAATAGAGAAAAGGAGTGTTACTTACTGGGTCCCTCAGAGATCCCCAATAATAAAGAACTTTTCCAGGACTAGAGATTACTAATCTCTTTAACTATATTGCCTTGAAAGTGCCCCTCTACTTAATTTTTAAAATTGTTACAAAGAAAAAAGCATGAATTTAAAGAGTCTCTCAAATGCAAAGTATTATTACTGTAATATAATTTTTAAAAATCTTGTTATCCATTCATTTTAATGTAAATGTTATAGTAAAATTAGAAATGATGACATTAGAAAAAATGGGAATTTAAAGTACAAAAAAGATAAGAAAATGGCTTTAAAAATTGTACTTTTAAATCACTGTAAGTAAAAGTACATAAATAATTTTTAAAATACCATTATAAAAACACTGTAAAAAGTTTAGAAAACAAAAAAATTGCAAAGAAATAAAAATCATCCACAGTCAAATCACCTAGATAACTATTGGCATTTTGTATGTTTCTTTTCTTTTTTCTTTTTTTAACATCCTCATTCGAGGATATTTTTCCATTGATTTTAGAGAGAGCGGAAGGGAGGGGAGAGACAGAGAAAGAAACATTGATGTGAAAGAGACACATGGATTGGTTGCCTCCCTCACGTGCCACGGATTGAGTCTGCAACCAAGGTACATGCCCTTGACCAGAATCGAACCAGTTAACCAACTGCTATTATGGAATAAACCCTTTTCCTCAATGATTTGGACTGCATCAGAGTTTGCATACTAATTTCTTATATCCTTGACAGGTACAGGTATGTTTAATAAAAAGTAAATATTTTCACTTACCAATAGTGGTTGAGAAAAGAGTTCTAGCTGAGCTCTATAAATGATGTCATCAAGGACTTCCTGGCCAAGGTCCCACTGTCCATTATACCTAAGGAGAAGCAGATAGTTTACTATCGTTAACAAATATCTTTAATATTCAACAACAACCTTTTTATTGTTCCAAGTCCTACTATTTTGATTCTTAAACAAGATTTTCACATCAATTTTTTCATCATTCCATTTCTAAACGATCCCACTTTTGGTTACAAGAACAAAATGAAGATTTCAGATATTAAAGTTTAGAATAGTTTATAGATGTCTCTTCACATAAATTGTTTTTTATCATGTATTGATATTTAGGTTAACCTATTTAATGCATTCATGGAAACCTGGATTATAAACTATATGGATAGACAGTTTTCCATTATGTTCATAGCAGTGTTATTTATAATAGCTAAGATCTGGAAACACATTGTCAATACTGATGAGGTGAAAGGACTGTCCTGCCTATAGTTTCTTCTAGGAGTTTTATGGTTTTAGGAAACGCATTCAATTCTTTAATCCATTTTAAGTTGACATTTGTGTAAGGCATAAGAGAGTGGTTCAGTTTCATTCTTTTGCATCTGGCTGTTCAGTTTTCCCAGCACCATTTATTGAAGAGACTATTCTTTCCCTATTGTCTATTTGAACATTGGTAACAGTGTTAAGTCTTAAAAGTTCTCATCTAAAGAAGAAAGTTTGTAACTATGTGTGGTAATGAATGTTAAGTAAACTTACTGTGGTAGTCATTTCACAATATAAAATGTCTCATCATTATGCTGTAGACCTAAAACTAAAACCTTATATGTAAATTATATCTCAATAAAAATTGAATTCAATAGTTATATTGTTTTCAAGTTTAAAATGTACATTAATTTTAAAAAGTACTAAGAAAAGTTCATATTAGAAAAACAAGGTAATTGGCCCATCATGAAACAAAAGATTTAGTGTTGTGTGATAAAGAAAAAAAAAGAGAAATATTAATTTCCCAAACATTAGGAAAAATTCACCCAATTTCAGTCCATCTACTTACATGGCATAATAAACCCCGGTGAGAAGTTGCACCATAAATTCGGGATCCAATACTATTCGACCACAGAGTTCTTTCCAGTGTTTTTCATGTTGTCGTGGAAACCCACTCACACAAACCCTAGAAAATACAGTATTTATCATGAGTGATTTCTGGTTTCATTGAATCAAATATTTTGCTTTTATAAATTCATTTATTCAGTTATTTGTTGCTCAAATATTTATTAAATACAGTCACTACTTACCAGTCACTGTCCTGAGCCTAGGTATACAGTTGTGAACAGGTAAAAATAAAAATAAAACCTGTGCCGTCATAAAACATACATCCTAGTGGACTATATTGATAAAAACAACTTTACTCAAATAGCCAGGACTTTCAAATTCATCCTTCTCCCTCTTCACAAAATAAATGCATAACTTTCTCATATTCCAAATTTTATCAGGATGAATTAGTGAGAGATACAGAAATCTCAAAGCAAATAAAGGGACATTTCAAACTACTGATGTCTGTGAGACCATTTTTAATCAAAATACCATAAACAATCCTCTACCTTCCATCTCCTTAGAAAATGCTTCCAGAAAATGATGCTTAATAATTATCAAAAATTGTAATGTACCTATATTCTTTTAATGAATGAATTTATTGGAATAACTCATGGTGAGTTAAGAGAAATATTTTCATTTTTAGTACATCATAGTATCAGGAATTTTTTTCAAATTTTAATTTACATATACATATTTTTGTAGCAGAGACATATAATTAGGTGATCAATAATACACTTTAAAGTATAAAATAGCATTATATTAGTAAAAAATATGTGGGTAAAATATAATGAAATTCAATTTTACAAAGAAAAATGAAAAATACAGGTTGGGGCAAAAGTAGGTTTACAGTTGCTCCTATGGAAAATAATACAATAATCTTATCTAATAAAGAGGGAATATGCTAATTGACCCACACACCGTTGCAAAGATGGCAGCACCCACAGCCAATAAGGAGGGAATATATGCTAATTCACTGCCACGCCCTCAAATATGGCAGAGCCCACAGCCACAAGATGGCGGCGCCTAGTCCCCTCAGCCCCACTAGGGCGCCTGCCTCCGAAGTCCCCCAGCCCCTCAGCCTCCCGGCTGCCCAGGGCCAGCCCAAGGCACAGGCAAGCCTCAGATGGCGGCTGCCCAGCTGCCCAGGGACACCCGAAGCTCAGGTAACCAGGGCCGGCCAAGGCTTGCGCTGCCGGCAGTGGCAGCTGCAGAGATGTGATGGGGCATCGCCTTCCCCTGATCACCAGGTCACCTCCTGCCCCTGAGGGCTCCTGGACTGTGAGAGGGGGCAGGCTGGGCTAAGGGACCCCCACTCCAGTGCATGAATTTTCATGCACCGGGCCTCTAGTTAATAAATAATAGTACAAGAATTAAACTTGTTTCACAAATTCACAGCTATAAACCTACTTTTGCCCTACCCTGTATAATGTCATACTATTAAAGAAAAGCTTGTTCATTTATTCCTCAAATGGCTGATGGTGGGTATCAGATCACTGCAGTATTTACATTATATACATTTAAAACACTGACTGGCCTGTGAATCATAGACTTTCAATTTTAAAAGATGGCTCAACCCTGGCCGGTTTAGCTCAGTGGATAGAGCGTCGGCCTGTGGACTCAAGGGTCCCAAGTTCGATTCCAGTCAAGGGCATGTATCTTGGTTGTGGGCACATACCCAGTAGGGAGTGTGCAGGAGGCAGCTGATCGATGCTTCTCTCTCATCGATGTTTCTAATTCTCTATCCCTCTCCCTTCCTCTCTGTAAAAAATCAATAATAATATATTTTAAAAAAAAGATGGCTCAGTGGTTGAGCATCGACCTATGAAGCAGAGATCATCGTTCAATCCAGGTCAGGGCACATGCCTGAGTTGTGGGTTCGATCCCCAATAGGTGGCTTGCAGTAGGCAGCCAATCAATGATTCTCATCATTGATGTTTCTATCTCTCTCTCACTTTCTCTTCCTCTCTGAAATCAATAAAAAAATTTTTTAAAAAATTGATCCAACTTCTATTTGTCTTATTATGTCAACATGGGTGAGACCTGTGATCTGTTACTGAAAATAATATCATTTGCTATATAAGATAGAATGAAAAATTATAATAAATATTAACTTAAAAAGCCAGAACAGTCATTTATAAATAAACTAGAGGCCCAGTGCATGAAATTCATACATGGGTAGGTAGGGTCCTTAGTGGCTGCTGGCTGCCAGCCGGGGCCTCCCTTCCCCCCACATCGTCCCCTGGTGGTCAGTGCACATCTAACTCCCAGTCAGTCAAACTCCTGCCCATGGGGACAATTTGCATATTAACCTTTTATTATATAGGATTTATCTGTAGATAGGCAATAAGTGCTTAAACAGTGTGTTCTCTTGATAACAGTATCTAGGTTAGAGATAAGAACTTTGTTAGTCATTAATTATGTTATTACAGGTAAATGAAAATAACAAACTTATTTTAAGATCATCTATAAAATCAAACTTACAACTAATCTAGATTGGTCTCCCTCTTTTTGAGTGTGGGTGAGACCTGTGATCTATTTCTAATCAACAGAACATGGCAAAGGTGATGGGATTTCTATGATTGTGTTATTTAAGAATGTAGCGCAGGTCTCCTTTCACTCTTCTACTTTGAAGAAGTAAGCTGTCATGTTAAAGGCAGCCTATGTTGAGAGGCCTACAGGGCAAAGAACTAAGACTGGTCCTTGGCAAAGAGTCAACAAGAAACTGAAGCCCTCAGTCCTACAACTACAGGCACTAAATTCTGCCAACAAAAGTATATAATTCCTCATCTGAGCTTCAGATAAGACTGCAAATCCAGCCAACATCTTAACTGCAGCTTTGTAAGACTCTAAGCAAAGAACCCAGCTAAGTCATGCCTAGACTCCTGACACACTGAAACTACCAAATAATAAATATGTGCTGTTTTCAGTGCTAAGTTTGTGGTAATTTGTTATGAGGCAATAGAAAACTAATATAGTATTTAACCCCTTTGGGAGACTCAAGTTTCCTCAAGTAAAAATCAGCTGAGCCATGGCTGGGTATCTCTGATGGTTAGAATGTCGTCCCAATACACCAAGGTTGTGGGTTCAATCTCCGGTCAGGTAACAGACAAGAAACAACCAATGAATGCATAAATAAGTAGAACAATAATTAGATGTTTCTCTCTTTCTCTCTCTCCCCTCCTCCCTCCCTCTATACCTCCCTCTTTTTATAAAAATCAATAAATAAAAAAATAAGAAAAAAAATCATTGAATAGGATGAACTCATGGTTCCCTCTGTAGCTGAAATTCTGTGACTCTAAATGTCCTCCATCTCCAAACTGATTTATATTACTTAAATTTTCTTTCTATAGTAAATATTTGAATTTCAGCCCAGGTCTGTCCAAATCATTAGAAATTCTGATTTAGTAAAGATTAAAGAACACAAATATAAATGAGACATAATTGATACTATTACTAATTTTCTTATACAAAGCAGAGGTAATAATTTGTGAAACATAAAAGAAAAAGGTTCACATTCCTTAAGACTTTCTTCACCTATGGCAATATTTACTCAAAGCTCTCAAAGTGATTAGGTATATCAATAAACCACCCTAAGATTAAGACATCTTTGCTTTATTTGATGTTCAGATAAAAAATACTTTTTTGATACTGAAATATTTCAAGATGTCAAGATGCTTGAGAGATAAGGATTCCTACAGGAATATAAGCTCCATGAGTCTTATTTACTGCTATATCATAAGTTAAAATAGTACCTACCATAAAGAATATGCTCAGTAAATATTTGTCAAATATGAAGGTTAATGATAATTATTATTCTCACCTGGAGCCCATCCGACAAAGAGACTGATAAGATGAAGCAGGCATATACACAATAGCAGAATTGTAACACAACATAAGAAAACTCAGGACTTCAAACCTATGAAAAACAAAAAGGAGTGAAAGGATTATGAGCAATCACTTCTACTAGACACTGTGGTAAATGGTTTCTTTATTAGATGGTTATAACAATGCCTTAACATTACTTTCATGATTTCTCAATGAGATTACTATAGCCCACTGTTCCTACTGATTGCATGATAAAATCCAAACTCATCACGGCACACAAGGTCCTTTAAAATCCACCCTCGCCGAAACCGGTTTGGCTCAGTGGATAGAGCGTCGGCCTGCGGACTAAAAGGTCCCAGGTTCAATTCCGGTCAAGGGCATGTACCTTGATTGCGGGCACATCCCCAGTAGGGGTTGTGCAAGAGGCAGCTGATCGATGTTTCTCTCTCATCGATGTTTCTAACTCTCTATCCCTCTCTCTTCCTCTCTGTGAAAAATCAATAAAATATATTAAAAAAATAAAATAAAACCCACCCTCAACCATCTTCTCTACTTACCCTACCTCCACTGCCTACCACATACACTATACTACATCAATATTCTCACCACTCCATGAATATGCCATAACCTTTCATAACAACTTGCTTTTATACATACTGCTCTTCCTTACTAAAACCTTAGAAAACTCGTGCTAAGGTTTCAAGTCCTATCTCAAATTGTTACCTCAGACATAAAGCTGTTCTTAATTCTCACAACTGAAGGAAACTATTCCCTTATCTGTGTAGCTCTAATATAGCATTTATCCCACTGAATCATCATTCTCCATCTTTTCTCTGTTTTACCCATTTGGTAATAACTTTAGACCCTGATATATTCATCTCTACCTCTAGTGTCCAACACAGTGTCTAACACATTGATACTATAATAAATATTTATTAAAGGGATTAAGAATGCTTTCCTAATCTTTACAATGTCTAAGAAAGTGGCTCCTAAACCTGGAGCAGATTATAGTTATTTAAGGACCTTCTGAAAAAATGTATTTCTGTATGTCAACCAAGATAACCAACAAGTCTCTGGGCAGGATCCAAGGGAATTTGTACTTCTAAAAAGCTTCCCATAGATGGTGAAATTCTTTGTACCATCTTTACAAGTCTGAAATTATTTCAAAATGAAAAGCTAAAAATTGAGTTGTAAGTCTGACTCGGAAGCAGTCAAATGTTCAGATCTTTTCTTTTTGTCTATGTTGCTTAGTTTATTAAAGATTTATTTTCTGAAATTTAAGATTTCTTTTCTCAAAGAAGAAAAAGGCACAACTGTGGTTTAGGGTGGGGTTTGGAGGGGGAAGACACCATACTGAACACAGGAATATTAAGTGAAACAAACCTTACTGGAAATCAAGACCACAAGCTCTCCTTCCCCACTTGGCCACCAGAATGCTAGCAGCCAGCCTTCTATTTACAGACTAGACTTTTCTCTAGGGAACCTGACCCTAAGAAGAAAGATTTAAAGATATGAACTTAGAAAGTTCCCCAACTGAATAGCCCAGTGGGAAGTTGTGAAGTTCATGGTCAACTAGCCCTATTAACGTGGTTAAAACTTCTCAATTTTTATTCTCCTACTCTTAAATATATGGGAGAGAAGACATCTGAGGAATTCCACTAACAAAAAATGAGACCAAAATAAAAAATAGAAAAGAAGTACAATTTAAAGGAAACAGAATATACAAAAAGGAAAAAAAAAAAACCTCTGAATAAGGCAAATTATCACCAATATTCTCAAAAATATAAAAAATGTTTCAAAAAAACTCCAAACACACCAATTAAACAAAATCAGTATTTTAAGGACCATTCAGAAAGCAAGAAAAACTTTTAGATATACAAAATATAATTGCAGAAATTAAAAACTCAAAAAAAAAAAGGACTGACAAATGAAGTTAAGGATATAAGTAAAGTAAAGCAAAAGAAAAAAGATATGGCCAACAAGAGAGAAAAGACCACTCCAGGACAATTATTACTGTCTGCAGTTTTTACCATTACCGGTTTTGTGCAGTGAATGTTTCCCTCTGAGGATGAAGATCACTATAAACAACCCTGATGAGGTCATGCTGACACAATGCCCCTTCAGTCAAAGCCATGGATCCAATTGTTGAGGGCTATAAAAATAAAGAAAGTATGAGACTGTGTCTCTAAAATGGAGTAAAAATCTGTATTACATAAAGATTTTTTTTTTTGTTTCAAAATAGGGCAGTTTCAGACCATTTCTTCTCTTTCAAAACCCTTTCCATTTTTCAATGATATATATTCTATGGCTCTTTTTGAAAATTATATACATATATACGTACATATAATTACAATTACATATATATAATGTATAAAAATAAACAAAGTTGCTGAAAAGACTAAAGGTTACAAACATGTACATTTCAATTTGTTTGTACTCTACAACATGAGCAGTCTTGGGGACCATACATTCATACTGTGAAGTTTATCTAACTTCAGGTAGGTAAGTACTCTCATTAATCCCATTCTACAATGGAGATAGCAAGGTGTAGAGCGTTATAATTATAAAACACAAATAATATTGAAGGCTATGATCAAATGTCTCTTTAATGGTGACATAATTGATTTCATGTTTCTATAGTTAGAACCATCCATTCATAAATGGTTCACTATCCTCCATTTCATAATAATTCACAGAACTTAATTAAAATTAAATTACTCAGAAATATTCTATGCTCAAATGAGTTCTGGGCTAAATAACAGGCATTCTATTTCCAACACAAAACAAAGTCCCAGAGGACATCATTAAGGGGGGAAAAAAGAGCTATGAGACAACAGGATACTGAGTGTTGATAAGAAAATGGAATATAATTTTTAGACTACTAGTAAAGCTTCTTTAAATGCTTTCCTCACGACTTTATGCACTAAAAGCCACCTGAGGCCAGAAGCTTGATTCAGAACACATATCCTTAAAGAGAGGAGGCAGAAAGAATTCAGCTCAACAGGAATCTTCTAACCTATATAATAAGCATTGTTCTCACATTTACCAACCAAATAAATATACGCAAAAATCAGAAGTGGAATGTTAGTGAACAGCTGTAATGCATCAACTAGAATCCTTTAAATGGAAATATAATCATTACAGCGGTAATATTCTTCTAAGTAGCCATTTTCCTAAAATATAATACCCCCAAAAAAATAAAAAATAAAATAAAAGCCAATCAAACATAGATGATTTCTAATTACTACTGAAGACTTAAAAAATTTAAAGACTATGGTATATCAACTTTAATTGAAAAATAAAAATGATTTAAAGAATATTTTTTAAAACTCATAAAACACTAATAAAAAAGATTAAAAATGATACTGGTGAAGAATACAAAAGAAACAAGAACTAGAGGAAAATTATCCATTAATTACTTTCTGCCTCTCTTGACAACAGCTCAACTTTATATCACTAACTAGAGGCCTGGTTTCATGCACTGGTGGGGTCCCTCGGCCTGGCCTGCAGGGATCAGGCCGAAACCAGCTCTCCGACATCCCCCAAGGGGTCCTGGATTGCGAGAGGGCAGTTCTCGGGTGATGCACCCTGGAATCGGGCTCCCTCCTCTCTGGTTCCAGGGTGCATTACCAAGAACCGCCGCTGCCAAGTCACCACAGCTTGGCAGCTCCTGCATTGAGCGTCTGCCCCTTGGTGGTCAATGTGCATCCCTGCTACTGGTCAGACAGTCTCTTAGCCTTTATATGTATAGATAACAAACATCTACTTTTAATAAGTAAACCAATAAAGATGTGTTAGGAATATTTATCTCTAGTAAGAAGCTGACTTTTTATCTTTATTCAGTATACTTTTAAATAATTCTACCTTTCCTTACTTACCTCATGGTATATTGAAGGCTTAGATAAAGAAGGGATAGTAAAAGACAGAACTTTATTGTTTCCATCTTTATCAGCAATTTCCTAGTTAAAAAAAAAAATACAAAGATAATGAAATAATCACAAGACTACTAAAAATAGTCATTACTTTCTTAATTTACCAAACATATCATTGGTAACTGAGGAAGATGTTTAGAAGTAGTAATATAAATAAAAAAATTGCCCAGCTGGCATGGCTTAGTGGTTGAGTGGACATCTATGAACCAAGAGATCATGGTTTGATTCCTGGTCAGGGCACATGCCCAGGTTACAGGCTCGATCCCAGTAGGGGGTGTGCAGGAGGCAGCCATCAATGATTCTCTCTCATCACTGATGTTTCTCTCTTTTTCCCTCTCCCTTCCTCTCTGAAATCAATAAAAATATATAAAAAAATAAAAATAATAAAAAAATAAAATAAATTACTACCCTAATTTATCTTTGCTAAATTAGCAAATTTGTACACTTTGGTGGTTGAATTATCCTTTGAGAGATTTCAGTGCAATACTAAGTAAATCAAATACAACATGAGAGCAAAGACATGAAGGAAGCAGGCACACAAATCCATTTTCATGTTCAATTTACACACAGGGCAGGGAGATTACAAGTGATTAGATCTTTAAGTAGAAACATTAGATCTTTGAGTCAAATAAATTAAATTAAAGGCCTTAGGCAAGAGCTCCGTACTTATTAAAATAAGAAAAACACACTACTTTAACACAGAATGAATCTTGACTAAAAGAAACTCATACAATTCTTCAGCAATAAGCTAATGGCTTCAAATAAGCTACATATTAACATAATTATTAGTCCAAATAATTAAAAGTAAGTTCGTATTTAGGTCATTCTTACTGAACTACAAGAAAATTCTTGTGAATTTTAAAAGCATTTTCTCTTTCAATGAAAAGGACAATGTACCCATCATTTTTACATCCAATCTTCTACAGGTATCAATCAAAATCTGCCTACAGATGCCTGGGGTGAAATGCTCTTCCTGCATCACTCCCTTTCTCTACTGCCTCATTTGTCTATGTTTCTTTTACACTTCATATTAGTCTACATAACAGGCAGAATCATAGAGAAGATTGACCTTATTAGACATGGGAAGGTGGTCAGAGAGAGACTAAGTAGTTAAACAACATAAAAGGAAGAAAAAACTATAAAAAAAACTACAATCACCAAAACACAAACCCAGAACATCCCTATGGGGCTCATTTCTGAGTTTTATGTCATAGGATAATACCAATTAAATGTGAACAATGGTCCTACCTATAATTTGGCAGGAAAAGGGGTTTAAAAATTCCTTAGAGAGCCAGGCTGGTGTGCTGTGTTTGACTGATGACCTATGAACTGGGAGGTAGCAGTTCAATTCCTGGCCTGAGTTGTGGGCTCAATCCCCAGTGGGGGGCCATGTGGGAGGCATCTGATCGGTGATTTTCTCTCATCAATGTTTCTGTCTCTCTCTCCCTCTCCCTTCCTCTCTGAAATCAATAAAATATATATTTTTTAAAAATACCTTAGACAGATCATTTATCTACTTTATAGTCAAACTAGTTACCACTACATCTGGGCCATTGTGCCTCAGAAAGTTCATGCTAGCTAAGATGAATAGACATGATTTAAGTTAGGCAATATATTTTTAATTTTTATTCCTAAATTTTAAATTAAGCCAAATACTTTTGACCTACATTTGTAATTGTGGAGAAGTGTGTTCTAAAATTTGTTTAAGCTGAGAGCAATATAAAACTCTTCTCCAGGCTATCTGAAATAAGAGAGAAGTGCTAGAGAAAAAAAGAAAAAAGAGAAATCCTATATAATAAAGAGGTAATATACAAATTGACCATCACTCCAACACACAAGATGGCCAGCAGGAGAGGGCAATTGGGAGGGACCAGGCCTGCAGGGGAGGGCAGTTGGGGGGGACCAGGCCTGCAGGAAAGGGCAATTGGGGGGGGAGCAGGCCAGCAGGGGAGGGCAGTTGGGAGTACCAGGCCTGCAGGGGAGGGCAGTTAGGGGCAACCAGGCCTTCAGGGGAGGGCAGTTAGGGGCGACAAGGCCGGCAGGGGAGGGCAGTTAGGGGCAATCGGGCCGGCAGGGGAGGGCAGTTAGGCATTGATCAGGCTGGCAGGGGAGTGTTTAGGAGGTGATTAGGCTGGCAGGCAGAAGCAGTTAGGGGCAATCAGGCAGGTGAGTGGTTGGGAGCCAACAGTCCTGAATTGTGAGAGGGATCCCAGATTGGAGAGGATGCAGGCTGGGCTGAGGGACACACACACACCCATGCACGAATTTCATGCACCAGGCCTCTAGTAAGTATATAAAGGAAAACCAGTGCGGTAAGAAAAAACTAGAACCATGGAGGAGAGCACAGATATCAAAGGAATTAAAAGACAGAAGCCTGAGGTTGCATTTCTACATAGAATTGAGCAATATTTTTATAGTACACTATTTTTGAGATGCCAAAAGTTAATTAAACCACAGCACCAACTATTGTCAAGATCTTGTCAAGCATTCTGATATGCATGCCCTAGCCAGTTTGGCTTGGTGGATAGAGCATCAGCCTGCGGACTGAAGGGTCCCAGGTTCAATTCCGGTCAAGGGCATGTACCTTGACTGCGGGCACATCCACAGTAGGCACAGTAGGGGGTGTGCAGGAGGCAGCTGATTGATGTTTCTCTCTCATAGATGTTTCTAACGCTCTCTCTCCCTCTCTGTAAAAAAAAAAAAAATCAATAAAATATATGTATTTTTAAAAACCATTCTGACATACAAAATATTTGCTTCATTTGTCCCACTACTAAATTTTATTATACTAATCAAATTAATAAAAATAACAGCATAATGCGAAACCTAATCTAATACACCAAATTCAATTATTAAATCACTAAATAAACACTAAGTACCTGTACAAAACACTAGAGACACAATGATATATGAAACAAACTTCCTGTTTTAAAAAACAATTATCAGGCAAATTAGCAAAAGAGAATTTTATACCAAGACCAGCTTTTCATTTTAAAAACTCATCTTCAATTATGATGCAGCTAATAATCATAATAATTAAACACCACAGGCACCATGCTGGATTTTTCTAATTGTTTTTAATCCTATAATGTTCTATTTCTGTTTTATAGATGAGGCAACTGATGTCAAGATATTAATAACTTGCCCAAATTTAAAACAGCCAACAAGTGGCAGGGCCTGGTTTTAAACAAAATATAAGTGGCTCCAAAGGCCATGCATGCACCATCCTTCAGATATATGTTCTAGTGATGCAAATGTTTTCTAATAACTTTTGAAGGGGTAATACTTAGAGCAGCAAGCACTGGTTCAGAAGAATATTATTTATTGTGAGGTGCAGTGAACTGGTGTTTCCTTTTCTCCACATCCTCACCAATACTTGTTTGTTGATTTTTTGATGATAGCCATTCTGACAGGTGTGAGGTGATATCTCATTGTCCTTTTAATTTGCATTTCTCTGATTAGTGACTTTGAACATATTTTCATATGTCTCTCGGCCATTTGTATGTCCTCTTTGAAGAAATGTCTATTCAGGTCAGGTCTTCTGCCCATTTTTTTAATTGGATTATTTTTGTTGAGTTGTATGAGTATATATTTTGGATATTAACCCCTTATCAGATGTATCATTGGCAAATATGTTCTCCCATACAGTGGGTTCCCTTTTCATTTTGATGGTGAGTTCTTTTGCTGTGCAGAAGCTTTTTATTTTGATGTAGTTCTATTTGCTTATTTTCTTAGTTTCCTTTGCCCTAGATGTATTGGCAAAAATTCCAATACTGCCTGTTTTCTCCTAAGATTTTTATGGTTTCGTGCCTTACATTTAAGTCTTTTATCCTTTTTGAGTTTATTCTTGTGTATGGTCTAAGTTGGTGGTCTAGTTTCATCTTTTTGCATGTGTATCTCCAGTTCTCCCAACACCATTTCTTGAAGAGACTGTCTTTACTCCGTTGTATGATCTTGCCTCCTTGGTCAAATATTGACCATAATGGTGTGGGTCAATTTCTGGGGTCTCTGTAACGATCCTTTGGTCTATATGCTATTCTTCTGCTAGTACCAGGTTGTTTTGCTGATAATGACTTTGTAGCATAGTTTGACATCCAACTTTGTTCTTCTTTCTCAAGATTATGCAGCTATTTGGGGTCTTTTATGGTTCCATATAAATTTTTGGAGTATTTTTTTTTTTTAGTTATGTGAAGTATGCCGTTGGTATTTAATAGGGATTGTGTTGAATTTATAGATTACTTTGGGTAGCATAGACATTTTAATGATATTAATTCTTCCAATCCATGAACATGATATACATTTCCATTCGTTTGTATCTTCCTCTATTTCTTTTTCAACGTCCTATAGTTTTCCTAATCCAGGTCTTTGACCTCCTTGGTTAAGTTTATTCCTAGGTATCTTTTTGTTGTTGTTGTTGCAATGTTAAATGGGATTTTTTTTTTTAAGTTTCTCTTGTGCTCAATTTAATTAACTCAAATTTTTCAATAGACATTTCAATTTTTCTAAATATTCTTTAAGTATAATTTCAGAGGACTTTAAAAAATACTTAAAATTTCCCAAACTATCACTTTCAACTTACCAAATTATAAATTCCTAACAGAAGTGCTTCAATGCAACCATTACTCTGTCTGTCTCGGCTAACTGTAAGCCGTAAATAAACCCACATCAATTCTGGCAAGAACTGCAGCGTGAACCTCTTCAGTCGAACTTCAGAGCTACGATAGAGCTCAAACAGCTGGTGGCACACAGGTTCCAGGAGCTAAAAGTAAAGTAAAGTGCATTCGTTACTTCCATTATTTTGGATATAACTGGATTTTTTTAAAAGCACATATACTTATATTTCTAAACTAAATTCTCAACATAATTCTTGCATATTTTGAATCAGTGCAACCAAAATCTTATTAATTTCTATGTAGAGAGATTACGTATTAAACTGGCCAATATACTAACTATAAGAAGTACTTGGTGGCCATATAATGTCAACATAACTTTTAATACACTATACTACTTAAATTAGTTCTTTAATCAATGTACCAACTTATATTTAACAAGTTTCCTTTTCTGTTCTTAACAACCCTTAGTATCCTCCATTTTTAAAAAGTTTCTATTGAAAGAAAATAATCTCAAATGATCTTGTTGAAAATTAAATATCAATTTAAGACTATGATTTAAATAAATTATATACCACTCAGTAGAGAAAGGGATTTTGCAATATGTAATATTTGGACATCCAAAATGCTAATATTTTAAATTAATGCTAGCTAATAAGAGACTGATAAATTCTACTAATTATATTTATTTGAAATGTTTTGAAAAGGAGGAAATTCTACAGAAATAGTTTTTCCAATGTTTAATTGGATAATTCTTCATAAGATATCACACAATATGACTTACAAGGAACTTCATGACCTTGAAAACTGAAGAAAATGATCGGTTTAAATAAATCTTCCCCTTTCTCCTAAGCATGTACTGACGATTTAGAATGTTTTCTTTGGAATATTTGGAGACTAAACAAAACTATGATCTTAAAATGCAGACAAACACTGACAGGAAACTATAATGTTTAAAATGTAACACTAGTTTAATCAAACATTCTAGAATAAAGCCACTTTTTTTCACAATGTAAATTAAAAGTCAACTTATCCTATTGTACACATAACATATTTAGATGAGTTAAACTTAGCTCTTAAGGAACAACTAAAGCTAAAAAAATTTATACACATACATCCTAGTTTAGTAACTACTAACCCCTTTATGTGAAATCACTATCATTGTATTCAAAATCTTAAAAAACATTCCAACTTTCTCCTTATACTGAAGTCTAGATCAAACAATTTGCCAAGGACATAGAGTTTAGTGGTGTAGGAAGATACTAGAATTCAGATCTTCCGACACCAGGTTGATGTTCCCATTATACCACATTTCTTATATTACAGCAAAGATGGAGTAGGAAGTGAGAGTTGTTTAATTACAAATAGTATATTCCATATAGTGCCAATAAGAAATATGCTTTTGAAAATAGTCCAATGCTGGCATCTTTATAAAATGCTGACAATAATATTCAGGTCTTTCGGGAAATTAAAGATTGTTGCTCTTATAAATTTATTACACACACACACACACACACTCACACACACACACACAAGGTTTTTATTTTTATAAGTTTATTTGAACCAAACTGATGACATATGCTGGGGAGCAAGATCTTAAATACTCCCTAAATATATATCTTTTAAATCTACTTTCCTCTTTAGTAAAATATCCTAAAATTACCTTCTCTAATTTTTTTTACCTTCTCTAAATGTTATTGTCCATGGAACAACATTATGATTTGTTTATTTTAGAAAGATCTTAACTTCCTTCCTCAGTAGCAAAAACTACATGTAGGAGACTATATTTTAATTAAGCATTACAAAGAAATACAGACTGAGGAAAATTATTATTCTGCCTTTTTTTAAAAGTCGGGGGAAGAGTGGCTGGAAATCCAGTAACTTTTAATCAGATACCAGTGCAAAATAAGACTGTTAAAAACTTGCCATTCCTGGAATTAAAGATTTGTTAAAAATCCTTAATTCCAAGCATATGTATTAGGCCACTGTGTTCTCAGTTTCTCAGTATTATACATGACTCTGACCTCCCCTAAATGAAACTATCACCCACAGCAAAAGGTGTTAAAGGTCATTTTCCTCTGGTTAAAAAATAAATAAATAAAGCTTAAGAATAACTGACACATTCCCCAAATTTAGCAAACAGTTTGATAAAATAATTACTAAGAGACATGCTCTCTGATGAACACACTGAGACAATCTGGCTGGAATAATGGACACTGAAGCCCAATTTAGGTTAAAGAGAATGTGAGGTGAGGAAAAGAGGTCAAATAGAAAGAAGTTATAGATAAGCAATACTTTATAAGGTTCATCTGTGAAAAGAGACAACGAAATGGGGTAGATAATAAAAAACAAATCAAATAAGGCTTTTAAAAAATAGAATATGATTATTTGCCATACTCTATTCATCAGGAAAGGGGGGAAAATCAATCATGGAGGAAAGAGAGGAGATAATTAAAGGAGCAGTCTTTGAGATGGCTAGGGAAGATGGGATGCAGGCCTAAGTGAAAGAGATGGCCTTTGATACACTAGGATACTTCACCTACTGAAGAGCAGAAAAGGCAGGAGAGGATGGGTAGAGCTGCTGGTATATTTGAATGGGAAAATAAAAGAGCTCCCAACTACTTTCTTATTCTTTTTTAATGACATAAAAAGCAAGCTGAAAATAAGGAGAAAGGAGGGTAAGAATATGAGAAAAGAAGTGTAAAATGAACAGTTAAACAGTGTACCAAAGAAGTAAGACTGTAAGAGATTTTTAGTTTTGCATTTAAAATACAGAAAGTTGGAGGTCTCCTTGAAGTGGAAGAACCGCTAGAGTGACTAAGGTATCTGGAAGGAGGGAAATGAGAAAAGTAAAGCAATATGTTGGTGTAGAGATTAATGTTCTATATATTAATGATTCTACAGAGCTTAATGTTCTGTTTTTCTTAAGTATGAACACAGAGTTAGAACCTTATGACCTGACAGGAGAAAAGAATGAACAGACCTGCTCTGTCAACTAGCTGATTATGCTGACTGCTGGGCCTTGACCTTGAATCTCTGAAGTTATAATTTTTCCATTTCTAGCCATGACAAGGTCTAACACATTAATTGTTTGAAGTATTACAATATAAAATAATATAAATAACTTTTTAAAATGTCATAGCTTCCACGTATAACTGAATCAAGGAAACTGATACTTTTTTTTTTAAATCCTCACCTGAGGATATGATTTTATCGATTTTAGAGAGAGAAAAGGAGAGGGATGGAGAGAGGGAGAGAGAGGGGGTGGATGTGGGGGGGAGAGAGGGGAAAGAGGGAAAGAGAGAGAGAGAGAGAGAGAGAGAAAGACAGAGAGGAGAGAGAGAGACATTGACCGGTTACCTCCCATCTGAGCCCCTACCAGGAATCAAACCCAAAACCTAAGCATGTGCCCTGACCAGGAACCAAGCCCGCCACCTATTTGGTATAGTGGACAGTGCTCTCACCAGGGAATGTGAGTCCCAATAAAAATGACAGCATTTTAGAATCTCATTTTGTACTTCACTATTCTTCCAATTAATATTTATTAAGTGTTCATTATGTAGATGATAATATATTAGATTCTATGAAGTAACAAATATAGAATATATGACTACTGCCCATGAAGAGCTTACAATCTAAAGAGAAAGCATAAAACAAATTTTAATAAGCAAAGCTTAAATGTTAAGACAGTGCAAAACAGAGGGTGGGGAATACACACATTCATTATTCAAACAGAATTTTGAAAACGCCTGACCAAGGATATGCATATATGTACATGACCACATCTGAAGTTATAAAACATTCATAAATACACAGCAAGAGAAAAAGAAGCAAATGAATCCTGTAATTGCTGCTACACAAGGTAACAGATGCAAGTCTAACTGAGAGCCAATCCAAGTTTAGGAGATAGGAAAGAAAGAGGTCAATAAGCAAGCTTTTAGTGACTGGACAAAACTGAAGATGCACTTTAAGTTAAGCTGCTGGTTAGGAGGTGATTACCTGAACTTCTTCAAACTCACTCCAGTACCCAGCAGAGGCTCTCGTGGAGGGTGTATCTGGGAAGATAAGAAGCTACTTTCCTGTGTGTTCCTTTCATTTTCACTTTAAAGCATACATGAGTCCAGTGGTGATAAAACTGTATGTCATAACTATTGTGTTAATGAAAAGATAATGTGTGTATTTTGCATAAATTAACAAATAGATTCAATAGCTGGATTTTTTTCCTTTTATGACAAACTGAATAAAAGAAAACTCTAATTTTAAGTTTATTAATCTTGACTAGGCTAAAATATGCTTTCTCTGATAATTTTCAAGCTAAATTACTAGCAGTATCATTTTATGTTACCAGTCTAAGTTCATTGATTAGGGTATTTATACATAGTTCTATATTGTCAATAAAATAACTGCGAAGAATACTTAAAATAAAATAAATAAATTTCAATCAGTGTATGGTTAAAATTTGGCTTCCAGAAAAGGAAATATTCCAGAAAAGGAAACAAAGGAAAGTTTCGAATTAAACAAATAATCTACTAAAACGATGGTCACTCAGATGAAGAATCAAAATATACTGTCCTCAGCAGGAACCAACTTGATCAAAACATTTAAAAATATGGAGAGAGAGAGCATGAGGAAAGCCAAAGCAACTATCAGAATGAAAAATAGCAGAAAACGTTTTACAGTCCCTTAAGAAGAATTAAAAATAAAAGAGTAGGGAAAACTATAAAACTTAAATATATGTGCTTTAGTACACATATTTCATTTTATTATGTTGAAATTATTTTTCTTATAAACTCTCCTACCTCATTATTTGAATCTTGAATAACTTTGTAGAGGGCTGGTACCAATGTTTTTTTCCGGTGTAAAGTTGCTGCATAATTGGTGATCTGAGTGTCAGGTAATGCCTAAAAAATAAAAAAAAATTAAAGGAAAACAAAAGTGAACTTAAGATTTGGGAAATCAGAAACTTTATTTTAAAGTTCCTCTTGAAAATATTTACAAGAGTCAATTAAGAAAAAAAATTAAGCCTTGGCCAGTTTGGCTCAATGGATAGAGTGTCGGTCTGAGGACTGAAGGGTCCTGGGTTCATTTCTGGTCAAGGGCACATGCGGGAGGCAGCTGATCCATGATTTCCTCTATGTTTTTCTCTCTCAATTCCTCTCTGAAATCAATAAAAATACATTTTTAAAAAATTAATATAAGAAATAACCATGAATGTTAATAAAACAAATAGTTATAGTATACAGGGTGAGGCAAAAGAAGGTTTACAGTTGTGAGTACTCGAAACACAGTTTATTCTTATATTATTATTAATTAACTAGAGGCCTGGTGCACGAAATTCATGCACTGGCGGGGCGGGGAGGTATCCCTCAGGCCAGCCTGCACCCTCTCCAATCTGGCTCCCAACTGCTCGCCAGCCTACCTTCCTGATTGCCCCTAACTGCTTCTGCCTGCCAGCCTGATCACCCCCTAACCACTCCCCTGCCAGCCTGATTGATGCCTAACTGCTCCCATGCCAGCATGTTTGCCCCTAACTGACCTCCCCTTTAGGCCTGGTCACCCCTAACTGCCCTCCCCTGCAGGCCTGGGTCCCACCCAACTGCCCTTCCCTGCAGGCCCGGTCACCCCCAACTTCCCTCCTCTGCTGGCCTGGTCACCCCTAATTGTCCTCCCCTGCAGGCTTGATTGCCCCCAACTGCCCTCCCTTGCAGGCCTGGTCCCTCCCAACTGCCCTCCCCTGCTGGCAATCTTGTGGTGGCCATCTTGTGTCCACATGGGGGCAGGATCTTTGACCACATGGGGGCAGCCATCTTGTGTGTTGGAGTGATGGTCAATCTGCTTATTACTCTTTTATTAGATAGGATAGAGGCCTGGTGCAGGGGTGGGGGCCAGCTGGTTTGGTCTGAAGGGTATCCCGGATCAGGGTGGGGGTTCCCTTGGGGTGTGCGGCGGCCTGGGTGAAGGGCCTGTGGTGGTTTGCAGGCCGGCCACGCCCCCTGGCGACCCAAGCAGAGGCCCAATTCCTAATATCTGGAATTCATTTACCTTCTACAATTGAAACTTTGTAGCCTAGAGCGGAGGCCTAGGCCAGCCAGGGCTGCAGAAGCTTTGCTTCCTCCATTGCCGGGGGAAACCCAAGCCTCTCGCTCTTTCCAGCTCAGTGGCTGCTGCGATTTCTGTTTGGATTTGTTTACCTTCTATAATTGAAACTTTGTAGCCTTGAGTGGAGGCTTAGGCCTGCAACAGCCCGTGGAAAGCTTGGATTCCTTTATTACCAGGGAAACCCAAGCCTCCCTCCTGCTCTCTGTGGCTGTAGCCATCTTGGTTGGGTTTATTTGCATATTTGCTCCTGATTGGCTGGTGGGTGTGGCTTGTGGGTGTAGCGGAGTTAGGGTCAATTTGCATATTACTCTTTTATTAGGTAGGATTATTGTATTATTTATTTTCATTACAATTGTAAAACTACTTTTGCCCCACCCTATATAATTCTAATCATTAAACCATAAAAGTGATTAGAAATCACATATTATAACCATGATTTGCTGAAATGGGTCATCTTAAACTAGTCTAAAAAAGTAGTTAAGGATATATTTTAATATGTTTTTATTGATTGTTTAGAGAGAAAGGAAGGGAGGGAAGTAGAGAAATAGAAACATCTTTTTGGCTTCCTCCTGCACGCCCCTTACTGGAGATCGAGCTTGCAACTTAGACATGTGCCATGACCGGGAATCAAACCAGTGAACTCTTGGTTCCTGAGCCATACCGGCCAGGCAGTTTAGATATATTTTAATTGTTGCATTTTGTGTTTATAAAACACTTATTTCCATAATGTTAGTAATTATAGTTTTCACTCAAATCAATGAATGATTTTAAATTACAGGAAATAAAATGTAAGGCAAAAATCCTATTTCTATTCCTTATTAAAAATTGGAGGTTTCCCCTCTTTGAGTGGAATATTTTAAAATTTATATATCCCCTCATCAATCTAACAAACTATTTTCATTTTTACATATTATCTTCTAGCCATTATTCACATCAGTGCCTTTTTAGAGAGTTGCAATTACAGAAATGTTATTTCAAATTTTGCCATTTTCACTTCATATCATAATATTTCAGTTTCTCCAAAGAACACATTTTTACTGTTTGAATTACTGACATATAGAATCACATGACACATTCTTATCCCTAATCCAATTTACCTTGAATTCTGATAACCATTCTTCCACAACACCACGTTCAGATCCCAGCATCTTCTTCTACCTTCTGTTACTCTTATCTCTGAAAGAAAAAAAGCACTGAATTGAGGATAGCATTACTACTTACAGAAACTACCAAAAGTAAATAATGAGTGTCTTTCACTAAAGGAGAAATTCATCTAGTA
The DNA here is from genome assembly GCF_027574615.1 of Eptesicus fuscus. Taxonomy (NCBI): domain Eukaryota; kingdom Metazoa; phylum Chordata; class Mammalia; order Chiroptera; family Vespertilionidae; genus Eptesicus; species Eptesicus fuscus. Next base: position 84,938,798 of record NC_072483.1, on the reverse strand, counting down.
TATATCCTATATAATAATAGACAAATATGCAAATTGACCATACCTCCGACACACCCACAAGCCACGCCCACAAGCCACGCCCACCATCCAATCAGAGCGAGCATGCAAATTAACCCAAACCAAGATGGCTACAGCCACAGAGAGCAAGGTTTCCTAGGTAACAGAGGAAGCCAAGCTTTCTGCCAGCCGTTGCAGGCCTAAGCCTCCACTCAAGCTACAAAGTTTCAATTATAGAAGGTAAACAAATTCAAACAAATGGCGGCAGAATGGAGCTTGAGAGAGCAGGCCAGGGTTGCCGCCGGCAACAGAGGAAGCAAAGCTTTCCACACACCCTGGCCGGGCCCACCTGCTTAAGGCAACAAAGTTTCAATTATAACCCCAACACAAATGGCTTCGGGCCTCGGAGGGAGCCCCAGGCTTAGCTCTGCTCCAGGCTACAAAGTTTCAATTGTAGAAGGAAAATAAATTCCAGATACCAGGGCCTCTGCTTAGGTTGCCAGGGGGCGTGGCCGGCCTGCAAACCACCACAGGCCCCTCGCTCAGGCCGTCCCATGCCCCAAGGGTACCCCACCCTGATCCGGGACACCCTTCAGGGCAAACCAGCTGGCCCCCACCCCTGTACCAGGCCTCTATCCTATCTAATAAAAGAGTAATATGCAGATTGATCATCACTGCAACACACAATATAGCTGCCCCCATGTGGTCAAAGATCCTGCCCCCATGTGGACACAGGATCGTCACCACAGCAGCAGGAGAGGGCAGTTGGGAGGCACCTGGCCTGCAAGGGAGGGCAGTTGAGAGGGACCAAGCCTGCAAGGGAGGGCAGTTGGAGGTGATCAACCCTGCAGGAGAGGGCAGTTAGGGGTGACCAGGCCGGCAGAGGAGGGAAGTTGGGGGCAAACAGGCTGGCAGCAGAGTGATTAGGGGGTGATCAGGCTGGCAGGCAGAAGCAGTTAGGGGCAATCAGGAAGGCAGGCAGGCAAGCAGTTTGGAGCCAGCAGTCCTGGATTGTGAGAGGCAGGCAGAATCGGTTAGGGGCAATCAGGAAGGCAGGCAGGCAAGCAGTTGGGAGCCAGCAGTCCTGGATTGTGAAAGGGATGTCCGGCTGCCCGTTTAGGCCCGATCCCAGGGATCGGGCCTAAACGGGCAGCCGGACATCCCTTGAGGGGTCCCAGATTGGAGAGGGTACAGGCTGGGCTGAAGGACAATCCCCCTCCGTGCACGAATTTCGTGCACCGGGCCTCTAGTTTTAGATAAGAAGGCTTAGTTTTAGAACAGAACTCAAACTAAAATTTTTTAAAGAAAGAAGTTTTATTTCTTTTAAATATATTTTTATTGCTTTCAGAGAGGATGGGAAAGGAAGAGATAGAAACATCAATGAGATAGAGAATTATTGATCGGGTGCCTCCTGCACACCCCCTACTGGGGATCGAGCCTGAAACCCAGGAATTGAACTGTGACCACCTGGTTCATAAGTCAATGCTCAAGCTACACCAGCCAGGCTGTCTTTTTTTAAAGATTAAATAAGTTAACACATCAGTGAGCAAAGACTAACTATGATAACTGCTCTTAAGGGCTTCTGGTGGACCAAATTTATTAGATAAACAAAGCTACACAAGTATTAGGACAACATATGAGATAGTAAAAAATGAGTTTTGCTATGGCAAATTTTCAAGCTGTTTAGATTAAGACTGAAACTTAAGCACTTAAAATGTGCTGTTATTGTAAATACCAAGTTCCCTAAGGAAAAACCTAGAGCTATACTATCCAATACAGTAGCCACTAGCTACCAGTGGCTAATAATAACATAAAATAAAATTTAAAGATTCAATTCCTTAGTTGCACTAGCTATATTTAAGTATTTAGTAGCTAAATGTGGCTTGTGTCTCCCATATTGGACAGCACAGATATAGAATACAGACATCATCATAGAAATTCTTTTGGACAGCACTGATCTAAATGTAGTTAAATAACAGTTATGCTAAGAAAATTTGATAAGTTAGTAACTGTAAAGGTTAGACAACAAAAAAGTTAAGAGAAACAACTATTAAACAGAAAACACTTTTAAAAGTAAATTTCAAAGACATTAAGATGTGATTCTTTCAAGTCTCCTAGGTAAAATTGCCTAATAAATAGAAGCTATCCACCAAGGATTACCAAAAAGTCTAATATGTCTAACTGTATGGGAAATTCACTCTTTATCCTTCAAAAAGTTAAATTCCATAATTTTTACCTCTGTTCTAAGATCAGTTTTCTAAAGGAGGAGGTGGCACAGGAATGCGGCAGAGTTCAAGTGTGGAATTCATTTGTTGAGACTTAAATATTTTCCAACCCTATAAAAAAATGAAAATAGAAAACTGTAAAATATTGAGACATATTCTCAAGAATGTAATACAAAGAAGTAAGAACAATTTTGGTAAGACAGTTATAATATAGTTTATCTAATTTAAGAACTAGAGACTCAAAAATTTCTATAATAACTAACATATACTTGTGTACCATTACCAAACCTAATTTCAAAAAAATTAGAAAGGAAGTCCAAGTTTTAGTTGCAAATATTAATTATCAGCAAGACCTTGAGTAGGTTATTTAAATTTTCTGGAGCTGGAGTCTCACTTGAATAATCTATAAAATTAAGATTTCCATACAATAATTCTATTAATCCAATAGTACAGTGATATCATACACACATACACACACATGCAAACAATCATTAAAATTTTATTATGAAGTATAAAACCAAGCTTAAATAATAAGCATCAATGACTATAAAATCATTTTTGGATCAGTTTCACAGAACCAAAAATTTTATCATTTTAAAAAAGAACACAGAAAATGCTATTACTTGAATTTTTGTAACAAAAACATGTTAAAGGTTTTTGATCAGAGAAAATCATTTTCAAATTGCTAAAATTATACTTTTCTCACAAATTGATAAATCTTTTCATATAGTTGCTTATCACATTATGTTCTATCTCTTTTAACTCAAAACTGTATTACCATTTTAAATCTAAAACATCAAAAGGAAGTTAACATTTTAAAATGTTAACAATATGTTATTTTAAATACAAAAAATACATCAATAAATATCTCTTGAAATTTAATAACATTATCATTATAATTCAATGTTTTTCAAACTACAGATGTGTCAAGACCTCTCTACTCCAACCACAACAGCTGACTTTATCTCTTATATGAGATTTTTAAAAATATATTTTATGGATTTTTTACAGAGAGGAAGGGAGAGGGATAGAGTTAGAAACATCGATGAGAGAGAAACATCGATCAGCTGCCTCCTGCACACCCCCTACTGGGGATGTGCCCATAACCAAGGTACATACCCTTGACCGGAATCGAACCTGGGACCCTTTAGTCTGCAGGCCCACGCTCTATCCACTGAGCCAAACCGGTTAGGGCTCTTATATGAGATTTTTACTTCATGAGACGTTCAGCAGTGAGGGACAGTCTTGAAAAGGACTACGAATATCTCCAGAAAGATATACAAGGAACTCGTACCTAGTGCCCCTTTGGGAAGGAGCAGTTCCTGTCAAGGACACTCGATTTTTTAGTATCTTGGGAATTACGAGCCCCGGCCACTGCCAGACTTGGAAGCAGTGCAGCAGACTGGGGCCTCCGTAGAGGTGGGTCTCTGACAATCTTTCAGGGCTAAGGATACAGATACTAACTAGGCTCTCAATTTAAAAAGACAAAGCAAGAAAATCCAACATGGCAAATGATAGGAAAATTGAGTTTTATTAAACTTTAACACAGCTTTAAAACACCTCAATCCCTGATTAATTGGAGGTAATTAGCCCCTTCACACATTTGAGCCACAGAAAGAAATGAGAACCCTATCTGGAAGGTAACGTTGTCTCTGAATCTTTCATACCAAAAGTCTGGCACACAATATCCATAGTGACAAAAATATAACCAAAAATTAAGAGAAAATAAGACAAAAACGGCATACACATTCCTCTGAAGTGAAATGGGCTATTTTCCAAGATAGACCATATGTAGGCTACAAATCAACACTCAACAGATTTAAGAAGATAGGTATTATACAGAGTATCTTCCATGACGACAATGGGATGAAGATAGAAACCAAAAGAAGGAAAACTGGGAAAATTCGCAAGGTTGTGGAAATTAAACAACACACAAGGGAAATTATAAAATACTTAAGAACCAAACAATAATAAAGACACAATGTTCCAAACCTATGGGATGCTGTGAAAGTGGTGTTAAGGAGGAAATGTATAGCTATAAATGCTTACATTAAAAAACAAGAAAACTCAAATCAACAACCTAACTTTACAACTTAAGGAACTAGAAAAAGAATAAACTAAACCCAAGGCTAGCAGAAGGATGAAAATAATAAAGATTAGAACACAGATAAATGAAATAGAGAATAGGAAACAATAGAAAAAATTTTAAAACCCAAAACTAGTTCTTTAAGAAGAAAAAACACAAATTCCTAAAATCAGAAATGAAAGAGGGGACATTACTACTGATTCTACATAAATAGAAAGGGTTATAAAGAGAGTATTGTGAACAATTGTACACCAACTAATTAGATAATCAAATTCCTAGAAACACAAACTTACCAAGATTAAATCAGGAAAAAAATAGAAAATCTGCATCCCAATAATATCAATAAAATAAAATAAAAGTAGCCCAGCTGGTATGGCTCAGTGGGTGAGCATCATTCTATGAACCAAGAGGACATGATTCGATTCCCGGTCAGGGCACATGCCTGGGTTTCAGGCTCAATCCCCCCCAATAGGGGGAATTCAGGAGGCAGCCAATCGATGATGTTCTTCTCTCATCAATGTTTCTATCTCTCTATCCCTCTCCTTTCCTCTCTCTCTAAAAATCATTAAAAATATATTTTTTAAAAAACTCAAATTTTTTAAATCTATGGTTCATTAGATTAGATGTGCTTTCCCTTAACTTTTTCTTTAAAATGTCTCAACAAGGAAATCTTATTAAAAGAGAACTCGGCCAGGTGGATGAACCCATGCAATGATTGGTGCAGAGTGGACTGAAGGCAAAAGGAAGTGCTTTTTCCAGAGAAGAATCCAGAATGGGAGACAACAGAAAGGGGGCTCAGGAAGCATGGGTAGGTTCAGTGGTAAATTTGATTCTAACATTTCTTGGAGTTCAGTGTTTTACAAATAGACCAAAATAACACTTTTGTAACTGATGCTTTGTCATTCAATAAATTGGTGCCATTTATCATATTTTATGACTAATTTTCTGGCAGTTATATTTCAAACCTAGAAAGAACTATCCTATATAATAAAAGCCTAATATGCAAATTGTCCCCTCAACCAGGAGTTCGACCGCTCGCTATGAGGTGCGCTGACCACCAGGGGGCAGTGTGGAACATAGCGGGTGTCCACAACACAGTACTGGCAGCAGGCGGCAGTGGAGGCTCTGCTGGCCCCAATGGGCCCTGATGAGCAGGTCCACAGTGGGATGGTGGAGCAGGTGAGCGGGCGGCACCAGGCCAAGGTGGGTGCGAGCAGGGCCCGATCGCCCCACCCATTGCCCTGCAGACTGCGACCAGCAGTAGCAGTGGAGGGCAGGGCTGCCATCTGGCTCCCAGGTGCTGAGGGAGTCAGGCGGGGGCCTGATGACTCAGACTGAGAGGGGTATGTGGGGGTCTGGGGGCCCAGGTGCTGCCCAGGGCCCAGAGGTCAGCTGGGACCTGCCTTTCCACGCCAGACGCTTGCACTTTAATCGCTGGCCAGGCCTACAGACCACACCCATGCACAAATTTCGTGCACCGGGCCTCTAGTAATTCTATAAATAATCCAAGTCACATATCTTAATATATTACATAATTCAGTTTTTACTCCTTTCTCCAAAATTAAAGCTGACTCATTTACTTTTTCTAGTACTTGTCTTGATGGCAAATAGATACCCAAACAGAAAGTCTAGAATTCATAAAGATGAACCAGGAATTTCCAAACAAGATCTGTGTCAAAATCAACACATTCACAATTCCAAGTTTTACTATATATTATTGAGTGAGTGTTTACACAAAAGCTAAATGCATATCATCTTTGTATCATAGCAATATTGTAAAAAGACCTTTAATCGAGAAAACTTCCAATTCTTATTTTCCAAGTGTAGTTTGATTCTAGAATTAGATAGCTTCCAGATACATTAAGAGAACAAGATATAAGTAAATATCTGTGCAAATTAACACAGGTCTGAATCATCAAAGAAATTACCTTGGTTTGTGGAAAGCAGCTAAGTGCCAAGTAAAAACTAATCCAAATAAAAACATTCAGCACAATTTTTATTTCTGGCAACTTTAGCTCCTGGCTAGAAAATCTATCCCAGCTATGACATTAAATGGTGAAAATTTATTGAGCTATAAAAATATTGGTAGAGCCCTAATCAGTTTGGCTCAGTGGATAGAGTGTCGGCCTGCAGACTCAAGGGTCCTGGGTACAATTCCGAGCAAGGGCATGTACTTTGGTTGCGGGCACATCCCCAGTAGGGAGTATGCAGGAGGCAGCTGATCAATGTTTCTAACTCGCTATCCCTCTCCCTTCCTCTCTGTAAAAAAATCAATAAAATGTATTTAATAAATAAAAAATAAAAATAAATAAACAATAAAAAATATTGGTAGATTTGACAGCCTTTTCTCTCAAGCAAAAACTATGATTACTGGTTCATATCACAAGTAAGAGAGCCTTGAATTAGATCAATGATTTGTAAGTGAAAGCCAGCAGTGAACCATATCTAGGGAATTTTTTTTCCTTCAAAATATGTATATCTACCTTCCTTCACATTCCCCCTACCACTAAGATTCTGAAGGGAAGTGGAGATGATATAATAAATATTTATGAAGCCTCCTAGATTATTCTGTGTGTGTGTGTGTGTGTGTGTGTGTGTGTGTATAAAACCCTCCACTTTCATGGAGATTTTCTGAATTAGGTCCAATTCTATTTTTAACACTGTATCAATAGCAGGCAAAAGGAGCAGAGCTACAAAGTGACAAGAACTCAGTGGAAGGCTCTGCAGGTAAGGGGCTGTACTCACACCAACGTAAGCAACCTTCAGAGCTTTCTGTGCCAGCTCCCTCCAAAATCCACTGCATCACATTTTAGACAATGACAAATGTTCAATTCATCATCCTGAGAAAAGAATATAGTCTACTTACCAGACAAAAATGTAAAAAGAAACTATTTTGAACATCAAAAGAAACTACGAAGTCACAGACCCTGAAACAAAAAATTCCTCTGTTCTTGCATTAAAGGAATAACAACAAAATACTATTTTGTGCAGCTGATAACTTGTTTGGAGACTTTCTGCCCATATTTTATCATTTTAGTTTTTTTGTGTTTTTGGGGTGTTTTATTTTGTTTGTTTGTTTTTTTTTATTTCAGAGATTAAGAAAGATGGAGAGATAGAAACATCAAATGATGATAGAGAATCATTGATCAACTGCCTCCTGCACGCCCCACACCGGGGATTGAGCCCGAAACCTGGGCATGTGCCCTGACTGGGAATCAAACTCAGGACCCTTCAGTCCACAGGTTGACGCTCTGTCCAGTGAGCCAAACCGGCTAAAGCTGTGCGTTGGTTTTTTTTGTCTGTTTGTTTTTTATGTAGCATGGGTTTTTCTACTATAAAGCTCAGTCAAGCTGAAAATCTTAATCATTCTAGAACTTAATAAACTATTATAAGGTGCCAAAACTGTGTATTAAAAACAAACTAAATCTATTGCATGTGAAGATGGCTTGAGAGTTGGACTTAAAAACAAGCTTTCAAGGTGCAATTTAGAGCAAATGATTATACTTCTTTACAGCAATTGTTTCAAATTTCTTATAAACAGCTCCAATACGAAATGTGTCCGAAGAGTGGACTTTTAATGACATTCAACTTTATTATCTTCTACAATGACACCTACTGGCCATTAAAAAAATCATCCACTGACAGTCTAGTAGGCTGATTACATAATAAGAAACACACACACACACACACACACACACACACACACACACACACATACACACACTCATACACACACATACACACACACATACACACACACATACCACCCCACATAAAAGCAGATTTGTTCACAGGTACACTACAGAACTGCAACTAGAAGAAATACTCTTTGTGACTGAGATAGTATTATTCATGCAAAAAGTAAAAATACAATGTAACACCAAGTGTCAAAATTTTTATCTGAAGCATTGATAAATATCTTAGTACTCCCCTTCAGAACTAACAAAATCTAATGAACCACCTCTCCTTACCAAATGATGAATTTTTGATTTAGGTTCTGGGACATATTAATATAAATTAGTAATAGAAAAAGGGAAATTATGGTACACTTGCTAATACTATATTAGTTCTTATCTTCTAAGTTAAAGGCAACATTTCAATCAGCTTACATTTTGAAAATTTATATTGCTTCTTTTAAAACTGTTTTCCAGTGAGCTACAAAACCAAGTTTTGAAAAAATAAATACTGTACATATATTTTTACAATTGATTTCAGAGAGGAAAGGAGAGGGAGAGATAGAAAGATCAATGATGAGAAAGAATCACTGATCGGCTGCCTCCTGCACGCCCCCTAATGGGGATCAAGCCGAAACCCAGGCAAGTGCTCTGACCAGGAATCAAAACGTCAGTGACCTCTGACCTCCAGGTTCACAGGTCGAGGCTCAACCTTGGAGGCACAATGGCGAGCAAAACCAAGTTTTTAATGTAGTCTGTCCTTCCATAACATACACCTAATGAAATTCCTATATTAATTGTACATTTCATTGTGCAAACATGGCAATTCAGTTATTTATATCTGTAAATACATTTTACCCTCGGTCAGAGAGGTTCAAAAAGCATACTTTTAAACCTAAGAAATAATCCCTAACTAGTTCCTTAGACTTACAAATTACTTAAAAGATGACTTTTGCATTCCCTCTCTCCATTCAGACCACCTCGTTATTTTCAGTCCTTAACATCCACAATATCTAGGGGGGTGGGGGGGACCTAACAATGAGATTTCTAGTCATTTTCCAATTTGCACTTACCTCCCACTATAAATTTTTGAGGCTCTCCACTTTCCTGAAGATTAGAAATAAAGAAGTATTTGTAATCAGCCTTGACCCTCAGAAACAAATAAGTCCCTAAACTGCAAACTAACGAATCTCTCAACCCAAATCCATATTTGGGATAAGGTCTTCGTGACTATCCTTCATGCTTCCACGCTTCCACAGCCTGCAGGGGTGAAAAGCACTCAAACCAACGGGGGGAAAAACACACACACACACACACAAAAAAAAAACAAAACAACTATTCTGACATATCCATGGGGTACCAGACCTCCTCTTCCAAGAAGGACCACCTGGTTGTTTGGGTAAATAACAGCCACGGGTTACATAATAGACAGTTACAAAGAGTTTCAAGGATCTGACCGCCAGTAAATACCTGTCTTCTCCGCTCCCCCTTCCCACCCCGAGAAATCGCCCTTAAGCAGAGCAATCCCTAGGATTCCTCTCGGGTGCCTGCAACGCCGCGTCCTTTCCTCTGTCCGAGCTTCGTGCACGGAACCCCTCCAGCCCTCACGACTCCGCCGGGCTCCCGCCCGTCCTCTCTGCAGGTGCCACCGCAGCCCCCACGCCCTAGGCCCCACGTCGCCGCACCGGGCTCAGCCTCCACCCGCCTCAGCCGCCTGCTCCTCGCGACCTCCCGGCGGCTACCTGGGCTACGAAAGGTCCCGGAACCACCGACAGCGCGGCTGCCACCTTCCCAGACCGTCCTCGTCAGATCCCCTCGAGAGCTCCTGCAGCCGGAGATGAGCACCCCTTCTCTGGAGCCCCCGCGCCCCCCAAAGACAGCGCGGCCGCTTGCTTACCTGTCACCCCGCTGCCTCCGGCTTCTTACCGCCACCGCCTCCCGCAGCCGCCTGCCAACTGCAGCGCAACAAGCAGCCCTCCCACTGGCCGAGTCCACGTTGAACAACAGCCTCCCCTATTGGCTGCAGGAGGTCCGCGGCCCTCCCCTCGGTGCAGCGTCTAAGGATTCCGGTCTGCGAACAAGGAAAACGTCGCCTCTGCCCCGCCCTTCTGCCCTCCACAATGGCTCTGATCGTCGTTAGACGACGGATGCACAGGTGTACGGGGGAAAATGTCGACTGTCAGCCTCCTTCGCGTCATCTCCACCTGGTCCGTAAGTCTGTGACCCCCCGTACCGGAACGTTACATGGCTTCTCGGCTTTCCTTCCGGAAGGAACTCCAGGTGACAACTTCCGCTTCCGGTTGGCTCCGGCTGGAGGGTTGACTATTGAGTGTCCTGAGAGGTCAGATTGCTGTCAGGTAAATTAGAGAGCTGGTGGGCGATCTCTTGACTGGAAATAGGAATGAGATATCCATCCTGGGGGATTTAGAAAGGGAGAGACAAAATAAAGAAGGATGATGAGGGTGTGTGGCTCCAGAGGGAAGGAGATCGAAGGACTAGCGGGGGAGAACTGTGAAGTCCTGGGGGGTTGGGGGTGGTTGTACAAGGATACAGTGGGAATGACGGGGGTTATTCAGCCCAGATGCCTTGTTCCTACTCTGCCACCAGCAGCACCCCGTCCCGTGTTGTTGTTTTTTGTTTGTTTGTTTACATTTGAGTTGAATAAAGGCAGAACAGCCCCCAAATCAAAAATGTGTGAAGGAGGGCCCTAGCCAATTTGGCTCAGTGGGAAGAGCGTCAGCCTGCGGACTGAAGGGTCTCAGGTTCGATTCCAGTCAAGGGCACATGCCTGGGTTGCGGGCTCAATCCCCAGTGTGGGGGGTTGCAGGAGGCAGCCACTCAATGATTCTATCTCATCATTGATGTTTCTATCTCTCCTTCTCCATTCCTCTCTGAAATCAGTAAAAATATATATATTTTTGTAAATTGCAAAGGATGAGTAATTTTAATGCCTGCCTCACAAATATGTATAGTTTTAAGTGAGATTTTTTTCTGCTATGAATGTTTTGGACACGACGTTAAAGTGAAAAAAAAGCAGGGTACGAAGTCACATTCATTTTTAGAGCGATTTACTCCAAAATTTTTACTATTTTTAAAATTGCATGTACATAGGTGCAGGCACTGGAAGGGACACTAAAAACTCATTCGCCTTTTATTTTCTAATGTTCTTATAGTACCCACAATTTTAAAAATGAGAGGGAATTGGGGTGTATGCTTGAAAGTCTTTGGTAAACCGTAAAATTACACGTGTTGTAAGTGGTATTATCCTCTTATTTCCTTCTTAGGGATTCCAGCCCCTTTTAGTGGAGGTTGATACTATGGGTTCACTCCAAACATAGGTAGATAGCTTTTTTTTTTAATTTTTTTAATATATTTTATTGATTTTTCACAGAGAGGAAGGGAGAGGGAGAGAGAGTTAGAAACATCGATGAGAGAGAAACATCGATCAGCTGCCTCCTGCACATCCCCCACTGGGGATGTGCCCGCAACCAAGGTACATGCCCTTGACCGGAATCGAACCTGGGACCCTTGAGTCCACAGGCTGACACTCTATCCACTGAGCCACACCAGTTAGGGCGGTAGATAGCTTTTTAAGTTTTCATGATTACGTGGGTTTTCTTTGTGGAACTACCTTCCTTGCTATTCTTGTTGGAACAACTCTGAACTGGAAATAATCACCTGTTGTTGAGTCCTTGGCATACTTTGTCACTTTATCTAATTTCCCCTTTTACTGTGAAGTATACATAATAGAAGGGTGTATAAAACATGAGTACTTTTTAAAGAATTCTAATTAAGCAAACACTTGTGTACCCATCCTTCTGGTTAGGAAATAAAGCATTGCCAATACCTTAGAACATGCATTCTCAACACAAGTGATTGGCCTTTGAGCATATGAAAATTGGTTCTGAGATGATGGACAGTGTGTGAAAAAATCATAGATACTACTGTGGTGTGTGGCCCTCCAAAAAGCCATAGTACATAAACACGTATATAACATATCTGTAGTGTTGAAATTTCATTGGGGGAGGGGAGTGAGAATGTGATAAGGAAAACAACTGTCCAAAAAAGCTCCTTTGGCATACAAGAATTAAGAATAGGTTGAAAAACACTGCCTTAGAAGCTCTGATTTTATGTCCTCCACCAAGGGGTGACTACTATCCTGACTTGTGATAAGCATTCACTTGTTTCAAGCATTCATTTCATTTCCTATCTATACTGCGTTCCTAATTGTTAGGTTCTTCAATTTATATTGATGGGATCAAAGTATATGTATTATGACTCACCCCTTTCTCATCATATTTATAAGATTCATTCACACTGCTGCATGTTGTTTTTTGTTGTCTAATATTCCATAGGTTTCTATTTCATAATTAATCCATTGTTGGATATTTGGGTTGTTTATAATTTGTGCTAGCATCAATAATGTGGTTTAAAAGGTTCTTATAAAATATATCTATTGTTATATACACGCAAGAGTTTCTCTAAAGCAGTGTGTAGTCCAATGAAAATATAATGCAAGCCATATATGTAATTTAAAATTTCTTAGTAACCATATCAAAAAGATAAAAAGAAACAAAATTAATTTAATATAATCAGTGTTAAAAATTATTAATGAAATATTTTGTTTTCTTCATACTGTCTTAAGATTTATGTATTTTACACTTATAGAATATGTTTTATGCTATAAGTTTTCATAAACACTTGATCTATGTTTCTATTTTATCAAATTTACTGTTGATAAAGTAAATCTGTATACCCAAATTGTTCGAAATACACTCTAAATTTTCCAATAATTAACTTGAGAATCAATTTTGAAATTTAAATTAATTAAAATTAAATAGGACGTCTAGTTCCCCAGTTGCACTAACCACATTCCAGTGCTAGTAGCTACCATATTGGACAATGCAGATCTAGAGTATATAAACTTAGGAGTAGAATTGCTAGGCCATAAAGTATTCAAATGTTCCGCTTTTCTAGGTCATGCCAAACAGTTTTTCAGAGTGGTTGTGCTAAGTCACATTCTCGCCCCCTGGGTGTGAAAGTGGAAGGCACATCACAGTGAGCTGAAGTTTATTTTTATGTTATGTATAAAAATAATACTAGTAAAACTGAAGTCTTTATGTTACTATTGAGGGCATATTTTATTTAAGGAAACAAACATCAATTAAAAAGGGGTTCTTTTTAAAAATATATATTTTTATTAATTTCAGTGAGGAAGGGAGAGGGAGAGAGAGATAGAAACATCAATGATGAGACAGAATCATTTGGTCTGCTGCCTCCTGCACACCCCCTACTGGGGACCAAGCCCACAACCTAAGCATGTGCCCTGACCAGGAATCGAACCATGACTTCCTGGTTCATAAGTCTACACTCAACCACTGAGTCAAATAGATGATGATAGATAGATAATTGATGGATGGATGGATGGATGGATGGATGGATGGATGGATGGATGGATGGATAGATAGATAGATAGATAGATAGATAGATAGATAGATAGATAGAGAAGGTCACATGCTCAGGTTGCGGTTCCCTGTGGGGTGCGTATGTGTGTCTCTCTGTCTCTCCCCCTAACCCCCCGCCCCCGCCTCGCCCCCTTTCTTTCTCCCTTTCTCTCTCTTTAAAAAATAAATTTAAAAGAACATGTTATTTTTAAAAATTCAACCCATTGCCTGTTTTGTGTACAGGCCATCAGTTAATAATGTTTTTTACAGACAATCGTGTACAACCAGTTTGACATTTAAGGAACACTAAACTTTAAGCCCTAGTTAAGCAAAATGTCCTCCCAAAAATGCCATTTTCCTCATCAGTAGACCTGTATTACAAAAATATATACTCCGTTATTATGTTTGAATGTTATCAACAAAATAGTTGTGGAAAGTTGTTTTCTCTTGCTTTATAAGTACCCACATAAGTCTAAAATATTGACTATCTGGCTCTTTACAGAAAAAGTTCATGCGATCTTGTATACGTTTAAACACAATAATGCTGTATTTTAATAGGATCATCTAAAGAAAGTAACAAATCAGTATGTAAAACATCTATGAGTATGGACTCCATCTAAAAGAAAGGGAACAGGATTGCTTAGAAATTAGGAACAAGGGCTCTGAAACCAAACTGCAAGGCTCAAAACCCAGCTGTACCATTTATTATTTTTGTTACCTCCATGCACCCTCATTGTCTTCATCTGTAAAATGAAGATAATCATTGTAATTTAAGTTCCAATGGTTGCTTTGGAAGTAACAGAGTTAGTATATGTAAAGTACTTCAGGGTACCTGGCACATTTATTGACAGACACTAAATGTCTGCCATTATTTTAATGGAGAAAGGAATAAACAAACTAAATGGTCATCTCTGAGTGATGGGATTATTGACCATTTTTCTTTTTAATTATTTTATATGTGTGTGTTTCCTAACTGTGAACTTACACTGGTTATGTAATAACATGCTGTTTTATTAGTTCTCTCTTTAAAACATTAATTTTAAACGTTTTACCTTAAAACATTAGTAGTAAACTTGGTTATTTGATAGTTACAATGTGCATATTTCTCTCTTACTTTAATCTTTTCCTATAGACATGGCCCATGGACATGAACATGAGCATGGGCATGGGCATGGTAAATTGGAACTTCCAGATTATAGAAAATGGAAGATAGAAGGGACACCCTTAGAAACTGTGCAGAAGAAGCTGGCGGCACGGGGGCTCAGGGATCCGTGGGGCCGGTAAGAATCTTTAAATAATTTAGATAGAATTTATCGTAGAGAATCGTTATCTGTTTCTTTTTCATGTATTTCCCTTTAAAAAAAGTAATTGAAAATGGCTTTTTACATTATAGTTTTAAAATCCGTTTTATTGAAGTACCATTTACATACAGTAAAATTCACCCATTTTAAGTGTCTAATTCCATGAGTTTTGATAAATGTATATAATTATGTAACCACCACAGTCATGATATAAACTATTACTGTCATCCCAAAAGTTCTCTCGTGCCCCTTTCACACTCAGTGTCATCCTGCCCCTGCTCCTGGCAACCATTGACCGGCTTTGTGTCTCCACCCTTTCCTGGCCACCTGCGCATGGTACACTGCTTTGGAGACTTAGGCGCATTGTTAGCTTGTATCCCTCGTTCCTTCCTTATTGACTGCCTAGCGATGTACACTGTGTGCATTGACCTCATTTTGTGTGCAGTTCACCAATTAATTGTCATTTGTGTTGTTTCCAGTTTTTAACCGTTATGAGTAAAGATGCTATAACCAATCAAATACAAGTCTGAATGAACATGATGCTTTCATTTCTCTAAGAGTAGGATTTCTGGATCATATCATAAGTGTGTGATTATTTTCATAGGAAACCTGCCAAACTCTTTTCCAAAGTAGCTGTACCATTTTGCATCCCCACCAGCAATGTATGAGAATTTCAGTTGTTCATTGTCCTCCTCATCAATACTTGGCATTATTGGACTTTTAATTTTAGCCATTTTGGTGAATGTTGTGCCTCTTTGTGATTTTAATTTGCATTTCCATGGTTCCATGAAGACATAATCATAACATTCTTTTCCAGTGCTTATTTGTCATTAGTGCTTTCCCCCTGCTCCCCTTTGGTGCAGTGGCTATTTACATATTTTGCCTATTTATTTATCAGGGTATTTGTCTTCTTTTACTGAATTACTAGAGGCTCAGTGCACAAAATTCGTGCATGGATAGGGTCCCTAGGCCTGGCCAGTGATCAGGGCCAAACAGGGCCTTCTGGCTGCTGGCTGGGGCCTCCCTTCTCCGGCTGGCAGCAGCCAGGGCCTTCCTTTGTTCCACGCCGCCCCCTGGTGGTCAGCACACATCATAATGAGCGATCAAACTCCTGGTCTCCCAGTCAAACTCCCAAGGGGACACTTTACATATTAGCCTTTTATATACATAGATGAGAGTTCTCTATATATTTTTAACATTTAAGTCCTCTATCAGATATATATTTTACAAATGTTTTTTGTTTTATTTTTTAATATTTCTTTTTAAAAAAATATAGTTTTATTGTTTTCAGAGAGAAAAGGATCAAAAGAGAGAGAGAGAGAAAATGGGGGAGAAACATCAATGATGAGAGAGAATCACTGATTGACTGCCTCCTGCACCCCCCTACTGGGGATCAAGCCTGAAACCCGGGTATATGCCTAGACCGGACCAGGAGTCAAATCATGACCTCCTGGTTCATAGATCGATGCTCAACCACTAAACCATTCTGGCTGGGCTACAAATGTTTTTTCCTAAGAGTGTGGCTTATTTTTTCATTTTTTAAATAATGTCTTTCAAAGAGTTTTAAATTTTGATGAAGTCCCAATCTGGCACTTTTCTATTATGGTTTGTGCTTTTTGCACCCTAAATTTTCTCCTATGGTTTCTCGTAGAAGTTTTTATAGTGTTACTTTTATATCATGTGAAGTGAGGATGAAAGTATTTTTGCATTTGGACATCCAGTTGTTCCAGCACCATTTGCTAAGACCGTCTTTCCCATATTGGTTTACCTTAATGCCTTTGTAAAAAATCAATTGACAATATCTGTGTGGTCTATTTCTGGATCCTATTCTGTTATCCAGAATAGAATGTCCACCCTTATGACAATACTACACTTCAAATCAGGTAGCATAAGATCTCCATTTTTTTAAAAAGCTATTTTAGGCTCTCTGCATTTACATTTAAAATTTAGGTTGAGTGTTGCAGTTTCTACAAAAAGCTTTCTTGGATTTTAATTGGGATTTCACTGAATCTATAGCTCAATTGAGGATAATCGATATCTTAACATTATAGAATCTCCTAGTCTATGAACAATTTAGACCCTCTTTAATTTCTCGGTAGTGTTTTATTGCTTTATATATAGGACTTGTAATATTTTATTCAATTTATCCTGAGTTTTTCCATATTTTAATAGTATTATAAATGGTATTTTAAACTTTAATTTCCAGTTGTTTGCTAATATATAAAAATATAATTGGGGTTTTTATGTTGACTTTGTATCATGTTCCATTGCTAAATTCACTTTTTAGTTCCAACATTTTTTTACAGATTGTTTAGACTGTACTTCATAAGTGATCACTTTGTGTACACTTATTTTATTTCTTCCTTTCAATCTATAAACTTTTAATTTCTATTTTCTTTGCATTATTGTACTGGCTAACACTGCTAGTATAATGTTGAATAAAAGTGGTGTAAATGGACATTCTTGCCTGTTCTGCATCTATTGAGATGCTCACAGAGTTCTTTTATTCTATTAATATGATGAATTACTCTTATTGATTTTTCAAAGATTAAACCAATCTTGAATTCCTAAGATAAATTCTATTTCATCATGATATATTATCCTTCATATATATTGCTGGATTCAATTTTCTAAAATTTTGTTTAAAATATTTGCATCTAGCCCTAACCGGTTTGGCTCAGTAGATAGAGCATTGGCCTGCGGACTGAAGGGTCCCAGGTTTGATTCCAGTCAAGGGCATGTACCTTGGTTTTGAGCACAACCCTAGTAGGAGGTGTGCAGGAGGCAGCTGATCATGTTTCTCTCTCATCAATGTTTCTGACTCTTTATCCCCCTCCCTCCCTTCCTCTCTGTGAAAACCAATAAAATATATATATTTTAAAAAAAAGAATATTTGCATCTAGCCTTAACTGGTTTGGCTCAGTAGATAGAGTGTCACCCTGTGGACTCAAGGGTCCCAGGTTCAATTCCAGTCACGGGCATGTACCTTGGTTCGGGCACATCCCCAGTGGGGGGTGTGCAGGAGGCAGCTGATTGATATTTCTCTCTCATCGATGTTTCTAGTTCTCTATCCCTCTCCCTTCCTCTCTGTAAAAAAATCAATGAAATATATATTTTTTAAAAGAATATTTGCATTTAAAATAAAAAAAGAATATTTGCATCTATGTTCATTAGGGATGTTACTCTATAGTTTTCTTCTAATGTCTTTGTCTGACTTTGGTATCTAAATTGTATTTGATTAGCTCATATTTTCTAATAAGTCAGATCTTTAGTTAAGTGGTTTTTGTTCTTCATAACATGATTTTTTCCCACTGACTTATCGCTGCCTTTGAGAGAAGACTTTTTTCAGGAGAGGTCTCTGACTTCGGTTTGCACCTCTGTTTAGGGTGCTCAGAAGAATGATTGCCAGAGCAGGAAATCAGTCTTCTAAACTTCAGGCTGCTGTGACAGAGAAATTTATTAGTAGTAAGAATAATGTCAAATGTTACATACTCTCTGTGCCAAAGTATATCACACATCACCCTGGTTATTCTTTATAACAACACTGTAAGGTAGATAGTCATCACTGAGTAGGAGAGGAAGCAGGCCTAACAGGCTAAGTAACCTGCCCATCCTAAAAGGTTGTGAATCTAGTGTACATGGCAGAGCAAAGGTTAATACTCTACGTCTGTCCGCGATGCTATAATGACTAGTATAGACAAAGCCACACAGCTGCCCTGTGATGGATAGGGCCAAAGAAAGCCTTGCATTTGAGGATCTTGTAAAAATCCTGAGTATTATGACTGTGAATATGAAAACAAGTGTTTTGTCTTCTACTTTATATGTGAAACGCAGGCATATAGACCTAATTATCCTATGTCACAAAAAGATATCTATTGTGGTCCATTTAGATGGTCTTATATAAGGTTGCATTTACATCTGTTAAAAAGATGAAAGTTAAATGTATTTTACTCCGTGAATGTGCATGTATGTGATTATAACCTTTGCCCCCTTTTTTTTGTTCTAGCAATGAAGCTTGGAGATACATGGGTGGCTTTGCAGACAATGTTACCTTTGTTGGTGCAATGTTAAAAGGATTCAAATGGGGGTTTGCTGCATTTGTGGTAGCTGTAGGGGTTGAATATATCCTGGAGTCCCAGAATAAAGATAAGAAGCATCACTGAAGATAATACCTGGAAGTATCTTAGTGACTTCTTAACTATGTTATTAAAATAAGATTTCTTCACTGTAGCCTACTCATCTGTGTGTTTGTCCCTTAAAGAATACTAGTAAGATTTAATAAAGAATACATGTTCCAGTCTGGTTTTGTCATTCGTGAAAAAAAAAAAAGGTGTTCAAACCATATCAGTTTTTCTTTAGAACATGTGGTAGTTGAGGTACATGGAGCAGTGCATTCTCTACATAGCAGCCAGCCAGCATATATTTCAACAAATGTGTATGTTTTAAATGGACAGGGTCTAAAAAAGTTAAATAGTGATTAAATTTCCCATCTTAACTATTTTTTAGTGTACAGTTGCTGGTATTAAATACATTCATAATGTTGTGCAACCATCATCCATCTCCATAACTCTTTTCATCTTTGAAAATTAAAAGTCTATGCCCATCTATCTATAATAATAAAAGGGTAATATGCTAATTAGACAACATCCTTCGGGGGGAAGGGGGGCAGAGGGAAGCCCAGGTCCTGGGTGCCAGAGGGAAGCTGATACCAGTAGCTGGGGGAAGGAAGGCCTACTCTTGCATGAATTTCGTGCATCGGGCCTCTAGTTAAACAATAATTCCCTATTCCCCCTTACATCAACACCTGGCAACCACCATTCTACTTTCTATATGATTTTCTCTATAAAGCACCTCATGTACTAGTAAGTGGAATTACACACTCTTCGTTACTGGCTTATCTCACTTAGCCTAATGTCCCCAAGTTCCATCCATGTTGTAGCATATATCAAAATTTCCTTTCTTTTTAAAGCTGAATAATATTACATTGTATGTTGTCGGGAGCGACCTCAGATGACAAAGTCCTGAGAGGGCAGGTTTCACAAAGTGGCCTGCCTGTTCCCAAGGTTAGTCATGCATCCTGCCCCCCTTAGGCTTAGAGACCCTTAAGCACAATAGTTTAGTAATCACACATTCTGCCCCCTAGAGCTTAGTTAACCTTTAAGCACAGTTAATGTATAAGCGTAATTATCCTTCAGCAAGAAGCATGGCTAGATTATCTGATGGAAAGGAACTTAGGTGGCGTCAGAGGTGTATGTATAGGTATAGCCGTTGGGATCTTAGCCAAGATAAGGAACTTTGTGTAAAGGTCAGTAGGAAACCTGAAACAAAGGGGTATAATTGTGCTTACCACATTATAGGAATGATGTATTGTATGGAATGTAGCTGACCCTGTAAAAAAGTGTGGAGAAAAATAACCTCGGGACAGTAAGCGGGAAGTGCTACTGTCCTCCCGATCCCATTCTGTTTTCTGTCTGTCTTTTCTCATCCTCTCCCCCTCTTGCAGGTACAGTTCGACTGATGCCGGCAGGCTCCGGCAGTATGTATAAGTCATAATTTGCTTATCCACTCATTCATTGATGGACTCTTGGGTTACTTCCACATTTTAGCTATTATAAATAATGTGGCTGTGAACATGGGTGTATGAACAGGTTTGTAAATGGGGGTTGGCCTTGCTGCTTTTACTGTCTCCTGCAGGTGATTAGAGAGACCTACACAGTATTATACTATTAGATACTTCCTGCCCAGTTCTGATGGACTATGTGTCATGTTCATTTTTCTTTATTGTGATATTTTCTACTCTTGATTTAGTCCTCTTTCCCATGTTGTGAAAAGTGACATTTTTTTCTAACAATACACTAGACATTTCCCCCACATTGAATTTAAAAATTTTAATTAAATCTCTAAAGTTGAGACAACTCAGATTGTTGAAAAGAGACATTTTTTGCTTTAATAACAAAGCTAAGCCCTAGCCACTTTGGCTCAGTGGATAGAGCGTCGGCCTGTGTACTGAAGGGTCCCCGGTTTGATGTGTTTCTCTCACATTGATATTTCTCTCTGGCTTTACCTCTCTCTTCCACTCTAAAAATCAAGGGAAAATATCCTTGGGTGAGGATTCAAAACAAAACAATAAAACGCGTGATTTTTTTTTCTTTGTAAATTTTAATTTGTAAATATAAGCTTGAGAAATTACTAAACAAGAGGAATTTCTAATAAGCTGATAGTAGTAAATGGAATATGGTAGAATGGAATCAAAAAAGACTGAAATAAGGGAAGAGTTTAACAAGGAATAAAGAGAAGGAACAAAAAGCAATAGAACAAGCAAAAAGAGCAAGGTGGTAGATTTAAACTTAATTATATTAATTATAGCAAATGCTCTAAAATTTAAACTCTAAAACGTTCCAATTAAGACATTGTCTTGCCCTGTCCGTTGTTAGAGTGTTGTCCCGATACACCAAGGTTGGGGGTTCAGTCCCTGTTCAGAGCACATACAAGAATCAACCAATGAATGTGTAAAGAAGTGGAACAACAAATCAATGTTTCTTCCTTTCTCTCTCTAATCAATTTTTTAAAAAATGTATGGAGTAACTGCCTGGATTCCAGAGGAGCCGCAAAGCACACAAACCACTGTCATTTTAGCTGTTGCCATCACTGGGGCTAGAGTCAACTAATGAGAGATTTGTTCTGAAGATGTATGACCATGGGAAAATGCTAATTATGTGTTTGCTAGTCTCAAAATAAGCACTGTGGATGATTATATGGAAAAGTATTGGCCCCATTTTGTATGTAGGGCAAGTCCCTAGTAAAGTAACAAAGCCTAAGATGGCATAGCTCGTAAGTTCCAGAGTTAGATTTTGAATCCAGGGTTGACTCAACAGCCCATAGTAAACACTATATTACACTATCATGTCATATGTGATACGTACTATAAGATGCTATAAAATTATTCTTTGGATTTTTTATTTTTTTGGTATGGGAAAAGTTGTATTTACAGCTCTTCTTTGTATAAATAATCTGTTATGAGCTACTCATACAATACAGAATAGACCAAACACATTTTACACAACGAACACTCATAAGGCTGAGTATGAAGATTATGGAAAAATGCTAAAGCCAAAAGAGCAATGGTCATAAAACTGGTTAAATATAACACCTCTTATATCAGTAAGTCAAAGAAAAAGCTACTCTATATCCACAGTCCTTATGTGTGCCAAAGAAAAGCAATAGAGCTTAAAGAAATGAAGGACTGAACTTCAGAAGCTATAGGTTCAATTCCTAGTTCTGTTACTAACCCCCAGGAATATTTCCTCGTCTATTAATGTGAATCTTTGTGGGTTTTTAATGTGTTCTAGGGGAAGATCAGAGGACCTCGATGCGTGCACCAGATACAACCTTACGAGCTCAAATACATTGCAACCTAAAGTATTATTATGAAATCTTTAAGAGGTTATTCCAGGTTTTCCTTAGTTCCTTTTCTACAAAATGGTACAATTAGTTGTAACTAACCATTGTCCTTTGGATCTTTACTAATTATGCTTGATGTAACCAGTAAGTGTTTTAAAAAAAATCTAAGGTATGGCATGTAATATTTCATGAAAAGAGGCAACAATGAATACAGTAATTTTACTGTACACCTATACTTTGAAGGGAATTGTGTTTTGACATACCTAATGAAACAGATACACACATTTTTATAAATATATATTTTATTGATTTTTTACAGAGAGGAAGGGAGAGGGATAGAGTTAGAAACATCGATGAGAGAGAAACATTGATTCAGCTGCCTCCTTCACACTCCCTACTGGGGATGTGCCCACAACCAAGGTACATGCCCTTAACCAGAATCGAACCTGGGACCCTTCAGTCTGCAGGCCAACGCTCTATCCACTGAGCTAAACCGATTAGGGCCAGATGCACACATTTTTTTATGGTGACATAAAAGATGTGCACAAAGCCAGGCTGGCGTGGCTCAGTGGTTGAGCATCGACCTATGAACCATGAAGGCACGATTCCCCGTCAGGGCACATGCCTGGGTTGCAGGCTTAAACCCTAGTGTGGAGTATGCGAGAGGCAGCCAATCCATGATTCTCATCATGGATGTTTCTTATCTCTCTCTCTTTCCTCTCTGAAATCAATAAAAATACATATTTTTTAATATGATTTCAGAGAGGAAGGATGAGGGAGAGATAGATAGAAACATCCATGATGAGAGAGAATCATGGATTGGCTGCCTCCTGCAAGTCCCCCACTGGGAATCAAGCCCACAACCTGGGTATGTGCCCTTGACTGGAACTGAACCTGGGACCTTTCAGTTCGCAGGCTGACGCTCTACCCACTGAGCCAAACCAGCTAGGACAATTTCTACTATTTTTAACGAAACTAACCTTCTTGAAGTAGATAAGTAGCTTAAGAAGATTTTTACAAAGAAATGGCTGATGAAGCTAATACTGCTAATGCAAGAATAAGCAAACAAGAAGAAAATAACAGTGATGAACTCTTTGTCAAGAACATTATCAGACACATACAATGACCTACCATATTTTCCTGCGTATAAGACGACTTTTTAACCCAGGAAAATCTTCTCAAAAGTCGGGGGTCGTCTTATAGGGCGGGTATATCCCAAACTCTATATTTTAACTGGAAAAGTTGGGGGTCGTCTTATACGCCCCGTCATCTTATACGCCGGAAAATACGGTAATCATGAAAAAGAAGTCAAGCAAAAATAATAACCACCATCATCATCATCAAGAAGACCAAAGTATGAAGACTCACTATCAGTAGTACAATTGAAGCATCCATCTTATATAAAAACTGCTGTTTGAAATTTTAACCCTGCTATTTTGGCTTCTGTAAACACTTGCTTGCTTAAATAATAAGGAAAATAAGACTACTCCCATTCCAGAGAGGCTGTGGACTATGCCCCAGAGTTGTCAGTGCTGACACCAGGCCAGGCTTTGAGATAAGGTCTCATGGCCCCTTCCCAGCACGCAGGCCTTCTTTCCCAGAAGGCCCAGAAGTCTCATTCCAAATTTGGGAGACAAAAGAGCTAGAAAAGATATAAATAGAAAAAGTTTCCTCCATATGTGGGGGGGCCAGAATTTGAAAGGCATAGTTTTCTCTGGGCCTGCGCATAATAAAATGTAACTCCCTTTCTCTAAGCATGGCTTGGTTTTTCTCCGGTCTTCTGTAACACAATGAACCTTGCCCTAAGAGTGTATTGATTTGATATATTAACTAATGATAGGATGTAGTCATCATGTTTAGCAAAACATTTTTTAAAAATGTTTCACCTTTGTCTTCTTTAATTTCTATATTGTTTATTCTTAGTGTACATAGATGATAATATTTACATTTATAGAATGTTAAGACAAAGATTGGGGTTTATAGTGATTTCTCACAGTATTCAGTGTCATTAAAAAATAGCATTTAGAGAATTCATCAGATTTTTTAAGTGTTTTTTTTTAAATGTATAGTTTACTATATAAAACCCAGGTAGGTTATCAAGAAAAAGTGTTGTTTTATATGGCCTCTCACTCAGTTGTCAACATGAGTTACAAAGTTTCATAATAAAATCCTCATGGGTTATTGGAATCTCTCAAGTTTCAAAATATTCAAATAGATGTGCTAATAAGAATGGAATCTTCCAGTTGAATCTTGGTTTACCTTCAGTATCAGTTTTCAGAGGCGGGGATGTAGTGCAGAGGGTTGTTTTGAGGGTTTTTTGCTTTTGTTTTTACTTTTGTTTTGGGTCAGAACATCAGCTTCAGAGACTCAGAGACTAAAACACTCAATGGAAATTGCATTTACCTGCCAATAATTCTATCAGAAAGAATTTACTGCAAAGAGGAGTTTTATTTAATTTTATATATTATGTTAAATAGAAAATATGTTATGTATTTTATTTTATACAGTATTATGTTATTATATATTATAAATATTATATATAAATTAACTATTCAATTGTGGGCACCTGAAAGCTATATAATTTTGTTAAGCAGTGTAACCCCAATAAAAATATAATAAAAATTATTCAAAATGCGAACTCATATAAAGATTAAATTTCATATTGTACTTTATTGAATTAACTTTGATACATGTAAACACTTTAAAACATGGCTTTATCCATTAGAAAATGACAAAATCTTTCGTCTCAAGGTCTGTACATTTTTCTGTTTAATCTAACATGCCAAAAGATGAAGTAACTCTTGAAATGTCATCACATATTACAAAACTAACTGGAAAGGATTTCGGTTGTTGCTAAAGACATGTTTCTGAGCATTGTTACAAAATAAGAAAATTATCTGCAGCTCAGATGTAAGTCAGAAGATTCTGTGGCATTTTGAAATGTCATATTTTTCATTTTCTGTTTTAAAACGGAAAAGATAATTATTAATAATGCTCCAATGCTCTTTAAAGCACATTATGGTTAATAAGAGATAATTTCCTTTTAGATTTTTACCAATTATTATATTTGTAAGTTACTAATTAAATCTCATTTATTTTTTAAAATAAATATTTATTGTTCAGATTATTACAGTTGTTCCTCTTTTTTCTCCCCACAGCTCTCCTCCACCCGGTTCCCATCCCACCCTCTGCCCTTACCTTCCCTGCACTGTCCTTATCCATAGGTGTACGATTTTTGTCCAGTCTCTTCCCACACCCACCACACCCTTTTCCCCCTGATAATTGTCAGTCCACTCCCTTTCTATGCCCCTGATTCTATTATATTCACCAGTTTATTCTGTTCATCAGATTTTTTTATTCACTTGATTTTTAGAATCACTTGTTGATAGATATGTATTTATTGTTCATAATTTTTAACTTTACCTTTTTCTTCTTCTTCCTCTTCTTAAAGAATGCCTTTCAGCATTTCATATAATAATGGTTTGGCAGTGATGAACTCTTTCAGCTTTTTCTTATCTGTGAAGCTCTTTATCTGACCTTCAATTCTGAATGATAGCTTTGCTGGATAGAGTAATCTTGGTTGTCGGTTCTTGCTATTCATCACTTTGAATATTTCTTGCCACTCCCTTCTGGCCTGCATGGTTTCTGTTGAGAAATCAGCTGACATTCGTATAGGTACTCCCTTGTAGGAAATTAACTGTTTTTCTCTTGCTGCTTTTAACCCTACCAGACCTGAGGCCCTGAACCTAACTGTCCCCTATACCTGGGCTCCTGAGCATTAAAGAGAAAAAACCAACATGATATAGAAAAATGTTAGTTACATGCAGACAAGTGGTTAGAATAAGATGGAACTTGGAGACACTGTAGAAAATAGGTCTACCTTTCATCTAGTGCCGATATTCCACCTTTGTGTGCCAACCCACCCAGCAGGATGAGCCTTGTTTCACACAGAGGTACTTCTTGCAAAGTGAGCACCAGATGTTGCTCTTCACCTTCTTGCATGGATTGTCTTTGTAAGACACTCCAGGATTTTGCTTGTTGTACCTGGAGTGCTTTTCCATGCACACAACACAGATATGATTAGACGATGTCCCAGGGGGAATCTCTGGAAAATGATTGCCTGGGGTCATCCGTTGAGGGCAGGGTTCCTTTTGTGGGTGGCGGTGGGCTGATGTCCTGTATCCACCAATAAGTTGCAGGCACAGTTTCTGAATATATCTGGTGAAACAAACTGGCTTTTTTGAAGCAGCTTGCTGCTTTGAAGTATACATGATATAAGAATTATAAATGGCTCACATAAAAAATTTTATGAAAAGCCGCCGGGGCCAGCGGTAATGACGACGAGACCGGTGAAGGCGGGTCATCTGGTCATTTTTGTCACAGCCACCCATATATTTATTATAGTCCTTCACCAGCTGTGGCATCTGTATTTCTTGCACACTGCCATCTTTATTTCTTCTGTTTATTACTACATTTTGGGCTGGATCGTGGTAGTTCGAAATAAATGTGATGGGCTTTCTATCCTGCCAAACTAAACATGTTACACTTTCTTGACATAGATAGCGACTGTCACCCCTAGCAAGTTTTTTTACACTTTTCAGCAACTTAGGAAACTGCTTCCTGTTTTGCTGCAGGGTTTCCACAATTCCTGTGTGTAATTCTGACTGTGCATATTTAGCAAGGGTTACAGAGTTGTAGAACTGGTCCATGACAAGCACATGAGAACTAGGCAAAGTACCGAAAATTAGGTACAGCAGTATAGCGGCAGATTTGGAAATTACCGAAAAATCGGTACAGCAGTCTGGTAGGGTTAATATTCTCTCTTTGTCTTTTGCTCTTGGCATTTTAATTATGATGTGTCTTGGTGTGGTCCTCTTTGGATTTCATTTGTTTGGGGTTCTGTGCGCTTCCTGGACTTGTAAGTCTATTTCGTTCACCAGGTGGGGGAAATTTTCTGTCATTATTTCTTCAAATAGGTTTTTAATATCTTGCTCTCTCTCTTCTTCTGGTACCCCCATAATTCAGATGTTGGTACACTTGAAGTTGTCCCAGAGGCTCCTTATACTATCTTCATATTTTTGGATTCTTTTTTGTTTTTTTTCTTTTTCAGTTGGGTGTTTTTTGCTTCTTCGTATTTCAAATCTTTCACTTGATTCTTGTGATCCTCTAGTCTGCTGTTGGATCTCTGTATATTATTCTTTATTTCAGTCAGTGTTTGCTTAATTTCTAGTTGGTCCTTTTTTATATCCTCGAGGGTCTCACTAAATTTATCGGCCTTTTCTAGAAAGTTCTTGAAAAACCTTATAACCGTGATTTTGAACTCTATATCCTCCATTTCTTTCATTTGTGACCTGTTTCTTTGTCTCCACATTTTGGCTGCTTCCCTGAGTTGATAGAGTGGCTTTGTGTGCTAGGTGTCCTATAGGGCCCAGTGGCTCAGCCTCCCCAGTTACCTGAGGTGGACACTCTTGGTGCACCCCTTTGTGGGCTGTGTGCACAGTCTTGTTGAAGTTAAGCCTTGATTGTTGTTGGTATCACTGGGAGGAATTGACCTCCAGGCCAATTGGCTGTGAGGCTCAGCTCTGTCTACGATGGGAGAACTTCTGTGCTGGAGACACCCTTATGAGGCAAGACTGCTTCAGTGAGGCTTTGGTGCTCACTTAGTCTGCCCCCTGAGTGTGTCCCTTATGGATCTGAGGAGTTGTAATCTGGATAGTCCCACTCTGACCCCTGGCTACACTGGCTCTTGGATATCCAAGAAAGTGCTAATTTAGCCTCTGCCTGAGGCCACCCAGCAGGAGCTACAGAGAGATCTGCAGATTCTTCTTCTTTGTTTGGGTTTTGGAGATGCCCAGATGAGGCCCAGCTATGAAGCAATGCAAGCTGCTGTGGCCTTGGGCCTTCTTTTGGATGTTCTGGGTTTCTCTGTCTCAACTGCAGTTTGTTAGGTAATTTTAGATTTCAAAGGACCAGGCCATTCATATGCAAAAGCCCCTGCGCACAGCTTGGTTGGGGCGGTGTCTCAGGGAATTAACAGGGAGGAGCAAACAGCTATGGCTGATCCTCAGCCCTGCCTTAAGAGGCCCCTGGGTCTCAGTGTCCCTCGGTAATCGCTACAAGCACCTCTGAGAGAAAGCTGCCGCCCTCGAGTTCCGCCCGATGCCAGACAGTCCAGTTTCTCCCCGTATGAGTCTAGGTCCCAGGAGTCTTGCCCAGAACTGGAGTTCAGAGCAGTTGGGAGCTTGTGTCTCCCTCCAGATTGAAAAAGACAACTGCGTGCTCAGCTGCCAGCCCTTTCCGCCGCGTGCGTCTCCGTACCTCAGCACTTTACTTCCGCACCTCCTTTGAGTCTCAGTGTGCTTTTCTCTTTCCTTCTAGTTGTAGAATTTTCACTCAGCCAGCCTTCCTGTGGTTCTGGATGGTGTCCGTTTTGTCTTTTAGTTGTAGTTTTGAAATGGATGTGTGAGGCAGCAATTTCAGGTGTTTACCTATGCTGCCATCTTGGTTTCTTTACTCTAATTAAATCTCACTTAATAAAGCATTTAGTATGCCCCCTGCAAATGTCCTGCCTACTCTAATTTGAATTACTCAATTCCTAAACTGAATTTGGAAAAAATAACAGCATCCAACTTACATTTTTCTGCTGACTTGGTAGTTAACCAAACATCTTCGTAAATTTATTTATTTTAAGTACATTAATCATTTTTACCTTGTAGAATAGCTAAAGTTTTTTAAAAGTCTTTGCAGTATACATTTAAAAAAATATTTTATTGATTTTTTTTACAGAGAGGAAGGGAGAGGGACAGAGAGCTAGAAACATCAATGAGAGTCAATTAGGTACATGCCCTTGACCGGAGTTGAACCTGGGATCTTTCAGTCCGCAGGCCAATGCTCTATCCACTAAGCCAAACCAGTTAGGGCTGCATTCTACATTTAAATGAAATTCACAATTAAGTGAATGTTTTGTGATTATAGCTCCTCTACTGCTATATGTATGAAGTATTTTATTTCATTTATTCTCTTGCTACAAAATTGCCATGAGAATTACTAGCTGTTCAGGGACACAATACTGAAGGCCGATGCTGTGGCTCACAGTAACCATAGCAATAACTGTCCTAAAAATAAAAGGGCCTGTATCAGCACAGATGGGATCCTCTTACTGAGGAAGAATCAGGTTAACAAGCAGTGGTATCACCTGAACTTAGGAATCGCACTTGATAGTAACATAATATGAGAACATGAGGGCTTAATACAGATATAAAGGCATATATTTAGACCAGACTTCCTAGTGAAACATAATTAAAAGCTAAAACTATACCTGTAGATGCTAGGTAGGTTCCAACAAGGAGACATGGCATGAACAATTAGTATTTCTCATGTCAAAATTCATGTTTAACAACACAGAGGATTAAACTCAAAGCATTTATTTCTTAATTCATGACCCATAAATGCTTCCTTATATTTAATCTGGGTTTATCAGCAATTATGATTCTAATATATCAAATTGTGCATTTATAAGTAAATGAACAAAAAAGTTTTACAGATGGAAGACCTATGTACATTTCTATTATAGCACTTATCATAATTATTCATAATTATTCATTTACTTGTTTGACTTCCTCATTAAACTATGGCCTCCTTGAAAACAGAGACCATGCCTGTGTATCTGTGTAACAGGTAAATACCTATTCAGGTTGTCTCTGATGAATAAATTCATCATTAGAGATCTAAAAATACAAGTGAGGTAAGAGATGATTTGTCACAGATTAACACCTCTTCTATGAATCCATAAAGGTTCAGTGGGAATGGAGGATTGGAAAGACACATATTTTCCCACGTCTAAAAGGCTTCATGCATTCCAATTGCTTATTAGAAAACTGAGGCCATTTACAAAAGACCCATGATGGTGACCTGGAAATATATTCTGAGATTAGAAGGCACTCTCCTGGTTTCCAAGGCAAGGATGTTAGAATTGAGCTAGGTCTAAGCTTTCTGACACATGCTTTATATCCTTCCCTACTTATGGATGAGTTGGTGATAAAAATACTAACCATCAAAGGTCCAGATCAACTTCTGCTAAAAGCAACCAATTATTCTATGGTCATTGCATGCAATTAACATTTCTCCTTTAGCACAATACTGACTTTTATGTTCTACTAGAGGCCCAGTGCACAAAATTCATACACAGGGGTTCAGCGGTGGGGGTGTGTGTGTGTGTGTGTGTGGTCCCTCAGCCTGGTCTTGGCCTGCAAAGACACCAGCATCCCTCACCTGGCCTCTAGCAGCCTCTGGGAAGATGCTTGTCCTGGGGCCTCCTCAGTGCCTCGGCCCAGGACACCCTGCAGCTCAGGTACTCGGGGGCTTGGGCTTTCAGGTCTGGCTTCCCCGCCTATCTTGGTGCGCATCAGCTGCCATGGGAGCCTTGCCTTAGGAGTCACCCCCTTGGACCATACTACTTGCAAGGTGGGGGGAGCATGCCCACCGGACACGTCCCCAGCACAGCGCCACGCTGGTCATGTCTGGACTGCCGGCAGGGGGCTTCCGGTCTGCGACTGGAGCTGCTGGGCTGCGACTGGGGGCTGCAGGTGGAGGACCCCGGCACCCATAGGGCTCCGTCAGCATCAGGAACTGGAAAGATCCATTTTTCTAATTCCTCTCCTCCCTCCATGTGGCCGGGGTGCGGACACTGGGCTCGTGGCCCCACAGGCCCCTTTCCTTCCTCTGCACAGCCATGGTGCGGACTCTGCCATTTTTGTCGTGGAGTGACGGTTAATTTACATATTACTCTTTTATTAGGTAGGATAATTCACTTTCCCTTTTTGCTATCTTTTAAGGTCAATTTATTCTTCTCTTTTTTAACTTTTTTTTAAATACATTTTATTGATTTTTTACAGAGAGGAAGGGAGAGGGATAGAGAGTTAGAAACATCAATGAGAGAGAAACATCGACCAGCTGCCTCCTGCACACCTCCTACCAGGGATGTGCCTGCAACCAACGTACATTCCCTTGACCGGAACCGAACCTGGGACCTTTCAGTCCACAGACCGACGCTCTATCCACTGAGCCAAACCAGTTTTGGCTCAATTTATTATTCTTACTAATGATAATATAAAGCATAATAAAGTGTATAATTTCAAAAAAAAGTGACAAAATCTAAACTAAGTGGCTTGCACATGCAAACTCTGAGGAGAAATATAGGGGTTTGTGTGGCTGCCTGGACTCGTGAGAGGTGGCCTGAGTATGTTCATGATAGAGGGAAGCTGACCTAACTGTGTAGATTAACAGAAAGCATTCTTCTCAGGATGCAACAGTTTTCAAAGGTCACAGGAAATACTGAGACATCTTTTCACTAAACCACATAGATTTAGCTTCAGTGCCATCAGAATTTCAAAGCTCAGCATCAGCAACTGGTTGAAGACCAGACTATTTTCCCTGATTTCCCATATTCCCTTTCATTCCCTGTCTTACTTAGTGGAACTGAATTCCTGCCACAAACGTAATAAATTTCATATCTTCAAGCCCTCAGCCTGATGCTTGTACTTAATTTATGATTTGCCTCATTGAACTTTGCTTGACTCTTGTCTTGCCTTTAGGTTATGAATTCTTTGAGACTAAAACCATTTTTAATTTTCTCACTCCTTCCCGGTTGCCCCACTGTGGGTCCAAATGCTCACCCTTCTACACTAATAAAAGAGAAACATGCAAATTAACCATCACTCTGCTACACCCACAAGCCACACCCACCAGCAAATCAGGAGTGGGTATGCAAATTAACTCAAACAAGATGGCGGCCTGCCAGGGAGCTGGAGCAAGCAGGAGGCTTGAGTTGCCCTGGCGATGGAGGAAGCCAAGCTTCCCACCTGCCCTGGCTGGCCCTGGCCTCCACTCATGGCTACAAAGATTCAATTATAGAAGATAAATAGCCCTAACCAGTTTGGCTCAGTGGATAGAGCGTTGGCCTGCAGACTCAAGGGTCCCAGGTTCGATTCTGGTCAAGGGCATGTACTTTGGTTGTGGGCACATACCCAGTAGGGGGTGTGCAGGAGGCAGCTGATTGATATTTCTCTCTCATCGATGTTTCTAACTCTCTATCCCTCTCCCTTCCTCTCTGTAAAAAATCAATAAAATATATATTTTTAAAAAAAAGAAGATAAATAAATCCCAACAAAAATGGTGGTGGCCACAGAGCTGGAGCCAGTCAGAGGCTTGGGTTGCCCCTCTTGCTGGTGGAAGCCAAGCTTCCCGCCCACCCTGGCCTCTGCTCAAGGCTATAAAGTTTCAGTTATAGAAGAAAAATAAATCCCAGATACCAGGGCCTCCACTTGGGTCACCAGGGGGCATGGCTGGCCTGCAAACCACCACAGGCCCCTCGCCCAGGCTGCTCCACACCCCAAGGGAGTCCCCACCTGATCCGGGACACCCTTCAGGGCAAACCAGCTGGCCCCCACCAGTGCACCAGCCCTCTCTCCTATCTAATAAAAGAGTAATATGCAGATTGACCATCACTCCAACACACAAGATGGCTGCCCCATGTGGTCAGAGATCCTGCCTCCATGTGGACACAAAATGGCTGCCACAAGATGGCCAGCAGGGGAGGGCAGTTGGGAGGGACCAGGCTTGCAAGGGAGGGCAGTTGGGGGCGATCAAGCCTGCAGGGGAGGGCAGTTAGGAGTGACCAGGCTGGCAGAGGAGGGAAGTTGGGGGAGACCGAGCCTACAGAGAAGTGCAGTTGGGGGGGACCTAGGCCTGCAGGGGAGAGCAGTGGGGGGAGGGACCAGGCCTGCAGGGGACGGCAGTTAGGGGGACCAGGCCTGCAGGGGAGGGCAGTTGGGGGGACTAGGCCTGCAAGGGAGGGTAGTTAGGGGCAATCGAGCTGGCAGGGGAGCAGTTAGGCATCAATCAGGCTGGCAGGGGAGTGGTTAGGGGGTGATCAGGCTGGCAGGCAGAAGCAGTTAGGGGCAATCAGGAAGGCAGGCAGGCGAGCAGTTGGAAGCCAGCAGTTCTGGATTGTGAGAGGGATGTCCAACTGCCCGTTTAGGCCCGATTCTACTAGGATCAGGCCTAAACGGGCAGTTGGACATCCCTCGAGGGGTCCCAGATTGGAGAGGGTGTAGGCTGGGCTGAGGGACACCCCCCCACCCCATGCACGAATTTTGTGTGCTGAGCCTCTAGTCTATATTATAAAAGGCCAGCGACCGTAATGCCATAATGCCGAACGACCAAACGACCAAACGACTGGTCACCAGGAGGTGCATGGAGCACCTCTCGGTCTCTCCCCCGGCCCACTAGCCTCTCACAGCGGCAGGGCTCACGGCTCAAGGCGGATGGGGTGGCAGGCGAGTGGGCGCAGTGAGGCGAGCGTGGTGAGTTGCGTGCAGGTGGTCAGGCTGCGAGTGTAGCGGGGCAGTGCGAGCATGGGGAGGCTAGCCAGGGAGGGGCGCGTGGGTGGGTGGGGGCCACTTGATTTCTCGCGCTGGGCCCCTAGCATAAAAATAAAGCTGTGTTCCAGAACTGTTTTGGTCTTAGCCTCCTTTGGGATTACCAAAGCTGTACCACAAATTCTGATTTATGTTAGGGTTGTACACATAAGCCACATATGGCTCTACATAGACATTTAAGTATTTCTTAATACAGCAGAAGTGTGTCCGAGTGTCTTTAACAAAATCAATACAATCAGGAACCCATGTTGGTGGAAGGCTAAATTTTTTTAATGACCACTATAGAAGCAAGCAATTAAAAAGATAAATGTTTGCAGTAATACAAAAGATGTCCCAAAATATTTTATTCAACTTTATTTATACAAAAGTGCATTGCTGTAGAATTGGTATTTGTGTCAATAGTACTACTAGTTATTGCTCAATTAAAATTTTTTTAACATATTTTTGTTGATTTCAAAGAGGAAGGGAAAGAAAGATAGATATATCAATGATGAGAGAGAATCATTGATTGGCTGCCTCCTGCATGTCCCCTACTGGGGATCTTCCCTGCAAACCAGGTATGTGCCCTGACCAGAAATGGAACCCTGACTGGGAATGGAACCCTGACCTACTGGTTCATAGGTCAATGCTCAACCACTGAAAAACACCAGCTGGGCGTTATTGCTCAATTTTGATTGAGACAGCAAGAATACAGGTATTTCTGGTAAGACATATTTGATGTGAAAACGTATTTCAATTCAACCTTCAGATTTACATAACAAAGACATTTGAAATTCTCAACTTTCAACATGATACAATTTTCAGAGCACTGAGGTGGATTCCAACATTGCCTAGAATCTGGCCACATGGCCTGAAAGTTTAACTTCTTTCTGGAAATTTTTGTTTATTGCGATGTAATTGACATACAACATTGTATTCATTTTAAGTATATAACCTAATCAATTTGATATATGTATGTATTACAAAATGTTTACTAGAACAAGTTTAGTTAACATCCTTCAATTCACATAGTTACAACTTTTTTTCCTTGTGCTGACAACTTTTAGGATCTACTCTTAAAATTTCCTGGAAAATTTTCACAAAAAAACTAGTAGGAAAGGTGGTTGACCTATCTGGGGTAAGTCCTGAGTTGGGGCAGAGGGCATTACCAAGTCAGGTCTGGAGAGAATACTGAGAGCTAAAGCCAGAAAATCCTGCCCAAATAGATTGTGTAAGTAAAAAGGACGTGAGCATGGATTAAAATTCAAGAAGATTGCCAAGCCAGGCAGGCAAAGAAAATAAATGGAATGATTTTGGGTCGTAAATGGCAGGTTATTCAGATGAAATCTGGTGATAGCTGGTGCTACCTGAGACTGGATCTCACGTTTTAGGGCTGATCAAATTCATTTAAAGAGTCTGGAATGGGACAGACACTGAACTTCATATTCTGGCAACACCCCAGGGATACTGTGTCTTTAGTTCCGTCTGTTTCTGTCCAAAGGGGATGTGATGGGGCAGATTAACAGGTCATTTATATTCATAGCACCATTTAAAAACAATTTA
This sequence comes from Eptesicus fuscus, assembly GCF_027574615.1. Lineage (NCBI taxonomy): Eukaryota > Metazoa > Chordata > Mammalia > Chiroptera > Vespertilionidae > Eptesicus > Eptesicus fuscus. The sequence continues at coordinate 84,903,690 of NC_072483.1, read as the reverse complement.
TCATGTTATGTGGTGTAGTTTTATTTGTGTGTCTTATACTTGGTTGTTTTTCTTTTTTCTTTTTTTTTTTTAGTTTCTTTGATCTATATGGATTTATAGTTTTTATCTAAGTTGTAGTTTTCAGCCATTATTTCTCCAAGTAGTTTTTCTGTCTTCTGCACTCTCCTTCAGAGTTTTCACTGGCATGTATATTAGGGTGCTTGAACTTATATTGCAACATCCCTAATATCTAATATTCATGTGTGTTTTTTCCCCCAGTCTTTTTTTTTTCCTGAAGAGTTTCTATTGCTCTGTCTTCAGATGCACTAATCTTTTATTCTTCAGTAGCTAATCTGTTGCTAACTTATATTGACATTTCTGGGTTTAATTCTATTGATTGATTGTAGTCATCATATGGGTGTATTTTCCCAATTCTTTGCATTTTTACAATTTTTAAAAATTAAATGCCAGACATTGTGAACTTTGTTGGGTGCTCGATATTTTTTGTTTTCCTATTAAATATTTTTGAACTTTGTTCTGAGATAAAGATAAGTTATTTATAAACAGTCTAATCCTTTTGAGACTTACTCTTAGGTTTTGTTATATGGGACCAGAGTAGCCTTTAGTATAGGACTAATATCCCCCCACTACTCAGTGATCCATTTACTTTGTGTTGGGAAAGGGCTCCTTGATGTGGAGTATCATGGAAGTAGGCATCACAAGTAAAGAAGAGCAGCAGTAAGACACAGGAATGCCACATCTGTACCTAGGCGTGTTCTCCATCTGTGTCAGCATTTCCCTCCAGGCCTGGAACATTGCTGAAACAGCTGGTGGCCTTTGAGCTCTGATGATGTTTCTCACCTCTGACCTTGACTATTTCTCTGTGTCACATTCTGTACTCAACACACCCCTTTAGTACTTCATGAAGGCGGACAACAGATACACAGAACTCCAACAGACCCTGGGAGAAATCAGATGGACAGGGAAACTAGAGGCACACAGTGGAGAGATGTCTGACCACTAAAACAAGAAGATAATTAAATCCTAGTTGACCAAAAGAAGAGGTCAAGGAAGAACCAATAGTTAAGGGACAAGAAAACAAACAAACAAACAAACAACTAAATGAAAAAGGAGGTCTATAAAGAGACAGAAAAAAATAATCAGATCTATGGGAGGCAAAACTGGTGAGAGTTGGGTTCTAGAAACAAAAGAATGGGGCAGGCCAACAGTGTCCAACTAAGATGAGGGGTACCTATAGGGTTAGGGAACTGCATCAATCATTTCCCACCCCGCTTTGGAAGTTCTGGCAGCCAGGTCCTTACACTGCAAACAGAAGATTGGAAGAGTCATCTCTGCTAAATCTGACCACGTTAAAAGAAAAGTTTTGAAAATACTGACAATGGAAGTTCCCCAAGTTAATAGCTCAGCTAGATCATCCACTGAGATGCTTGAGATGGATTAGATCTACGTAGGAGCTCAGAGCTTCCAATTCACTTTTGTTTGTCTGTTTATTTTAAAATCAGCTTTATCAATGTATAATTTGCATAATGTGCATAAATACACTCATTTTACGTGTATAGTTCAGTGAGTTTGACAAATGCATGCTCCCATGTAACTATCATCCAATCAATATGGATAACTGACCAAAGAGTCTAGGGTTAAATTACTTAGAAAACTAAGCAAAACAAGACAATTATTAACTCCAGGGAAAATCAAAAGTTGCGCAGGAAAGGACAGGTGATCATAGTTTGGTACATGGCTTGGTTGTGACTGTTGTTTGCAGTAGTTACTTAGTAGTATAAGTAACAGATTAGATACTGAAGAATGAAAGATTAGTGCATCTGAAGACAGAGCAATACAAACTACCCAGGCAAAAAATATGTTATTTGCATGATTATAGTAATACTAGAGGCCCAGTGCATGAATTCGTGCATGGGTGGGGTCCCTTGGCCTGGTCAACGATTGGGGCAATCGGGGAGGGATCGTGGGAGGTTGGCCAGCTGTGGGAGGTTGGCTGTGGGAGCGCACTGACCATCCTGCATTGAGCGTCTGCCCCTTGGTGGTCAGTGCGCGTCATAGCTACAGGTCAACCAGTCATTCGGTTGTAACGGTCGCTTAAACTTTTATAAATACAGATAAGTACTGAGATTGAGCTAATCAAAATCAGACAAGAACTACTTAGAAAGATAAAAAAGTTGGGGTGCACATGGAGTGAAGATTTGAGAAAAAGTGCTATAGTCTCATCTTGCATAATATGAAGTCAGTAGGAAATACCTAAACCTAAAATAATCAAGTAGTAACAATGTAGACATGTCATCTAGAAAAATCAATAAAATAATAATCTAAAAGAAGTGTTAGATAGAAAAAAAAATAAAAATAAAATAAAAAATAAGCATGGCTTTATGGTTGAGTGTCAACCTATGACCCAGGTCATGGTTCAATTCCTGGTCAGGGCACATTTGCGGGCTTGATCCCCAGTAGGGGGCGTGCAGGAGGCGGCTGATCAATGATTCTCTCTCCTCATTGATGTTTCTATCTCTCCCACTCCCTTCCTCCCTTGAAATCAAATATATATATTTAAAAAAATAACAAAAATGAATGAATGAATGAATAAATAAAAGAAGTGATAGGTTGTCTCTGGGGAGGGGTTAATTAACTATGTGCAGAAAAAACACTTCATTAAATTCAGCATTCATTCATGATTTTCTTCTTCCCTTCCCCACCCCTTCTTAATAATCCAGCCTGAAAGCCACCACGTGGGGCAGGGCAAAATAGGCACCTAAGCAGATGGCAGTTTGAGGTGAGGTATCCGGGCCTGAGCAGATCTTCTTGCTCCATATAGGCATTTACAGTTATAAATTTCCTCCTAAGCACTGCTTTAGTAGCACCCCATAAGACGGGATATGCTGCCCTGGATTTCCATTCATCTCAAAGTATTTTTAGATTTTTCTTTTGACTTCTTTGACCCACTGGTTACTTAGGAGTGTGCTGTTTAATTGTAACATATCTGTGAATTTTACCAATTTTTCCTGTTATTGACTTCTATTTCATTCCATTACCATAGTCAGAGAACATATTTTATATTATTTCTACCCCTTTAAATTTATCGAGGTTTGTTTTATAACCTAGCAGGTGGTCTCTCCCTGAATGTATACTCATGTATATTGATAACATATTCTGTTGTGTGGAGTGTTCTATGGCTGTGAGTTAAGTCTAATTGGTTTATGGTGTTGTTCAAGTCTTCTATTTCCTTGTTGATTGTCTGTTCAGTCGTTCTATCCATCATTGGAGGTGGAATATCTAAATTTCCCTTCCCCTCTACATTTCTAATGTTATTCTTGTAGTTTGGGTAGGGCTCTCTTCCTATTTCCTGACCACAACCAGTGTGGGCACCATACCAGAGTCGTTGGATAGCCAAGGCAACTCAGAGTATGAATGCCCTTGTTGATAGTACGACAGAAGGCCAAGGCCTCTCTGACCGTGGGAAACGTAATCAGAATGTCCAAGGCTAAGATACCGTAGGCAGGTGCAAGGTCAACAATTACAGTACACTGCCCACACGTGCCCTTCTAAAACCCAAATGATTGATGTCACTGTTGGCAACTGGCCTCTTTTGTCTAAGTGGTATAATACATGTTACTGACCAGTTAGTGTATTGGAGAGGCGGTTACTATGTGAGGCGGTTACAGGCAGGAGAGAGAGGAGGGAGGCCAGAGAGGCTACTGAGGCTATAGCTCTAAGGGAGAGCTCAGGTGCTGCTGGGACGTAAGGGGGAGAAAAGGCGGAGACAGGAGAGAGGCTGGGGAGAAAAGCAGGCTCAGAGGATGTGCTGAGAGACTGGTGCTGCTGCGAAGTGCAGCGGGAAAGGCTTGGAGAGGCTACGGTGACTACTGAGGAAGAGAGCTCAGGTGCGGCTACTGTGTGAGGCGGTGAGTCTGGGGCAGTGTGTGGCTGCTCCCATCATAGCTGGGGGTGCAGAGGCTACTGCTGCTTTGTAGGAAAACTGGCTTATCAGCCGGTGTGCAGCCACCCGTATAGGACTTTGCTGTGAAGGCCACCCGTATAGGACTTTGCTGTGATGGCTCTATGGCCACTGGCTTCTACAGTAAAGGCTTTCTTATATACACCCACAACTTCTCATGGTTTCTCCGTTTACCACCCGGCATCCAAGAAGGTCCAGCCCCTGGCAGAGGGGCTCGGCCCCGACAGTTAGTGCAATGGGCAGGGTTTGAGAAGGAACCTGCTCTGACAGTTGGCGTAGTCATTAGCAGAATTCAGAAGAATATACGGACTCGGGGGCAGCAGTGCTCTGTGCCGCTCTGCCGACCAGCTGTTAAGTTTCACAATTTGTTGGCTGATCGCTTATTGTTTTCAACATAAATCCGATCAAATACCGGCTCCTGTGAAGCAACAGTTTATGAGCTCAGTGTTTAATATTTGTTCTTATTCCAGGGAGACTTCCCTCAGCTGTCTTTATCTCTGGTTTTCTCTCGCAAACTAGCCAATTTACAATTTAGCCAATTTACAAGTTAGCCCATATTTTGAACCTCCTCCCCATTCATTGCTTATCACCACAACCTCCAGGGTTTTCACTGAGCAACCTGTGGCTTGAATTTCTCCATGTTCTGTTGCAAATGAAGTCAGTTCATTTGGGAATTGTTTAAGAGCGATCTGTTTTATGGACTGCGCCTCCCCCAGGCACAATCACGGAGCTTTGGCATTGCAGCCGGCAAAGTCAGCCTCCCTGGTCTAGGGGCTGAACTCTAGGTGGAGGAGGAGGCAGCAGCCTGAGGTCCTCTGGTTTGATCTCTTCTGGCTTGGAGCTCCACTTGAGGAGCTGGGGTAAGAAGAGTAACTAGGATCCCAGTATTCACAGCACTCCAGCCCAACGTAGAGCTTAGATACCAATGTAAGAACATCCAAACCTGTGGAGACTTTGTATAAAAAGTTTATTTGAGTCAAACAGAGCATACGCCTGAAAGCAAGATCTCAACAAACGGAGAAAAAAATGCTTTCAAAAACAACAGATTGCAGTTCCTTTTATGCATTTGAGATGAAAGAGGGGAGGGAGTAAGGCCCTAACCGGTTTGGCTCAGTGGATAGAGCATCGGCCTGCGGACTCAAGGGTCCCAGGTTTGATTCTGGTCAAGGGCATGTACCTTGGTTGTGGGCACATCCCCAGTAGGGGGTGTGCAGGAGGCAGCTGATTGATGTTTCTCTCTCATCGATGTTTCTAACTCTCTATCCCTCTCCCTTCCTCTCTGTAAAAAAAAAAATCAATAAAATATATTTTAAAAAATAAAGAGGGGAGTAAGGAAGATTACATAAAGGCAGGAGAGAGCAAAGTCAGGGTTGAATTACAGGACACTAACAATAATTCGGTGAAGGCCTGGGGTGGAGTGGGAGACAGGTGGAGGGGGGCACTGGGGGAAAATGAAAGGGGGTTTTCTGTAATACTCTCAGCAATAGAGAGAGAGAAAAAATACCTCCTTCAAAAACCAAAAAAGATGACGTGCTCTCTTGGGGTGGTAACCCTTTAGAATGAGGGCTCACAGAGGTGTGTTAACCTAATCCGTGGTTCTCAACCTTCCTAATGCCGCGACCCTTTAATACGGTTCCTCATGTTGTGGTGACCCCCAACCATAAAATTATTTTCCTTGCTACTTCATAACTGTAATTTTGCTACTGTTAGGAATCGTAATGTAAACATCTGTGTTTTCTGATCCTGTGAAAGTGGTCGCGACCCACAGGTTGAGAACCGCTGACCTAAATGAACAGAGACAATGGACAGGGCTTGCTTAAGGCAAAGAAAACAAGAAGTGTGACTACTACCCACCATGAGCTGCCCAGTTAGAAATGTCTGATGTATTACACCACCGCTCTTTTGTGCACTCTCTGTTCCGTGAGTGGGGCACGATGAAAGAAAGAATCCTTTATCTCTCAACCACACTCACCCAGGACCTCGCTTCAGCATCAGGTAGCTGGGGGCAGGATGAGAGCTGACATCCTGTTTCTCCCATTAGGAGCCATGGGGGAGGAAGCCCTGTGTTCTTGCTTACAGGCCCTCCACCCCACCCCCTTCCTGAGTTGGGAGGGTAAAGAGGAGGAGTCTTGGTTGAAAGACCACAGATGACCTCCTTTCTTATCTAATTTTCCTGTTTTCTTGAATAGCTATTTATTTATTTGCTGATTTCTCTTAGGATTATTTCCAAAACTTTAAATGGTTGTTTGCTTGCTTTATAAAAATTTTCATCAGTTGCACGAGGAAGTGCATCAGCCCAGCTCCTCATCACTGTCTTGCCGGCAGTCAATCTCTTGTCAACAAAAGTTAGCTGCCACCGATCTAACGCCAACGGGAGTTCCCAACATGGGCTTGGGAAAAAGGAGAGACTTTATTCAGGTGAACAGTTTGTACACAGGGAAACAGTCTCCAGAGGATCAGAAAATGTGCCTTTTAAAGAGCAAGTTCCCTCCCCAGTGGCTGGTCCATCTTCGTGCAAATGAGGTATCCAAATTTGCACAGGCTGGTGGGTCAAAATAGCATTGCCTTGATGGCCATCTTTCTGTGTTTTGTGGGTCATTATGGAGCCTGATCGGCCAGAGTGGATGCAAATGAGGATAGAGCTGTGTAGTTCAAATCCGAGGGGGAGGGGGGGTGTCAATAGATACCAAGAACCTTTCATTTTTATTATTTTTTTAAAATTTCTTTATTGATTAAGGTGTCACATATTTGTCCTCATCCCCCCATTCCCATCCCCCACCCCCATGTTGTCCTTAACCATTGGTTAGGCTTGTATGCATGCACACAAGTCCTTTGGTTGATCTCTCCCCATACCAAGAACCTTTTATAACTGTTGACTCTGACTACAGCATCTGCAGGAAGCCTGCGGTTCCGGTTCCGTTTGTGGTTTTTCTCTGAAATGCAAAACGCAAGGGACACCTCTGCTTCTTATAGCTGCTAGATGTTTTCTTATGAATTTGAACCCAATTAACCAGAAGGAGTCCTTCTTGGCGGGTATACTATTCCTTCACCGAGGTCAATACTCTGTTGGTATTATTCTTGCCACTTTTCTGTAAACTTAAATTTATTTCAAGAAAAGTTAAAAATTAAAAAAAAAATCACCAAGTAGTTATGAGGAATACATAGATTAACGTATGAAGTGCGTTCACATTTGCTACTTATGACTATTCCCATACACCAGTCAAAAGCACTAGCAGTGTTTGCTCATAATGCCAACTCACCCTGCTTTAAAACAACCCTGGGTTACTCAAGGGTTGTAAACAGAAAATGGCAGCTTGGCTGTGGCCCAGAGGGCCTTCAGCCGGCGGCGGGGACTCAGCAGGGGCTTCTGTGATACTCTCAGCAGCAGAGAAAAAGAGAAAACCTCCCTCCAAACCACAAAAGGTGACGTGCTCTCTTGGGGTGGTAACCCTTTAGAATGAGGGCTCTGACAGGGGGCCTTCCAAAGGTGTGTTAACCTAAATCCGTGGTGGGCAAACTGCGGCTCGCGAGCCCCATGCGGCTCTTTGGCCCCTTGAGTGTGGCTCTCCCACAAAATACCACGGCCTGGGCGAGTCTATGTTGACGAAGTGGCGTTCGAAGAAGTTTAAGTTTAAAAAGTTTGGCTCTCCAAAGACATTTCAGTCGTTGTGCTGTGGACGTTGGGCTCTGTGGACCAAGGAGGTTGCCGACCACGGCCCTAAAGGAGCAGAGACCACGGACGGGGCTTGCTGAAGGGGGGCTCGGGTCCTCCTCTCAGCCACGGAGCAGGGCCCAGGCTCAGGCCGGCAGACGCCTGCAGGGTTAACGGAGAGAAGCCCAGCCTCTTGGCGACGGGCGTTGCCAAACGCCACGTCCTCCTCCACTTTGCTGCGTTTCTCAAAGCGTCCGGGAAGCGAAGCCTGAAAGGTCGCGGCGGTGGGAAAGCCCCGTGGCCCGCACGGTACGTGGCCCGCACGGTACGTGGCCCTCTCCATCCCTCCGGACCTGGAGGCAGGTTTACGCGTCAGCCCGGCGCCCCGCGTGCAGCCTGGCACGCTCCCCGGACGGGGCCGGGGCCGGGGGCGGGGGATTCCCGGCAAAGGCCAGGAGGGGGGTGGGCCTGCGGGCAGGTGACTCACTCCTGCCCATTCTTTGTCTCCGGTTTGCCCGATGGGCACTGGGCCTGGGCGGAGCCCCCCGCCCCCGCGCCCACCCCCTCCCTCCCCTTCTCCCCCGCTCCCACCCCCTCGCCCGGCTCTCCCCGCACCCCGGATTGCCCGGAGGGCTGCCAGAGGCTGCGGGCATCCCGGGGGCGGTCCGTCCGGAGCGCGGGATCCGCGGGACCCACGGAATCCCCCGGACCAAGTCACCCGCGGCCCCCCGGCCGGCCGGGGAAGGCGGAGGGCAGGCGGCCCGCTTGGGTGGCCGGGCGCCAGCGTCCTGTAAACTTCAGATCCCTCGGAGGGCGGTCAATGCCTGGGGCGGACTGTTGGAAAGATCGGGCCGTTTTCCTTTCGAAAAGTGGTTGCGAAAGGCTTTTTCCTGCAGTAAAAGTGCACGCGCTTGCGGGCGCAGCTGGCCTGGCAGCGGGGGTTCCTCTTTCGGCCGAAGCCCGGGGAAGGGCCGCGAAGCCGAGCCCCTGCGGGCTCCCGGCCGGGGCGGTAGCTCGTCTTGGGGGAGTTCGGAATGATACTCTGTGTGCGAAGCCTTAGGGGGAAAAAAAAAACAAACACAAAAACCAAAACAACTTGCTTCCAATAGGGTTTTGCTTGGTGGTGTCGGGATTTGGGCCGAAAGGCCTGTTCTTAGACATGAACCATGGGTTGCAGCAGGACAAAGGGCGTCGAAATGCAGACTAAGTTCTGGTTCCGGGGACAGAGAGAGTGTGTCCCAGGGACAGAAAGGAAGCGCAAGGACTAAGGACGTTGAGGCTCTGGCGAGTGTTTTTATTTAACTTTGAAATGTGTTTCCCCGACGGGAGGTGGTGCAAAACGAGTCAGGCCGGCCTGACGGACCGGCCGTTGGTAGGAGAGTTCAGATAAGGGGGAACCACAGGGCTGGCATTTTACCCCGGCGGTGCCCTGATAATCTCACCAAAATAAGTCTCATTTGGAGCAGGATAAAGAAGACCTAGCTCCACTCCACTGGGGGGAGCCCCTCGGAGCCAAAAGGCTTTCGTTTGCCAGCCAGAAGTTTTCACACCTGCCAACGCGTGTTTTACTGGCAGCTTCTAGGTGCGATGTCCTGATTAAAGTGGCTTTTTCTAAGACTTCATGTTTCACGTGATGTTAGTAATGACATTTGGGTTTTTATTTTTTTTAAAGTATTTTTATTGATTTCAGAGAGGAAGGGAGAGGGAGAGAGAAACATCAGTGATGAGAGAGAATCATTGATCGGCTGCCCCCCTGCATGCCCCCCACTGGTGATCGAGGCCGAAACCCGGGCGTGTGCTCTTGACCAGAATCGAACCCGGGACCCTTCAGTCCGCAGGCTGATGCTCTATCCACTGAGCCAAACCAGCGAGGGCTGACATCGGGGGTTTTTAATTCTCCTTCCTCTTCTCCCCCTTCCTCCTCCTCCTCCTCCTCCTCTGTAATTATTACAATTCAGCGCTAGCAGGAGGCCTCCTGGAAGCTGACACGAAAGTATGTTTTCGTCATGGATTCCGGGGCGCCCCCTCACGTCCCACGAGCCGGGTAATTTCCCAGGGCGTCAGGGTCCCGGGTGGGAGGCGCGGCCTGCGGGGCCGCCTGGAGGAGGCTCCGGGCTCGGCCCCAACAGGTTTCGGCAGCCCGGCCCCGGGGGCGCCAGCAACGCCCTCGGCACTTCCTGCTGCTTTCGGGACAAAGGCCGTCCGCCAGTTCCCGGAGCTGCGGTGCGGGTGCAGCCAGGGGCGGCGCCTGTCCCCGCGGAGGCCTGCAGACCAGCCGGCGTGAGTACCCGAGGCTCCTGCCCGCCCCTCCCCCCCACCGGCACCCTGAGCTGGGGACGGTCGGGGCGCTGTGCCCCGGCCCGGGCAGGGAAGGGCTGCGTCTCTCGCTGTCCCGGAGCCTCCTGCAGCACTCCGGGTCTCCTGTCGCTTTTCCGACCCCCGGAATCGCTTCGGTTTGGGTCTTCCTTCCTTCTAGGGTCCCAGGGGCTGATCGCGCTTGTGTCTAAGTCCCGACAGGCCCCCTTCCCTTTGGATTCACTGTAATGCTGCCAATATGCACGGAGCTTCTCTGGGGCGGGCAGAGCTCTGGGTGCTGGGGACACCCGAGGTGGATCCGAGCTTGGTTCCTGCCCCCAGGCAGCTGCCAGAGGGGTCGGAGGAGACCCAGCCAAGTTACCTCCACGGAGCACTGGATGTCCAGCAGCCAGGCAAAGGCCACGACAGCCTGGAGTCCAAAAGAGGAAGCCAGGCGGTTACAGAGCTGTCAACGGGGACTTAATGGGCCCTTGCTTTCCTGACTATAACCAGGAATACGGTTACTATTGAAATGCCCTGTTTCTGCTTTATATTCAGCTCCTGTCACTCCCTTAGAAAGACCTCACAGCCCCTCTGGGAGGTTCATCTCCTCTGTACTTGCATCAATCCAGGGGCTATTTTTGCACTTTACACAGGATTGCACTGTATTGTCGTATTTCCTTTTTTTAAAAAAACTTTCCAGTCAAGTTATATTAGAATTATCTGGGTTAAAAATGCATGCAGAATAAACAGATAAAGCCTCCGGAGTCCATTGCCTAAGATAACCAAAGTTTACAGTTTAGTGCTGTTGTTTTTTAGACGTTTATGCACTCAAATACAACCTTTTAAGTGTTTTTAAATATGTATATGCATTTTCTTATTTTGTATGATGCTGTTTCTCCAACTGCATTTCAGAACCGCTGGTGTTTGTTTTTCTTCTTTGAACTAATATGTAGTTTAACTCCCCTCTGGAGTTTCTAATGACCACTTTTCTTGTTTTTGAGAAGGTGCGTATCCACAATTAACATTTCATTAATCTGCTTGTTCAGAAGCCAGAATGTTTTTTTCTCCCTCCTCAGCTGTGGGTTTAGAGGAATAATTTCTTCTTTGACCTCTTGTGCATACAAGTGAATGAATGGACATATGTATTCATATATGTAGTAGGTATATTCTTGAATCTTTTCTTTCCAGATAAAACTGCTTCCTTCCCTCACCCCCACTTTGTACCTTGTTGTGTATTTATGTTTCTCTGGTGTGGTCTCCACTTTTAGCCACTTTGTCTTTTCAACCATTTAATTTTTTCTGCAGAACAGACAAAAAGCTTCTTCATTGTTTTCCTTGTATTCTAGACTAGAGGCCCATTGCAGGAAGATTCCTGTAATAGGGCTTCCTTCAGCTGTCTCTGCCTGCTTCCCTCCCCTCTCCCCCACCCTGCCTGCTTCCTTCCCTTTTCCCCCATGCACCACTTGCTTCTCCGCAGCTTCGCTTGGCTTCCTTCTACATTGTCTTTAGTCTTCACTCTGCACCTGGATATGCAAATTAACTGCCATCTTGGTTGGGTTAATTTGTATACCCACTCCTGATGGGCTGGTGTGCGTGGCTGGTGGGCTTAGCAGAGATACAGTCAATTTGCATGTTTCTCTTTTATTAGATAGGATATTGGGCTGTCATTTTTAGTATTTCCCTACTTATGAAAGAGCTACACTCCTCCAATTTGATACCACATTTACCTGCATATTCAAGATGGTTTATGTCTTCTGCAGTGAACTCTTCATTTGGGGCCTGTGAGCTGGGGGCAGCTCCAGCCTTGAGCATCTGCCCCCTCATGGTCAGTGTGTGTCATAGCAACCGGTTGATTTGCATATTAGCTTTTATTATATAGGATGAGTAAGCCATTACACATGGCCTTAGTTATGGAGTTATGTAATGATGATCAGTAAGGTCAAGGCTGAGGAGCATGAGCTTGGCAAGCCTAATGAAGATGAATAAGGAATTAATCTGTCCTCAAGGATCTTACCACAAATGACAGGCACTCAAACTAGAATAAGACAAATACCAGACAAGAGTAAAAAGGATGCTGTGAAGCAAGAGGAGATGACCTGATCGTGGGGTCAAGACAAGCTTACCAAAGAGATACCCGGAAAGAGGGGAGAGAATTTCAATAGGCAGGGCCTGAAAAAAAGGAAGGAGCTTTCCAATTGGAAGCAAATACTTGAGCGAAGATGTTGGGACAGAAGAACACTGTCCAGGGAATACTGAGATTTTTATATGTCTTGATTTAGATGATGGGTTGGACAGAGGTGGAAGATACTGTTAGGTGTTTGGGCTCTGTATGAGAAGTTTGCCCTAGCAAAAGTTTAACTTTGGTTAAGAAGGAGGGGGGCCACTATATTAAGCGGATTTAGCCTTATTGTCCCTAGTGACTCTGCTTATGTTTCTATATTCCATTAGATAATTCATGATTTCTTTTTTTATCTAGATCCTTTCTCATTCTGTGGTTTTTTTCATTCCCTCGTTTTATCTAGCCTGGATGCTACTGTTATGAACCAGGGAAGTTATTGGAAATAAGGATATGCTGGAATTTGTGGGAGCTTCTCTGAGAGTCATGGGGCTGAGCCTCACCAAATAACTTTATAAAATATACCTTTTAATTTTATATTATTTTATAATTGAAGTTATCTATTGTTTGTGGGCAATTTGCAATAATTGAAATGCACTGCTTTTGAAGCCAAATAATTTTTAATGTGTGTTTTTAGCCACTGGTGCAGAATAATAGTCAGTAACACACCAAATTGGAGTGTGTTTATGTTTCAGCCTAAGTACACGGTCTTTTAGACTATGTTTGGTATGTATCCTTGGCATTTCAAAAATTCCAGAAACCGTGTGATAAATTACATATCTCATTTTATTTTATTTACTTTGAAAAATTATTTTTATTGACTTTTAGAGAGAGAGGAAGGGAGAGGGAGAGATAGAAACATTGATCTGCTGTGCCCCCTACTGGGGATGGAGCCTGAAACTCAGGCATATGCCCTGACCAGGAATGGAATAGGTGGCCTCTTGGTGCATGGGACATCACACAACCAACTGAGCCACACCGGCTGGGCCTCATCTCATTTTAAATATTTGTGGGGGGGGGGGGGCACAAAATGGCATTTTATAGTTGCAGGAGGAAAGAGGGGTTTATTGTATTAGCTGCTTGAATTGTTACCCACACAGCCCCCATCCACAGATTCTGTGCATGAATGAAGAAGGAAAGTGGGTTCTGTTACATTCAGAGTGAATGCACAGAGCTCCTGTTACTTGCGTTGGGGTCAAGTAACCCCTTCTTTATCTTCCAGAAACTGCTGTGTGAGTCCTTCCGGGCCTTGCTCATCTCAGTGGGGACTCCCAGACAGCTACCTGAAAGCAGCAGGTTTGCCTGCTGCTTCCTGCAGCTGGCAGGGCAGGCAGGCTTCTCTGCATTGCCACCTGGCTTCGTGGTGTTGCTGGGAAACTGTTTACTTCTCTACTGCGGTTCGGTGGACCTGACCTTGCTTTCCTGCTGTGACATGAATTTGCTTCAGGGAGAGAAGCAGAACAAAGAATGGAATCTTACGTTATGTCCTTGGATAGGTTAAAGTAGGATGGGAACCAGTCGTGCTGGCTGCTGTGCTACTGATTACAGAGAACGTTATGTGCTTTGGATATCAGATGGGTTGGAGGCAAAGTAGACATTCTCTGAGAAAAATTGGTCACCTGTTAGAGCTGATGCTGGATGCCAGGGAGTTATGTAACACGGAAGAAGGTGTGACCAAGTCTGTGTGGGCTCTTTACAGGAAAGCTTTGCACAGTAGCAGGTGATTCAGCGGGCCCTACAAGCCGAGAAGGGTTTTGCTAGGCAGGGAAATGGAAGAGGTAATCCGGGCAAAGGCACACAGTATGCATAGGAAAGAAAGGACTTGTTTGGTCAAAGCCGGAATGTGCAGGGTGGGTGTTAATGAGCGGTGAGGGCAGGACCTGGACCACAAGAGGCCTTGAATGCAAAGAATATTGGAACCTGCCGTGGGAAAGTGACTTGGTTCAAGCATGAACTTCAGGAAGTTCATTCTGATAGGAGATCGGTTTGGAGAGGGTGAAGCCATAGGCAGAGGGAACAGAAAGGTCAGGGGAATAGAAGGTAAGGGGAACAGTCTGGGGGAGAGATGGATGGGAGGGCACACCCTCATTTAAGGAGCAGGTGCAGAAGGAGGGTGTTGGGAGTCCGAGGTTAGCAAGGGACCTCATAGAATGCAGAGGTGCGAGGTCAGCCAGGGGAGGGGCTTACAAGGAGGGGTTAATCAGCAGACCTCAGATGTGGCCACTAGGAGGTCCCCAAGGCCTCTACAAGAACCTGTCAGCAGGAATGGGACACCAGGGTGAGCCAAGGGAGGCATCACCTCAGATACAACATTTAAGGGGGTGCTTTAACACGCAGTAATCAAGATATAGTATTCTAATGCAATATTTTTTGGGGAAAAAAAATTGACATTCATGCAAAAAATCCACAATGAGCCAAATATCAACATTTAAAACAGCCAGCATTAGTATTACTGATTTTTCCTTCGACAGCTTGTAGTTTGGCTCCGCACAGAGTGTCCATATGTAAAGGATACAGGGGTGAGAGTGGGGGAGTGGGGGTGGGGAGGGAGGATGCAGGTGGAGGCATAGCATAGTGAGGAGTGGATTGAAGTTGAAGTAACTGAAGGACCGAGTGCAGACTCTTCATGCACAAAGGCCCAGCTTCACATGAAAGTAAACTACTGCACTGGTCTGTCTAGGGCAGTGGTCGGCACACTCATTAGTCCACAGAGCCAAATACCAACAGTACAGCGATTGACATTTCCTTTGAGAGCCAAGTTTTTTAAACTTAAACTTCTTCTAACGCCACTTCTTCAACATAGACTCGCCCAGGCCATGGTATTTTGTGGAAGAGCCACACTCAAGGGGCCAAAGAGCCGCATGTGGCTCGCGAGCCGCAGTTTGCCGACCACGGGTCTAGGGGATCTGAGGCTCGAGTCTTTTGCTTGTTGCTGTTTTTTAAGATAGAAGAGACTTGAACATATTTCCAAGCTGAGGGAAGGAGTCCCTGGAGATGGGGAGAGGCTGACCAAAGAGCTCATGGAGACAGGGGCACAGGGGGACTGGTTGGCCCTGGGCAAGCCGAGGGACAACAGGTGCCAGCCCCACAGTGGGGATGTGGAAAGTTATGAGAGTTCAACCCTGATAAACGTCAGCCATCTGATGATAGCCGGCACCCATGGGTGGTGATAGGATGGAAGGGAGCAGCGTGGGCGGAGCCATTGTGATGTGGGGAAGGAGCTGACCAAGGTCTTGTAAAAACGCTTTCCGAGCAGCAGTAAGGGGCCTACTGAGGTTGAAAACCTAAGAGTGTGGTGTGGTCCCCCCCACCCCCCTTCCCTTCAGCCAGACTTGCTATTCTGGACGTATGCGAGGAGGAGGCTCCCCATTGAGGATGGGATGCTGGGGCGATGAACCATTCTGCTTTTCTCGGGACCAAGGAATTTTCTGGCACACAGAACTTTTAGGGCTAAAACTGGAAAGTCCTGGCAAATCAGGACCAGCTGGTCGCTCAAGGTGTTGCAGAGCTGGTGGTCAAGAGGCAAAATGGCCAGAGAATTAGTGAGGGTGCTAGCTGGCGAGAGTTTGTAGCTTAGGCGCTCAGTCCAGTTTGGGGAGAAGGGGAAGTGAGGCTACTACCTGGGAGTAATTTGTGAACATACCTTCATTCATTCAACAAATATTAACTGAGAGCCTCCTATGAGTCAGGCACTGGGGTCCACACAGAGGATTTAACCAGGAAGAAGATAAGAATGCCCTCGTGGACTATCCTGTGGTGATGTCAGTTGGTCCTCAGGACCCATTCTCACCTCTGTCCCCAGGGCGGACAACTACAGACTGCATCTCCCCGGCTGCTTTACAAGCAGGAAGTGACTTGAGTTCTGCAAATCAGGTGCATTCAGGCGAGCTTTACGAACAGCAGTGAGGTGGAGGCCAATAGCTGGTTGCTTTTTTTTCGTTTCTCTGCTGGCAGGCATGGTGGTTTTGACTTGGGGATCTGGGTAGCAGCGTTTAGGTGTCCAGTCACCAGGTGTGGAGTTGGTGGAGGCAGGTGTGGTGGCGGTGGGTTGCCTTCTGGTACCTGGGTGACCGCAGGTGTTCTTGAGCTCAGGTCTCCCTGTGACGGCCTCCTGATTCCCCACCAGGAATGTTTCTCAGGATCCCAGCCAAGAGCCCCTTCCCCCAGCCCTTGCTGCAGTTTTATAAACACCCATATGAAATGTATTTCCATGGGAAATACCTGATTTCTGTTTCTAAAACCTGACACATGTTCTACTGGCCAGGGTTGTGGAGATTCACTTTGGAAATTTACAGCTGAGTTGTTTAAATGACCATTGAGCCCACCCACGAATTCCCCACGAGAAATGAAACTGAAACTGGTCTTAGGTTTTGTTTTTCACTGTGAAGATCGGAACAGTTTGTACCAGGGTACAGAGGTATAAAAAGGGCAAGGCATCGTCATTAAATTAAAATTTGACAGTGGAGGCGAGGGGAGAAGAAAAGGGGAATTTTTAAAGAATCCTGTACACATAGAGATGCCAGTTATGTCTGGCTAGAAAAGGCTTAATGTAGTGGGGTGAAAGGAAAGTAATCTAATGTTGATGAAGCAGGAGGACTGGGCATTTAAAAGCAGGAAAGAAAAGAATTGGGCTCACATAGCCCCTCTGTCCCTCACCCAAGTGAGTCGAAGCAAGTGACTTCGGAGGAGGTGAGTGGAGCGCTGAGCTGGCAGCTCAGGCAGGGTGGGGCTGCAAGCGATGGGCACCTGGCTTCATAGAACTCTACAGACCTCATTCCACCTGCTGCCACTCCTCCACCCCTCGCCACGTCTTTTGAGTCATGTTATGGAAAATCGACCTTTTCCGGTTCTTTTTGAGGATAACTTTGGGATGCCCCTAGGCTTCCTTGTCCTAAGGCTTATCTATATATGCAGGGGAGCTCTAAAAGCATCTCAAATGCTGTGAAATATGTGTACACAAGAGACCGAAGCTAATTTTTCTTTTTAAAAGTCTATAAGGTTTCCTTTTGGCTTGCTGCTGTTTTCTAATTTTATTGTACTGTGTTCAGAGAATGTGGTATGAAGTATGTTTATTTTAGTATCTGTGTATACCTATTGTCCGGCTTATGAAGCAAAATATTACAAGTTCAGTCATTTCGCCTCTGTATTTTTATCTAGTCACATTCCATTTATCCTGTCGTGGAAAACAATTCAGTATTTATTATTGCTATGTATGTTTTAATATTTTCACTACACACACACACACACACACACACACACACACACACACACACCACGCCCTAAACAATATACGGAGTGGGGTAAAAGTAGGTTTACAGTTGTGAGTATTCGAAACATGAGTTTATTCTTACATTGTTATTTATTAATTATTGTATTACTTTCCATACGAACAATTGTAAAACTACTTTTACCCCACCCTATATGGTATTATTTTTTAAGCATTTGGGGTTTTAATGCACGCTTTAGCAACTTGCTTTTTGCCTAGGCAAAAATATTTCTTTTGTTTTGCTTTTTCTTTGTGAGATTCATGTAGTAATAGTTTATTTTCAGGGCCATGTGGTACTTCATTGAAGGACTATACCTTTTAAAAAAATATATATATATTATTGATCTCAGAGGGGAAGGGAGAGGGAGAGGGAGATGGAAATATCCCTGATGAGAGAGAATCATTGATTGGCTGCCCCCTGCATGCCCCCTATTGGGGATCTAGCCCACAACCTGGTACCTTCCCTGCCTGGGAACTGAACCAGCGACCTCTTGGTTCCTTTTGGAATTGCTCAACCACGGAGCCCACAAGCTGAGCTGTACATAAATATTTTATAGGTTAATTTATAAAAACTACTAACAAAATTTTGACTTTTAGTGACTGAAAAAAGAACTTGACTCGTTTCATGGAAACTAGTGGCTATTGACATGCCTGTGAGTGGAGTATAGATTTAGGCTTTCTGAAACACTTAAAGTTAATATTCAGCTTTCAGATTAAAAAAATAGTCTGAATACCAGCTACTTTTAACTTTCATTGAGCAATAATTTAGTAAATGTTATTACTCTAATTATTCACAAGTGGCCATATGTAAGTGAATTTTGGATGAATGGGCTTGGGATTGGCGTAGACGCATCAATACTTATTAACAAGTATACATTAGATAAAATGTCTACTTTTGTTAAGAGCGCACCCATTTAGACTGGTAGTGGGAGGCCAGTGTGAAAAGTATGAATGAATGAGTGGTCTATTTTAAAATAAAATATTTAAAAATTTTAAGAAATAAAATAAATAAAAAAATAAATAAATGTAAGTTTATTATTTTCAGACTCTTAATATTTTCATTGATGGGTAGTTCTGGAATTTTAGGAAAATTGTGCTTCCTCTAAGAATCTGTTTTGTTTCTCTTTTCTTTGACAGCAAGAACTATATATTTAATGTCCCATATTCCCCTTTTTGCTTTGACTGCCAGGAAGCTCAGGGACAAATTCACAGCTTACTAAAATCTGTTTGGGCCTTTCTGGCCTGCATTGTATTTACCACTCCAACCCATTTCGACACTCTAACCTAATTTTTTCCTTTGTTTGCACATAAAAAATGTTCCTGCCTATGTAATTTTATTTAAGATGCCTCAAGTCTTTTGTAGACTGAGATTATATATAAATAAAATTATTTATACATGAATAAAATAGATTCAGTGCTCTTTTCACTGAATTTAGCTACAAAAGTGTATACATATACTTGTATGCAAATAGGTAGCAACAGCACCTAGCAGCTGGGTGGTGTTTCCAGTTGTTTATTTGCTATGGTTCGCTTTTACCCTCCAATGTCCTCTGATAGAAACAGACTAGGTACTCTTCCAGAATACACACATTTTTAAGCGTAAAACATAGCCATGAGACTTTAGACTAGATGGTGACTGCCATTTGCAGCTTACACTTGGGAAGAAAATAGGTTGTGTTCCAATGAAAGAAGATAAGAATATACCCATGGCATCACCCCCCACCACTCCCAGCCAGATCCCATCCCAGGACTGGGATCTTTCCCCACATCTTCTGTTCCACTTCCTTCCTTCCACCGGCACCATCAGGAACTGCAGTGGCAATTGGCTGCCCTGCAGCAGTGTATTGAGAGTCAGGGGCCTCTGGAACTCCCAGGGGGGCATAAAGAGGTGATCAGAACCTGGTAAGGTTCAGCTGTGGTGGCAAATCCTATGAGCATTCCTGGTGAAGCTGTGAGAAAAGCCTGGGACCTTGGGAGGATGGCAGTGAAGGTTTCTGCTTATAGTAGAATGGGGGATTTTAAAGTAGAACAACTGGAAAAAAAAAGAATGGGGTAGGAATAGATGCCTCTGTCTCCCATTATTTTTGACCCCCCACAGAGGGCCCCTTTTGTGTAAGCCTTCCTGGACAAGGTCACCCAAAGAGTGAGTTAACTCTTGTGATACCAGTTTCGTTTGTCCTTCCAGCTGCTTAGTCATGGGTTTTTCCTGTATGATTTCGCCTGTACCACATTATACATTCTAATGATTTCTGGTAAAGCGTGTGGGTGGGCGTTTTGGGGGAAAATTTTGTCTCTGATTTTATTTCCTTTAAAATATAAGTTATTTTCTTTGTCTTGGTTTTGGATCAGTTTCTTTGTCTTTTGAGCGTCGCTTTTTTTTGTAGACTTAACAATATGAATTTGATCTCCTGGAGACCAGCAAGAAAGGAAAAGCCCCTATTTTGAATTTTAAGCGTAAGTTCCTTTGATAAGAGGATTTTTAAAAAAAAAATTCCCCTTTAATCACAGAACACCTCCATCGGAAAGGATTCTGAAAGAAATGAAGGACACCATCAGAAATGAAGTCAGTAGCCTCATGGCCTTCTGTTGACTGGACTGGCGTCTTGCCCTTGCAAGACACGCTGCAGGATGTCTGCTGAGGTCATCCATCAGATTGAAGAGGCGCTCGATGAAGATGAGAGGGAGATGCTTCTCTTTCTGTGCCGAGATGTTGTTGCAGATGTGTCTGCATTTAACGTCAGGGACCTTTTGGACAGTTTAATTGAAAGAGGAAAGCTGACTGCCATGGGCCTGGCTGAGCTGCTCTACAGAGTGAGGCGGTTTGACCTGCTCAAGCGGATCTTGAAGATGGACAAAAGGACAGTGGAGGCCCACCTGCTCAATCACCCGCATCTTGTTTCAGACTACAGGTAATCCTGAGGCCGGGAGGGGAGGAGGTGGTCTAGACTTCTGAAGGAGAGAAAGAAGGACAGTGAGACAAGCAGCCTCATTGCTTGCTCTGCTCACTGATCCAACTGCTGTATAATGTTACTTCATTCCTTTAAACTCTTTGAATTTCTAGGTGGTGTTTTCTTTAATTAATTGGATGGTAGTAGATCATAATGACAGTGGAAGTGATAGATGTTATGTATTTGCCCTGTGGATAGAATGAGAGAAATAGGCCTGACTAAGACAGTAATTTTTTTTTTAAATTTATTGATTTGAGAGAGGGAGAGAGATTGATTAATGTTGTCTCACTTACTTATGCATCCTTTGGTTGATTCTTGTAAGTGTCCTGACCAGGAATCCAGCCCGCATAGTTTTGGAGTATCGGTTTACAACATTCTAACCCACTGAGCTTCACCCGGGGCCAACATCTAGTAATTTTTGCAGCCTCTGTGAGATCTGAAATGGTCTCTGTTAGCTTATGTTCTATGATGTCAGACCAGGCAATTTTCCATACTGAGAAAGGAAATAAGTTATAAATACCACATGATCTCACTCATTTGTGGAATGTAATGAACAACATAAACTGATGAACAAAGATAGAGCCAAAGACACATTAACAAGTCAGATGGTGATCTTCCTGATCATTGTGGAACAGAGGAAACTATGAGTTGCACTTCCTTCGTGTGAGTGCCTAGGAGGTTCCCTCTTCCAGCGGCTTCTGTATGGAAATTCCAGCCTCACTATGGAAATTACCGTGTTCAGACGTGTCCAGCTAAGAAAGACCACATCTCCGCCCCCTTCAGAGAGGACCATCCGCTGGAGCCTCCTTTAGTTCATATAGCCTTTAAGTTGCTCCTTTTGCTCACACAAAGCTCTCTTGGAGGTTCTGGGGCACACAGAGCCACTTCTCCAACCAAAATATAATATCAGTAACCACAAAACTTCTTGGGAACTGCTTAAATTAGCAGTTCCTTTTTCTCCAGACCACCAGCCTTTAGTTATTTTTTTAAAAATATGTTTTTATTGATTTGAGAGAGAAAGAGAGAAAGGGAGAGGGAGATAGAAACATCAATCGGCTGCCTCTTGCACACGCCCTACTAGGTATTGAGCCCGAAACCCGGGCATGTGCCCAGACTGGGAATTGAACCGGTGACCTCTTGGTGCATGGGCCAATGCTCAATCCACTGAACCACACCAGATATCAATAATGTATATTTGGAGATGATGTGTATTATTAAAAAATATATTAGAGAGAGTTGAAGGCAGTATGGGTCTTGGGAAGTGTCTGAGACTTGAGGTCTAAAGTCCTGATTCAAGCCTCAGAACTGTCAGGTACAGGCCTGGTAAGCTGATCCGGCCACTAACATTGGTTGGGCCTTCTTTTTCCTAGTGGTAAAGCTAAGGATAATATAATACCTAATTTCACAAGTTTGTTTGTGAGGCTCAATTGTGATAGTCTAGCATGTGAAGTACCTTTTAAAACGGTGAAGCACTCTGCAAATGTAATTGTTGCTGTTGTTATTCTTGGTCATTTTCCACTTCTCCAACCATCGTAACCATCATATAGTATCAGTAACCCTTAAAACTCTTTGGGAGGCAGCAACTGGGTTTGTGTGAATAAGTTAGTGAGCACTCAACAGTTCCTGTTTCCTATGGTTGGTGAGTGGGGAGGCAGTTTCTCAGGGACTTTTGGCAGGAAGGCCAGGCAATGGGAGGGGAGTGCTAGATTTATTTATTTGTTTTTTTTAATGTACTTTTTAAAAATTAATTTCAGAGAGGAAGGGAGAGGGAGAGATAGAAACATCAATGATGTTGTTTTTTTAAAAATATGTTTTTATTGATTTGAGAGAGAGAAAAAGGGAGAGGGAGATAGAAACATCAATTGGCTGCCATCTGCATGCCCCCTACTGGGGATCAAGCCCAGAATCCCGGCATGTGCCCCTGACTGTAATTGAACCTGAGACCCTTCAGTCTGCAAGCTGATGCCCTATCCATTGAGCCAAACTGGGCTAGGGCCATTTATTCATTTGTTAAGTAGCTTTTTGTGTATGTATGTGGGTTGATATATGCCAGCCTGGTATTTGGAAAGTGTTAGAGCAAAATAAGTGAAAACTCTTCCGTACTCAAGATTCTGTGAGTCTAATTGGGAAAACAACCCATAAGCCCCATAAAGCATGGTGGTAGCTCTTACTGGAGCAGAGGTGACTGGCTGAGTTAGGAGGGGCTTTCTAGAGCAGGACATCTGTGGTGATAGTTCCCATGCTCTAGATGACCTTTACGCTCTGAGTTTCAGAGTGGGCCGGGTGTTTGCTTTAGATTCTTGTGACTCAAAGTATGGTCCCCAGATCAGCATCCGCATCACCTGGGAGGTTGTTCAACAGAGAAGATCATTTTCAATTCTATTTCTGTCTTCATCTTAGTCATTCAGGTTCTTTACTTATTTCTTCATAACTTCTGGGGGAGCTAGGGGATTCTTTAGGGAAGTTTTTATTCTCCGAGTTGTTTTCAGAGTAGTTAGTTGGAAAGAGAGGTACCATCTCCTATTGAAAACTGGAGAAAAGATGAATTATCTTTTGGAGTTCCCTTAAGATCTCCTTCTGGGGGTGATCTAGGCTTTCTGTCTTACTGGGGGCACATTCATATGGGGACAAGAACTAGTCTTTTAACCAATTATTGGCATAGAGGAGGGTTAAGTTCTTGGGCGGTCTCCCTGGGACTGGTATCTGAATTGACTAAAGAAAAACTTGTCTGTTTCACAGGGTGCTGATGACTGAGATTGGTGAACATTTGGATAAATCTGATATGTCCTCATTAATTTTTCTCATGAAGGATTATATGGGCCGAGGCAAGACAGCCAAGGATAAGGTGTGTTTCTTTTTCTTGGTTAATATTCCCAAGAGCCCATTGGAAATGGGAGGATACTCTCTATGGTGTGAAGAGAGGGAAGCAAGCGTTTGAGCAAGGAGGCCCAAGCTGGGGGTGAGGGAAGGCAGAAAGTGAGAACAGTATGGGTTTTATTTTTTTTAATATAATTTTATTGATTTCAGAGAAGAAGGTAGAAGGGAGAGGGAGAGAGAATAATTGATTGGATGCCTCCTGCATGCCCCACACTGGGGATCAAGCCCGCAACCTGGGCATGTGCCCTTGGCTAGAATCGAAACCAGGACCCTTCGGTCCACAGGCCCACTAAGCAAAACTGGCCAGGGCATGGTTATTCTATTTTAGAATAAAAATAGCACATCGGCAACCAAATGCTAAGCTGAAGGCAAGGGAAACCAAAGGCAATGCCTGTTTCCCCAAATGCCTGAGTAACAAAATGCCCTGACCTTGAAATTTTGCCTCCTCATATCCCCTGAATCAGAGGGAGTTGGAATGGCCAGCATTGATGAAAAATTTTAGGAACTTCCAAACGGTATCATTGGGGTTTTCCTAGTAAGTAGCTTTCCCAAACTACATTCTTTCTTCCTTTTTCAGGAAAGCCCGTAGAGTTTTTTACTATAACACCAGCCCGAGTGTTTGAAAGAGAAGCAGCTATGGAGGATTTTACTGTATTTTTTAGGCCCGCTCTCTCACCATATTCCTTAATGACACAAAAGGGCCATGTGTCCATCCCCAACCTAGGTACAGGTTGGCCACCAAAAGACTTCTCACTACCTCTTTGCTGCGTACACCTCAGGAGAGTAATTTGCACCTGGCCTTGGAAGGACTATCAAACAGAGAAGTCTAGTTTAGGATCCCTGAAGGTTTGAAGGAGCTCCGCTTGTCACCTTTTCTTGCTGTTATAAACCCATGGCCTGAGTTTTGCATTTGGGGCTTAATAGTCAGCCCTACTGACATTTATTTCTTGTTGGTGGCTCTCTTAGAGCTTCTTGGATCTTGTGATGGAACTGGAGAAGCTAAATTTGGTTGCTCCAGATCAATTGGAATTGTTAGAAAAATGTCTGAAGAACATCCACAGAATAGACCTGAAGACAAAAATCCAGAAATACAAGCAATCTGGTAAGCAGCATGTTGGCCTTTCGCTGGCCAGGGTAGGTTTGGTTGGTAAATATTCATTGTTGGGTGGATGGAAAGAACCTGAATGTTCACAATCCCCTGGTAGCCTGTGATTAGAGATCAT
Source organism: Eptesicus fuscus (assembly GCF_027574615.1). Lineage (NCBI taxonomy): Eukaryota > Metazoa > Chordata > Mammalia > Chiroptera > Vespertilionidae > Eptesicus > Eptesicus fuscus. The sequence goes on along the minus strand of NC_072483.1, from coordinate 84,879,349 downwards.
ATCCCTTTATATCTTTCATATCCCAGATCTGATGACTTCATCACCCCACGCCCATGACCAAAGAGTCTTGGCCTTCTCCAACACACCACCAGGCAGTTCTTAACATTCCCACCTTCAAGAAAGAGTTTGCACCCCCATTTCTGTACCTGGTGGAGGTGCTGTGGACATTCAGGGCTTTTGAGGATATGCCCTGCTGCCTTGCTCCAGTGTTTGGCCTGATCACCATCCAACTCTGGGTGGGATCTCGTCACTGGGGACCCATGGGTGCCCTGCATATGTTCTGAGTTTCACAAAATCTTCTCATGAAAAAGGGCATCTGTTCTGCTGAAAACCCCTCCCTGGGTAAAGGGGACCAGACTCACACTGGCCTTCTCTGGCATGTCCCCCACCCCACGGTCTTTTAGACTCAGCCTCAGCTTGGGGCCTGTTAGCAGTCTACTGCCCCCAGAGTCACAGCCTGAAGGACATGGCTGAGACCCAGTGATCTATAGAATACCCCCCCCCACACACACACCTCCTACTCGACCCCAAATGACTGAAAAAAGGTCAAGTACAAGAGTAGCATTTTTAGTCCTTTCTTAATGATGCTGGTGGAAGAAGAGGCATCTGATCTGATATTTTGAATTAAGTAAGGTGGCTGGGGAGCTGAGGGTGTTTTGAAAGATGATGATGATTGACCTTGGACTGAGCCATTGTTGAAGATTCATTTAATAATAATTGGTAAACCGTAACTCTCTTCTGCTTACAGCTCAAGGAGCAGAAACAAGTTATGTAAATGGCCTCCAGGCATCTCTCCCAAACTTGAGTCTTAAGGATCCTCCACATAATAACTTAAGGGTGAGTCTGGAGCAAATGCGTGGAATCACAGCATGAAAAAGCTTCAGAGATTTCATGAAAAAAAACAACACATATTCTCACACTATGTACTCCACTTAACACACAAAAAAAATTGTGTTAGAAATATACATGTGTTTTTTTTTAAAAAAATAACTTATGTACAAAGCTGTCACATGTTCATTGAGAAAATTTGGAAAATGATACAAAAATAACCACTGTTACCTCATTATAATAATTTCCAGTTCAGGCTTTTCCTGTGTCTATGTATTTAGATTATTTCCAATCTTTTGCTTAGACAAATAATAATTCCAAATAAATAAATTTGTATTTACCTCTCTGGGCATTTGCTTTTTATTGAGCTTATTGAGCTTATTTTAATGATGTCGGCAAAAGTGTTTATTGAAGGGCTCGGAGGTGGGCCGGGGTCGCACAGAACTGACTCAAGGCTCAGTGTAGTCAAAAAGATATTTATTCCATGCACCTGGGTGCAGGTGGACTGAGTTCGAAAAAGGAATCAGTGGCGAATGGGGAGGGAGCAGGCTTTTCATGGGCCTAAGGAGAGCTTGCAGATGGCTTCAGGCTGACACACTATCAGGACCTTGCCCCCCGTCAGTTTTCGTTTCACGGCCTTGCCCTTTGTCCTTCTTCGAGGGGGCTGTGCAGGAGTAATGCTCTTCAGGAATTTCTGTGAAATAATCACTCAAGGGGAACATGTTTGTGCAAGACTTAGGCTTGCAGAACGAGTTTTCTTTTGTCAGCCCCTGCTGAGTTAGAGCCCCGTTTCTTGATTAACCCTTTCATTTTTGTTGAGAGATGTTAATTGATTTGTGAACATAAATATGTTTTATTCTGAGAAGTCAATCTTAGCGTCATCTCATTCTCATCCCCACATAAAGATATGTGGAATTTGTAGTGAGGACTTCGATCAGAGTGCAATTTCATGGTTAAATGATAAAAGCTTTCATAAAAGTATGTGATGAAAGCATTAACTACCCCTGTGATAGAAATAGTTTCATGAAGAACATGAGCTGTAAGAGATATCACTGAGCAGTAGAATGTCAGAGCTGGAAAGGATGTTAAGGATTATACTGTCCAGCCCCCTCACTGAACAAATAAGAAAACAGAGTCCTAAAGAACGCTAAGTGATTACCCGCCTCCAGCTGCCACCAGAACTGGGCCCAGTCCCTGCGCCTTCCTCTACACCGTGGTGTATGTAATAAACTACATATTAGACACGCCATCGCTTAGATATGTCTGTCGTTTTCCAAGAACCAATCATTGCTTTCGTTTGTCTTTCTGAATCTCTGTGATATTAAATGAGATGAGACAAAAGTGGTTTAGGATGCTGACTCAGATTTTCTGAGCTTTTCCTGCTATTGTCTCTCTAATATAAATTATGTCACCATTCTTAGTCAAAAGCCTGTCCCATTTGTACTATTGCCTTTCTATTTTGTTAATGGAAGTAATTGTATTCACTGTCTTTGTAGCCCATGGAGAACGCACATGCTCTACGTCTAAACGTCTCCTTAAATTTGCTATATTAATCGGTGACCCTGATCATTCATTCATTTAATAAGCAGGCACTGTCGCACATGAACTCAGTGAATTGCTCACAAGATTTAGGAGCCGAATACCTGGATATTAACTCACACATGGCTGCAAAAGTGCTTTAAAAGTTATGGTGGCAGCCCAGCTGGTGTTGCTCAGTGGTTGAGCATCAACCCCTGAACCAAGAGGTCCCCAGTTCGATTCCTGGTCAGGGCACATGCCTGGGTTTCGTGGGGGACATGCAGAAGACAGCCAATTGATATTTCTATCTCTCTATCCCTTTCCCTTCCTCTCTCTCAAATCAATAAAAATAGATATGGTGGCATTAAATGGCACATGATACCAACATATTATAGAATAAAAAAGTTGTATGACTGCAATATAATGCTTGTTTTATTGCATTTATTTCTTTGCAATATGGTTCTTAATATATATATATATATTTAAAATTGATTTTAGAGAGAGAGGAAGGGAGAGGAAGAGAGAAAGAGGGAGAGAAAAACATTGATGTGAGAGAAACATCAATCTGTTGCCTTCTGAATACACCATGGGCTTGTGTCCCAACTGGAAATCAAACTGCTGACCTTTCTGTGTATGGGACGACACTCAACCACGTGAGCCACACCGGCAAGGGCTCAATATAACGCTTCTTAAATCTAGCTTCGACTTGATGTTATATATCTTTAATAGTATGTAAAAGTGAATGCATATCCATGTGGAACTTGAACTTCTACTTACTATCATCAACCTATGGCTAAGTCACTGGTTATTAGGGATAAAAGCAAGTGACATGTTTTTCATTAATTTAGACACACAGACTTGGCTAAAGACACAGTTTAATGAACAGTCTACTTCTCTCTTTTGGCTAGGATAGCCTCAGTGGAGAACTGTCATTTGAAAGCTGAGCGTATCAGATGGTTGACAGTATGTGGGATGTGTACCTTACACAGGACCTGTCATCTGAGAAGAAAGGGTCGGTTCAATCTTTAATTCTCTGGTTAATCCCACTGTAGCCCTCAGAAGTGGTAGCTGTTATCAAGAATCAAGCCCACGTGTGGCTTATGTTTAGCTAGGCAATTATAGAAAAACAGCAGCTGGACAGTCATTAAGCACTCCATGTGCTAAGCACTGTCCTGAGTGCTTTGAATACATTTAACCTTCACAAAAAATGTACAAGGTAGGTACCGCTATTGTCCTCATTTTGAGGATAAAGAGACAGATGTATAGAGGTTAAATAACTTGCTTGAGATTACATAGCTAGTAAGTGGCAGAAACAAAATTTATAGCCAGGTTTATTTGAGCTAGAACTCCCACTCTTAACCATACTACATTGCCTCTGTGTTAAAGGATCAGGTTTGAGGTTAATCGCATGTTTCAACAGCCTGTTCTGTCTTGGAGCTCTTTAAAAAAAAAAAAAGAAAAATATTTTTATTGATTTCAGAGAGGAAGGGAGAAGGAGAGAGAGATAGATAAAAACATCAATGATGAGAGAGAAGCATCGATTGGCTGCCTCCTGCACACTCCTTCCCCTCCCCTGCACTGGGGATTGAGCATGAGCCCTGACCGGGAATCAAACCCATGACCTCCTGGTTCGGAGGTCAATGCTCAACCACTGAGCCACACCAGTTGGGCTGTCTTACAGCTTTTATAGCAATTCTAGTACACTATGACAGCCGACTTTATTGAGCTCTTTTGAAACATTCTAACATGCTAATTTAGCATATTTACACATTAATTGTATTTCCATTTGAAAAGAAGAGTTGCCTTGTTCTTTGGCTACAAGATGTAGGATTCATGGAGTTAATAGCTCTTGCTATTCTTTAATAATTTGACAGTGAATGTGATACTTTTGTTTTTTTCCTGGGTAAAAATTCTATAGACATATTTAAGGAGGTGTAACAGAATGTGACCCCGAAAAAACTAACAGGGACTGTGACCTTATTCTTTATATTTGAAGCTTCAGAATGGGAGGAGTAAAGGACAAAGACTCATGGTGAGAGATCCTGGCATTCACAGTAAGACTGACTTCTCTTTATGTTTTTTTCTTTGTAAATGCTTGATAATTCTAGTACAAAATGTTTTCCTTTTTTTAGCGTTGGCCATTTCCTTTATCTGTACAGTCTAATTAAAGCCCCCCAAAAGCAGTTAAACTCTTAAAATGTAGTCATCGGCATTTCTAGTTACTTGCAGAATTCACTTAGTTGAATTTAAACACCTCTTACTCTATCAGCTTCATCTTCTTGGAAGGAAACAATAACCAGGACGCGTTAAACATTAATCTAGCCATGATCATGAGCCATGTTAAAGCAAATACCCAGCAGCAGGAAGAAGAAAAGTCACTACGATCATGTGTTAAGAGTCCATTTAGTAAGTCTAGGTACTCTATAGATGACATCCCCCTCTCCTAAAAAGAAAGGAAAAAATACAATTTAAAAACCTAGTAATTTCAACCTGCATGATCTCTCGCATCTCTCTGACACTAGCACGCGATCCCACCTATTTTTAAAAGTGTATTTCTTTTGCTTGTCTTGAGTCCTCCTTGAAGCGAGGCTGAGACTCAGTCACACTGCACTGGCGATGGCTCCGGACGCCTGGAGGCAGGCAGGGATGGACAGGCAGGAAAGGAGGGCCCGGCCTTACCCGAGGAGCTTGGACTTGGTCCTGTGTGCAGTGGAGATCGTGAACATTGGAGTAGGGCGGTGGCCTGATGGAAGCTATCTTTGCGTGGCAGCCTGTTTGCTGTCTGCGTGCACTTGGAAACGGAAAAGCATGTTGCCCGGATTAGCCAGATGGTGAAGCCCATGCCTGTCATTTCATACCTAAAATTTTGCGCTCCAGGAAAAGCTACGAAGGAGCGAATTAATTCCTGAAGTGACAGCATTTCTTAACATTCTGGTGAGGTGGTGAGCATTAGCGTTCTGAGAGCTGCTTAAAGGGAAATAGGAGACCTGGTAGATCTGGATGGGGATTAAAAGCGATCTGTGTTCTTTCCACTGCGCTAATGGCAGGTTTGTTCTTGATTGGGCTTGCACAGCTCGGTAAGTGAAGCTCTCCACACCCTGATGGTTTTAGGAGAGCTGCTTCGGCCTGGACATGGTTGATTTGCCAATAAAAGAAGAAAGCATTCTTGGCCTTAATCTAATAGAAGTTTAAAATAATCAAGCCCTGTATTCATATTAATTTGGATTTCTAAATAGATTTCATTTGAATGATGATAATGATGATGATACAATTCATGAAGCTCTTACTAAGTGCCTTAAATGGAGAAAGGCATATTACATAGATCATTCTGTGCTTTTAAAAATTCTGTTAATCCATGATTGCTAAAATAGAAAAAGATAAAGTGAAAATTTGCTCTTAATTACAAGTATCAACATAATCTGATTAACGTTTGATTTATATCCCTCGAAGACTCCTATTTTCCACATACAGATGTATAAATATATGCTCACAAATACATATTTTTAAGTACACTGGATCAACATTATAATATTTAGTAATCCATTTGTTACTCAATATATTCTGCATGTCTTTTCATGTCAAATACATAAAGATCTCTCATCCTTTTTAACATTGCATAATATTCCATTATATGGACATTAGAGGCCCAGTGCACTGGCGGGGAGAGGCGTCCCTCAGCCCAGCCTGTGCCCTTTTGTGGTCTGGGAGGCCTCTGGAGATGTCTAACTGACAGCTTAAGCCACAGTTGGACATCCATTTCACTGCCCCGGAGGTGGGCCACTGCGCTCACCAGCCATCAGCCCTGTGGGAGCGCACTGACTACCAGGGGGCACCTCCTGCGTTGAGCGACTGCCCCCTGGTGGTCAGTGTGCCTCACAGCGGCCGGTCATACCGCCATTTGGTCTATTTGCATATTACCCTCCTATTATATAGGATAATTTATTTACCCCATTTCATATGGGTAGACTTTTAGTTTCTTTTTAGCTCGGGGCAGTCCTTCAGTATATGTCCTTGACATTTTTTGCATACTTCTCTATTATTGCCATAAGATAAACTTCCAGAAGCAGGATGTTGTTTTAAAGGGTGTTGCTATAGTTGTTCTTTAAAAAGAGTGATTCAACTTTTACAGCTTTGAAAATGCTCATTTCCCCCAAGCCTTATCATTCCTGGCATTTTCTTGGCCTGCCTTTAGCCATTATTTCTCATTTTTGCAACAATAGTATAAAGCAGATTTTGGTTCATTCACCCTAGAGATTTTAAAAAAAAACTGAGACTTCAGGAAGAAACTTGCCCCAAGTTCACAGAGCTTGTTCGTGATGGGGCTAGGGTTCGCGCCAGCCTTTTATGGCTTTAAAACTGATGGTTTCTGTACCTCCCTGGGCTAAGAAAGTCATTTTTATCTAACAAAACGTGCTGTAGGCTCACCTACATTTGCTAAGCTCACTGTCCCTGATCTTGCCATTGACATTTAATGTTATGATCTCCCAGTGTCACTGGACGAAGAAAACCTGGCCATCTGTCCAGTCTCTAAGGCTGGTCCCTTGGGTGTTGATATTGTGGTGAAGTTATTAGATCCTCATGTTAAAAACTCAGCAGTTGCCTGGTCCTCACCTGGAGAAGGGCAAGGGGGAGCCTTCTTTCAGTTGCTACTTCAGCAGTTTTTCTACATGACCCTTCTTTAGCACAGAAACGTGGGTTAGCTTATTAGTTAAGTTTTCTTTTTCAAAAATATGTTTTTATTGATTTTTACAGAGAGAGGAAGGGAGAGGGAGAGAGAGATAGAAACATCGATGAGAGAGGAACATCATCAATGGACTGCCTTCTGGGGATTGAGCCAGAAACTTGGACATGTGCCCTGACTTGGAATGGAACCAGCGACCTCATGGTTCCTGGGTCAATGCTCAACTGCTGAGCCATGCTGGCCGGGCATATTGCTTAGGTTTTTCAGTGCAAGGTCGGAACCTCGGGGCTGAGTATAGCTGAGAAGAGAAGAGATAGTGGGGGAAAGAAATAGGGGAAGAGACCCTTGTGATATGAAAGAACGCAGCCAGCGGGGAGTGGGCTAAGTCTCCTTCCGCTTTGTAAGCGATTTCCCTCTCATCCTGCAGGAGAAGCAGTGAAGACGTCCGTTCAAGAATCCGGAGCATTTCTGCCTCGGGTACAGAACCCATTTTCTCATTTGGGATTGCACCGCATGCACACGCTCTGTGGAGAACCCCGGCTCCTTTAAACATTCCTGCCCATTAAGACTTTCTAGTGACAGCGATAGGATTCTGAGAGTGTCATTCTCCTGAGCCCTCTTCTGAAGGGGAACCGTGGACGTAGCGAGGAGAAAGATTCTGGAGTGGATTGTGTCTGTGAACTTTGGAATGCAGGGAAATTCCAAGGGCCACGGCCCTGGCCAGCTGAGTAATTGCTGAGCACATCAGGAGCCGAGACACTGAACCTTGACCTGCTTTTTGGGGGGCTGATCACCTCTGTAAGGAGAGGCAATAGGAGGACACCTTTTGTACTCGTTTGGAAAGATATCACTTGTACAAACTGAGGTTCCTGAGAAATATGTGATCCATCTTTTCTCTCTGTCTCAAATGATCTTTCTCCTGCAAAGCTAAGACACGTGTAAAGAGACTGCAATTCTCCTTACAATGAAATAAAAACAGAAATAGCTTGTTGTCTGAAGCACATTCCCTGAATAGAGGAACAGTTTGATATTAAAAGGAAATGTCAGCTGTGATGACGTCAGGCTCTGTCTGTTGACTGACTCCCCTGCCAAAGGGCCGTTTAGGAAAACCCAGAAGGGAAGATGGTGCCTGGGGGAGACCTTGGGGAAACAGCGGTGCCCAGGGTCGTTAACAATCCCTGCTTTGTTTTCCAGCCCCTCCCGGAGGACCAATACAGGATGCAGAGCAAGCCCTTGGGAATCTGCCTGATCCTGGATTGCATCGGCAATGACACAGGTAGGTGTGGGTGCTGCAGGGTAGCCGCTGCCTCCAGCACGAGGCCACGGCACAGGCAGGCTACCCCCGCCGGCCTGGTGCACACTCGCGGCTCTCACAAACCACTGCCCACCTCTGCGTGAAGGGGAGTTTCTCTGTCAGGCCACAGTCCAGTGTGGATTGGGCTAAGGCAGCGAATTTTCAAGTGGTGCGCTGCAAGGATGTTTACAACATGCCACACCTGACTATATTTAACGGGGGGCACTGACCTCTTTTGCCTTCGGTGGTCAGATAAAAAAAAAATGAGAACAGCTGACACAACAATAGCTAAAACATTATATCTTTTTTTGGGGGGTCAGATCAACAAAAATATTTCCTTGGTGTGCCGCAGAATTTTAGTCATTGGTCTCTGTATGCCATGAGGTGGAAAAGGTTGAACACCGATTGGCTAGGGTTCCATGTGGTTATTTAGTGGCTTCATCATCGGAGGCCCTGGAGTTTCCCACAGGATCCTCTCTGTCTGGCTGGTGGATGAAGGGAGTGCATGATCCCACATGCATTTGGGGACCAGGCCTCAGAATGGTTTGCCCAATTTCTCAAAAATACGTTTTTATTGATTTTGGAGAGAGAGGAAGGGAGAGGGATAGAAAGATAGAAACATCGATGATGAGAGAGAATCATCTGCCTCCTGCCCCCTCCCCCCACACTGGGGATGGAGCCTGCAACCCAGGCATATGACCTCCTGGTTCATAGCTCGATGCTGAATCATCGAGACACACCAGCCAGATGGTCTGCATCATTTCCACCCACATTCCGCTGGTCAGAACTCCTTTGTATGGCTTCACCCAACCCCAGTAGACAAGGAACCCAGTCTAGCTGTGTGTCAGGAGGAAACTGAAAGGGGATTTGGGGGACACAGAGCTTGTCGGTGTGGTTTGTGAAAGTTGCCGAAATGGAAGGCTTCTGGCTTCAGTATTACCAGACGCCTCGTCATTCCACCCGGAGAGACTGTGAACGTTTTTGGGGGGGACATTAAAAATATGGTAAGTGTGTGTTCGCTCGGAGGCAGTGTGTCACTTAGTTCTGCACCCCACACTGTGGGTGGGTTGCCCTGAGTCTAAGCTATCTGTGTGTCACCACTGTTTGCATCTGGGTTGATTCTTTGTCCAATTTTGGTGACTCAGACGAGATCAGTCACTGGTGATGCATCTAAAGAGAATGGGAAAAAGCTAGTTAAGTGGAATAACATGTTTAATTCCCTATCTCTTCCTTAAAAGGGTTGGTCGTTCTTTCTCCCCGGTTTCCTTCCGGCTCTCCAACATCCTCTCAGAATGAGCCAGAGCTAGCTTTTAGGCTCACTGAAAATGTTACCATGGAGAGATGTATGGGCAGAGAATCGAACAGAAGATCAAATTAGCAAACATTAGACTGGCTATCCCAGGATTTCTGATATGATCTCTCTTTCTCGTTTCCTATTTTGGGTTAGATGTGAGAAATGCTGGTTTCTCACTATATATAAGTGTCCTTTCTTTTGTAGCCATTAGTACCCATATAAGAAGAGCAGATATTATCGCAATGAGTAACTTCTGCTCTCAAAGAGACTGTGTGGTTGTCTTCTGCTTTCCATTTTAATCAGTTCTGTTCCATTCACTTGAGTTCCCAGGTGCACATGGCATGGCATGTACATCTGTGGCATGAAGAGAATCACACAGATAAAAAGCCACGATCTGAGGTGGTTTTGTGGCTAAAATCCATTGTCTGTGCTTGCTTCCCGTGCCAGGTTATGGGCCTCTTGCCGGCAGGGACTGAATGTGCATTTGCATGTTTCTGCATTTCAGGCGTGTGGTCAGGGTTGGGCTCTGGAATATGACTGCTGCGTGGGTGTGAATCATGGCTCTGCCATGTGCTAGCTTGTGACCGTGGGCAATTTTCCTCTCTCTGTCTCAGTTTCTATTCTGTAAAATGGATGAGTAACAGGACGTACCTCACAGGAAGGTTGGGCTTGGAGTGGTGCCTGGTCCACTGTAAATAGGTACTAAATGCCAGCTAACATTCCCAGCTAACATTGGAATGTCAGCTTGGTTGCACACCACTAAGCTAGAACTGGCCTGGCTTTGTGCATGGTACAAGGAGTCTGATCCCAGATGAGTCGGGGCCTAGAGAACTGAGGGCTGAGGCCTGCGCTGGGCCCGGCTGGGTGGGGCAGGTCCCCACAGGCTGGAGCTGGGTGGGGTGGAGGGGAAACTTGAGAGGCCGAAACTTCTGAGGAAACTCCCAGGTGGGAAGCTAGCCAGACCACTCCTACCAGTCATCCCTGTGTGAACCGGCTTGGCAGAGACAGAAGCTGAGTCCAAGGCCAGGCCCCAGGGCGGGTGAGGGAGGAGAAAGACCTGATTGGGGAGGACGGAAAGGAGGGTAGAAGTGGAGGTGGAGGCCCGGCCATCTGTGTCTGTGGTCTGAGGTGGGAGCAGGTATCGGCCTCTGGTGCATTTGTAAGTCTGCTTCCTTGACTCAAGCCCTCCCTGCCTCTGGGAGCAAAACAAATAACAGGGCTCGATTCTTCTTTTACCTCCCCTCCTGGGCACAGGCGGCCAGTGAACAGCGAAGCAACCAGACAGCACACGCTACTCCCATGGTGCTGTGGGTTCCTCTGCTGCGGGGCCCGGGTCCATCGTAAGCCCAGCGGAGACGCAGAGCCCCTGCAGAGTGTTGATTAAGACGAGTGGAAGGCACGGCCCCTTTTCCTTGCCTGTGTCCTGGGCCTCCAGCCCTTCCGCGGCCAGCTGCCCTCCTGGAGGTTTTCACCGAGGCCTGGAGCCCAGCTTTGGCTGGCGGTGGTCTTCATTCCACAGAGCAGCCCTCCTGTCTTCATTCCCATCTGAACAGCCGGGGGCTTCATCTAGAGGGACTGCCTGGGGTTTTGGTTCCTTGGTCTCTTGCCTGGTTAACGTTGTCCCGTGGTGAAGGTTGGACATCGGCGAAGCGTGTAGGAGTCTGGTAAGGAACATTACTGCCAACGGAGACAAGGGATCGGAAAGGGACTAGCCGTCACATGATGACTAACTTGAGAGTGGCGGTGATCGGAGTGTAAAAGTGACTTAAACTCGACGATGTGCTAATTCCTGTACATGGATTCTCACTGAATCTCCGTAACGAATACTGTAAGGTCCGTACTATTATCCCCATCTTCAAGGTGAGCAAGCAGAACACGGTCAACTCCCTTCCTAACTTCTCTGGGATTTGAAAGCTTGGCTCCAGAGCCTCTGCTCTTGGCTACTTTGCCATAACGGAAGTTCCATGTGGGGGGCGCTGTGTCTCCAATACCTGGAACAGTACCTGGCACATTGGAGCCCAATAAATATTTGGTGGGTGAAGGGAGGAAGGAACATGCTCTTCTAACCTCAGCGCGATTCTAAAACCATTTATTTGTACTGCAGAATCTAGCAGATGCTCTTATACCTATCTTCTGTCCTAGAAAAAAAAAAAAAAGAAAAGAAAGAAAGAAAAGAAAAGAGAGACTTTTACCCAGAGAGTATGCAAGTCCCCCAAACATTTATAGGTTTATTCTTCCTTGATCCCAGTGATGTTTATTGAGCACCTACTATTTGCAAAACCCCACGCTTGGTCCTGCGTGAAGCAAATATGGAGGCACCGAGGTGCAGTCTGGTCTCAGAGCCACGCTGTGAACGGCGATACGGTGATTTTGGGGTGGCTTGTTCCGGAGACGCATCCTCGCAGGGAACGGTGACCTCTTCCTGGAGCACACTTGGAGGCGCAGGGATTGGGCTAATTGTCGCAGTGTGGTAGAATTAAAAAGCCAGCCGTGCTGTTGTGCCATCCGTGCCGGTGACCGTGCAGAGCTGGGCTGAGCCAGGCCCGGCCTCGCGGAGTGGGGAAGTGAGTGAGTCAGGCCACAGACAGGTGAACTCTGCGCCTCGATCGAACGCCCTGGTTGGTGTGTAGGCTCCTGAATAAGAGGTTTTAAGAAATATTCCGCCCTCCCTCTTTTCTCCCTGGCTCTTTCCGGAAAGCCGGAGGATGTTCCTGTACTTTCCAACCAGGCGGAGACTGCGATTTCTCGAGCAGATGCTGCGCGCTTCCCTTGTGATCTTGAATAAGTCCAAGCTCTCCCAGCAGAGCAGCAGGAGAGGAGAAAGCCAGAGGCGGCCGGTGGGGGTGCTTTGCGGGCGGGGCTGGCCCCTCACCAAGAGGCCCTGCTCTAACTGCGCAGCCAGAATGAACCCCCCCCCTCCCCCGCATTTCAGAAAGTCGGTTTCTGAAGAACAATTCACGTTTACCAAGATGGTGCTGGGTCAGGAGCGGAATTTCCAGGGCGAGTCGAATGTGGAACTGCAGTTTGTTGAAGTTCTGTTTTCCATGCAGCCCCCAAGCTGTTCTTCCCCTATTTGCGGGAAAGGAGCGGGCGGTCACGGTGCCATATAAGGACACAGACCCTGACTGCTCTGAGCCCATTTCCTTTTCCTGGCAGGAAAGAAGAGGACTTAGCTGACGAATGATTTATCTGAGAATGTGTGCAAATCACTCCAAAACGTAGTGGCTTAGAAGAACAGACTTCAGAGGTGGAGACCTTTCTCGGGGCCCTGAGGAGGCAGGTTCCATGAGAGAGATGCAGGCTCCGTGCTTTGTGATGGGAAACGCCTGCCTTGGTTGTCTTTAAATTCACTACCTTCTGTGGATAAGCACTCACAGTGTCCAAAGCGTCTTGGCAGGAACCTCCTTGGATTTCCACTGCTCCCTTTTGAAAAAGCACATAGTATAGGCATCAGCGTTATTCCCATTTCACAGATGAGTAAACTAAGGCTGTAACTCGTTCAGAGTCACACTGCTACCACCCCCTGGATCCTGTAAGTGAGACTGGGCTGTCTCCGTGTTCTTGCTGGCCCAGCAACGTTGCATTCCCAGCTGACATCATGCCACCTCGCCGATGTGACTTCAGTGGGAAACGTCAGCTGCCCTGACGTCAGGCCGGTCTCCGAGTGACTGCCTTTCCAGAGGGGCGTTGAAAGGCTGCTCCATCGTGGTCTGAGGCCCGTCCAGGCTGGCTGTTCTTATTGTCCTGTTCTCAGCTTTGGGGACCTGTGTGGTTTTTGGCTTCCCCTCCAGCGTTAGCCTTTTTTTCCTCCAGTTCTGTTAGGTAAGGACCTCCTGCCCTGACCTCAGGCCCCCAGCCCTTTCTTAGCTCCGCTGCTGGGTAAGTCAGTCCTCGTTCAGGACTAGGCAAAGCTCAGGCCCAGCAGGCAGATGGGGAGCCGGGACTTACACTCAGGTCTTAGGATTCCAAGACTGGTTCCTCTTCTGCCCGGTACCATGTAGCTGCCTGCTCACAGCCACGTGGCAGCGGCCGTTCTAGCAGGAACCCACAGGGGCCCAGATAAAGGCACCAGACAGCTGTCCTGCCCCTGCCCCTGCCCCTGCCCCTGCATATCAGCACAGAAGAAACTATGGCTTTTTGGTTTTGTTTTGTTTTGTTAATCTCACCTGAGGATATTTTCCCATTTATTTTTAGAGAGAGTGGAAGGGAGGGGGAGAGACAGAGAGAGAAACATTGATCGATGTGAGAGAGACACATCGATTGGTTGCCTCCCGGATCAAGGCTGCAACCGAGGTACATACCGGACCCTCAGGCCTCGGGCGGACGCTCTATCCAGTGAGCCCACGTCGGCTAGGGCGAGACTGTGGCTTCCTTCCAAGGACTTTGATAACGGAGGGAATTTCTCCGGAAGGGAGGGCCTGGAAAGCAGTGAATCATCACTCTGCAACGACAAGTGAACAGAGTGGAGGCTGGTGTTTCCCTGCTGGCTCCTGCCCCCTAGAGGAGGGAGTACTCCACGCTCGGAGATCTGTGGGCCCTTTGCAGGGAAAGGAGCCATGTGGAACACAACTGGGGATGGACCTGGGGACCTAGTCAGGCTTTCTCGGGGGACGCTGCGGGTTCCAGCCTGAGCACTGTGCTGGGTGGGAGACTTGTCCACACCCGCAGGCGAGGGCCAGGGGCGCAGGGCTGGCCACCTCCGCTGCACAGACTCTGTGAGGACAAGGGATCTCTAATAGGATGTCAGCCCCCTGTGTATCACGCCCTTCGTTTCCCTGCTAATGCTTATTTCTCTTAGGGTTTTAAGGGGATGGGCACCTTCTTTATACCTCTTCACGATTATCCTATATAATAAAGAGCTAATAGGCAGATTGTCCCCCTGGGAGTTCGACCAGGGGGCAGGGCCGGCCTGCCAACTGCCCCAGGCCCCTGCCTCCGGCCGGCCCTGCCCCTGATCGACCCCCGCCCCCGCACGCTGATAGTGGGCAGGGCTGGCCGGCCAACCACCCGTGTCCCCTCCTCACAGCCGGCCAGACCCCACCTGTGCCCGAATTCATGCACTGGACCTCTAGTGTGATACACAAAATTCATTTTCTCACCTTACCTGTGGGCTAGGCAGAGGAGAAAAGTAAGTAGTCTTAAGTCATGGTTATAGCCTTTTCCTTTTCCTGGCAGGAGACAAGAGGACTTAGCTGATGAGTTATTTATCTGAGGATGTAGGCAAATCACTCCAAAGCATAGTGGCTTAGAAGAACAAACTTCTGTGAGGAGGGCGTTATGAGCTGCTTAGCTGGCTGTTCTGGCCCAGGATCCCTCCTGAGGGAGGGTCAGAGGTCAGCCAGGGTTGTCCAGGGTGGTGTGGGATCCCAGGACCTTCTCAGGTGGCTCACCCACGTGGCTGGGGAGTGGGTGCAAGGCCTCCTGCGGGCCTCCCCCCTGGGCTGCTGGCGGCCCCGAGAGGGAGCAGTTCCGAAGTGAGAAAGAGCCAGGTGGGAGCCATGACCTTTGGGGATCAAGTCACAGTGTCCCTCTGCCACATTCCAGTCATTAGAGGCCAGTTACCGAGTGTGGTCCACGCTTCAAGGGGAGGGAATGGCTCTGTGTCTTTCTAAGGGAGGAGTACCGAAGCGTGTGCGGACATATTTAAAGCTGCCAGGCCTGGTAGGGCGTGCGGCTGGTGAGACGAAGCTCTCCTGGGCTGCGTGGATCAAGTGCAGAGCACGCAGGCCAGCCCTGGCTTGTCCAGTGGCTGTTGTTCCAGCTTTTTTTAAAAAAAATATATTTTATTGATTTTTTTACAGAGAGGAAGGGAGAGGGATAGAGAGTTAGAAACATCAGTGAGAGAGAAACATCGATCAGCTGCCTCCTGCACACTCCCCACTGGGTATGCGCCTGCAACCAAGGTACATGCCCCAACCGGAATGGAACCTAGGACTCTTGAGTCCGCTGGCTGACTCTCTATCCACTGACTCAAACCAGGCAGGGCTGTTCCAGCTTTTTGTTGACCCAAGGTAGTGTTTCTTGCCCCACCTTTTGCCCTTTTCCTATTTCCTGCTGAGAAGCCAGAAGAGAAATTGTGGTTGCTTACTTTCACTTTTATACTTCGAGTGGTTGGCGAGGTCTGCAGGGCAAGAAAGTGAAAGCGAGTGGGTGCAGCCGTGGGCCCGTGAATTATTTGGGCCTCTGCAGACTGCACATCGTTCCCGTCAGTTAGTGTGGAGAGTTGAGACTCTGTCAACAGTTTTGTGGTACCTTCAGCTATGTATCTCCCTTGATGCTTTTCTGTGATGCCTCAACTAGCAGAAGGTGGGACCCCTCTGTTCCTTGGTGGAAGAAATGTCTGTTCTAATGACTGCTGTGGTGTTTGGTTTGGAGTGAATGCAGTGTAGGGTCCCGGAAGACCATTCCCCAGGCGAAGAAGAGAGGTGGGCACATAGTCAAGAGACACGGAAAGAAATCCAGAGAAGCTCCTGGGCTGACAGTTTGGGTGACAACATGAATGAGGAGATGTGTGTAAAGCCTCTGGGTTTAAGACACAGCAGCTCTCTGCCCCCAAATGAACTACAAACTGGAGACGTCACTCAGACAAGAAACAGAAACTGAATGGGTGGCTCAAAAGAATGTGGTTCTGCCTGGCTGGCATGGCTCAGTGGTTGAGTGTTGACCTATGAACCAAGAGGTCACAGTTCGATTCCCAGTCGGTGCACATGCCCGGGTTGCAGGCTCGATCCCCAGTGGGGGGCATGCAGGAGGCAGCCGATCAATGATTCTTTCTCATAATTGATGTTTCTATCTCTCTCTCTCCCTCTCTGAAATCAATAAAAAATATTTAAAAAAAAAAAAAGACTGTGGAAGTTTTGAGCGAGGAAGAAAAAGATGTCTCTCTGTGCTATTAGAAAGATAAAACAATTCAGGAGCCTGTGTTTATGTCTCCAGTGAAGGTAAACTGATCAGATGGAGAAGAAGTGGACTGGGTAGAGTGTCTAGGGTTCCAAGGCCATAGAAATTTCTAGAATAAGGACAAAAAGATTTTTAAGAAAGAGAATAGGAACTAATTTCTGTGGAGCAGCGGCAGCTTTATTTGTATTATCTCAGGTAATCCTCCCAGCGTTCTCATAGGGTGGGTCTCATCACTTCCTTTGAGAGCCGGGAAGACCCACTTCCTGAGGAGCATGCCGCCCACAGGCGTGGCAAGGTCAGCACACTCGACCTCTGCTTTTCCTACTGCCTTCCTCTGCGTCCGGAGCCAAGGTCAACCCGGGATTTCTGCAAGCTAGGAGGAGACGGCTCTGGGGCACTGTAGGAGGTCTAGGCCCAGGGTTCCCACTGCTTAGTCGGAGGTCACACTGGGAAGCAGGTCAGGAGGGAACTGGAGAGCCTGGGAATGGTCCCCACTTCCATCTTCGGGGCCTCACGTCATCCCGCAGCGAGTGGGCGGAGGCGAGGGGGCTCGAGGCCCACGCCACCCCTTCTGCAGCCGTTTGGAGCTGAGCGCCGTGGTGTGTCCATTCCTGTGACCTGTCCCTTTCTTCTCCCCCAGACGCTCTTCGGGAGACCTTCACTGCCCTGGGCTTTGAAGTCCGGAGTTTCTCACTTCTGACTATGGAGGATATGATTCATCATCTTTGCCAAGTTGCCTATAGGACTCGCCACCAGGACAAGGACAGCTTTGTGTGCGTCCTGGTGAGCCGCGGGGGCTCGCAGAGCCTGTTTGGCGTGGATCAGACTCACGCGGGGCTGCCTTTGGATCAGATCAGGAGGATGTTCAGGGGAGATGCATGCCCTTCTCTCTTGGGAAAGCCAAAGGTCTTTTTCATTCAGAACTACGAGACGTCAGAGGGTCACCTGGAAGACAGCAGCCTCCCAGAGGTCGACGGGCCAGCAGCGAGCAGCATGGATGCCAAGGCCTGGCCGCCTGAGCCCAGCACGGTTCACCCGGAAGCCGACTTCTTCTGGAGCCTGTGCAAGGCAGATGTGTCGCTGCTGGAGCGGTGCCCCACCTCGTCGTCCCGGTACCTACAGTGCCTCTCCCAGAAGCTGCAGCAGGAGAGGTGAGCGCCCAGGCCTGGCTGGTCCCGGAGCAACAGGTCTGTCCTGCAGCCCCCACCCGCTCCGTGGTGGTTCAGCACTAACGGGTGCGCAGAGCAGGGGGGCCTCTGTTCCGAGGTGGACCCTCAGGGCGCCAGCGGCATCACTGGCCTTTTATATGCGTCCTGCATGTGCACAGACAGTCCAGGTGGGTCACGGTTGGACTCAGTTGCCCCTTGGGGAAGGGGTCTGAAGTCACGTGCCAGAGTGCTGCCCGCTGGTTTGAATCACTCACTAAGCAGCTTGTCAAGTATTTAGGAAAGAACACTTTCAAAGCACCTTCCCATCAGTTGGCTCATCTTAAAAAAGTATTTTTTAGCCGACCAGCGTGGCTCAGCGGTTGAGTGTCGACCTGTGAATCAGGAGGTCATGGTTCGATTCCCGGTCAGAGCACATGCCCAGGTTGCAGGCTCGATCCCCAGTGGGAGGGCGTGCAGGAGGCAGCTGATCAATGATCCTCATCATGGATGTTTCTATCTCTCTCTCCCTTTCCCTTCCTCTCTGGAATCAATAAAAATATATTTAAAAAATATTTTTATTGTTGATAGTATTACAGGGTTCTCCCCTTTCCCCCCCTCCCAGCCCCTACGCCCTCCCCACCCCAGGTCCTCACTACCCTATTCAGTTGGCTCATTTCACCGTAATGACAACCTGTCTCCTCTTTGATGTTTGCATGTCATTAACTCTTGCTTTCCTCCTCACCCCCAGAAGGCGGCCACTTGTGGATCTCCACCTTGAACTGAACAGCAGTGTGCATGACTGGAACCTCGGAGTACCTGATAAGGAGAAGTACCACGTCTCGCTGCAGCATACGCTGAGAAAGAAACTCTTCCTCTCTTGCAAATGAAAAGCCAAAGACTGAAGAATTTAAGATGAAGGAACCAAGATGGCGGCATAGTTAAACAACTAATCTGCTGCCTCACACAACAATTTCAAAAACACAACTAAAAGACAAAAACGTCTACCACCCAGAACCACGGGAAAGCTGGCAGAGTGGAAGACTGACAACTAAGAACAGAAAGGAGCACAATCGCTGAAAAGCTGAGGTACAGAGGCACGCGAATCGGGCTGGCGGCGGGCAGCTGGGTGTGCGGCTTTTCTTCAACCCGCAGGGAGACAAGCTCCCGATCACTCTGAAATCCAGTTTCTGGGGACACTCGGGGGACCCAGACACCTATGGGGAGAAGCTGGACTCTCGGCCATCGGGTCGGAAAGTGAGAGTGACTTTTTTGCAGAGGTGCACCCAGCAATCATTGTTTACTGCGTTGGAGTGTGGGGCGCAGGGACTTGGAAACGGGAAAGGCAGAGACGGCTGACGCCAGCCATTGCCGTTGGCCACGCCCCAGCCTAGTGACGCCCTGAGACCCCGCCCCGCCCTGAGGCCCCGCCCCGCACATTCTACAAACCCGCCCAGGCTCCTCACAGCGGCTTTTGCATATAAATGGCCTGTTCTGTGGCAGCTTAACCAACTGCAGCTCCAGACTGCTCCAAAACCGCCCAAGCAAAGGAGGAGAAAACTAGCCCTTGCTGTAGCTCCTGCTGGGGAACACACAGTACACAAGGGTACACCAAGAGTGTCCACCTCAAGTAACTGGGAGGCTGACCCGTTGAACCTATAGGACACCTAGTACACAACACTACCCTACCAACTCAGGGAAGCAGAGAATATGAGAAGGCAAGGAAACAGATCACAAACCAAAGAAATGGAGGAGATCAAGCGACTGGACATAGAGTTCAAAACCACAGTTATAAGGTTTTTCAAGAATTTCATGGAAAAGGCCGATAAATTCAATGAGACCCTTGAGGATATGAAAAAGGACCAACTAGAAATTAAACATACACTGACTGAGATAAAAAATATTATACAGAGACCCAACAGCAGACTAGAGGAACGCAAGAATCAACTCAAAGATTTGGAATACAAAGAGGCCAAGGACACTCCTCCAGAGAAGCATGAAGAGAAGAGAATTCAGAAAGTTGAAGATAGTGTAAGAAGCCTCTGGGACAACTTCAAGCGAACCAACATCAGAATTATGGGGGTACCAGAAGAAGAGAGAGAGCAAGATGCTGAAAACCTATTTGAAGAAATAATGACTGAAAACTTCCCCCACCTGATGAAAGAAATAGACTTACAAGTCCAGGAAGCGCACAGAACCCCAAACAAAAGGAATCCAAAGAGGACCACACCAAGACACATCATAATTAAAATGCCAAGAGCAAAAGACAAAGAGAGAATCTTACAAGCAGCAAGAGAAAAACAGTTCGTTACCTACAAGGGAGCTCCCATACGATTATCAGCTAATTTCTCAACAGAAACCATGCAGGCCAGACAGGAGTGGCAAGAAATATTCAAAGTGATGAATAGCAGGAACCTACAACCAAGACTACTCTACCCAGCAAAGTTATCATTCAGAACTGAAGGGCAGATAAAGAGCTTCACAGATAAGAAAAAGCTAAAGGAGTTCATCACCACCAAACCAGCATTATATGAAATGCTGAAAGGTATTCTTTAAAAAGAGGAAAAAGAAGAAGAAAGATAAAAATTATGAACAACAAATACATATCTATCAACAAGTGAATCTAAAAGTCAAGTGAATTAAAAATCTGAGGAACAGAATAAACTGGTAAACTTATTAGAATCAGAGGCATAGAATGGGAGTGGATTGATAATTCTCAGGGGGAAAGGGGTGTCTGAGTGGGGAGTATGGGAAGAGACTGGACAAAAATCATACACCTATGGATAAGGACAGCGGGGGGGGGGGAGGTAAGGGCAGACGGGGGGTGGGAACTGGGTGGTGGGGAGATATGTGGGGAAAAAGGAGAAACAATTGTAATCTGAACAATAAAGATTCATTTAAAGAAAAAAAAAAAGAAAAAAAAAAAGAAAAGCCAAAGACTGCTCAGCAGGTGTGGCTCCGTTGGGGTCCCAGATTGGAGAGGGTGCAGGCTGGGCTGAGGGACACACCCCTTCCCCCTGCACGAATTTTGTGCACCGGGCCTCTAGTATTAAAATAAAATTAAAATAAAATAAAATAAAGGGTCGCGGCATGAGGAAGGTTGAGAACCACTGTTCTACAAGAAGCTGCAGGGGTGGGGGGTGGAGGGCGTGTGGCCCCCGAGGAGATGTCTGAACCCTAAGGCCAACCATGAGGAGATGACCCAGATCATGTTGGAGACCTTCAACACCCCCGCCATGTATGTGGCCACCCAGGCCGCACCACCCAGGCCCCACCACGTGATGGACTCCGGGGACTGGGTCCCCCACACAGTGTTCATCTACCAGGGCTATGCCCTCCCCCACACCATCTTGCGCCTGGACCTGGCGGGCTCCCTCATGAAGATCCCCACGGAGCGTGGCTACAGCTTCACCATCACCGCCGAGGGGGAGATCATGCGTGAGGACATCGAGAAGAAGCGGTGCTGGTCGCCGGGACTTGGAGCAGGAGGTGGCCGCCCAGCCTCCAGCTCCTCCCTGGGGCAGGTCATCACCATCGGCAACGAGCGCTGCCGCTGCCACATGGCGCTGTCTGGGGGAACCACCAGGTGGAACCACCATGCACCCGGATGCAGAAGGAGATCACCGCTCTGGCTCCCAGCACCGTGAAGATCAAGTTCATCTCGCCCCTGAGTGCAAGTCCTCGTGTGGCTCGGTGGCTCCATCCTGGCCTCGCGGTCCACCTTCCAGCAGATGTGGAGCAGCAAGCAGGAGTAGGATGAGTCTGGCCTCTCCATGGGCGGGGGGGCAGGGGGGGGCCTTGACTCAGGATTTGAAAACTGGCACGGTGAAGGTGACAGCAGTCTGTTGGAGCGAGCACCCCCACAGTTCTACAATGTGGCCGACGACTTTGATATGCATTCCAGTAGTCATTCTCCCGTCAAATACGAGAGATGCATTGTTACAGGAAGTCGCTTGCCTACCCCAAAGCCGCCCGCTTCTCCCTAAGAAAGGCCAATCCTCGCTGGAGTCCACTCGGGGAGGGTGATCGCATTGCTTTTGTGTAAATTATGTAGTCCACATTTTAAAATCTTCGCCTGAATACTTGTTCTTTTTGTTTTATTTTGAATGGCCAGCCATCGTGGCCCCCCTCCTTGTTCCCAACTTGAGATGCATGAAGGCTCTTGGTACCCCTGGGAGTGGGTTGAGGTGTGGAGGCAGCCAAGCAGGGCTTACCTGTTACACTGACTTGAGACCAGTTTAATAAAGTGCACACCTTAAAGAAAACAAAAACAACAAAAGCCATAGAGAGAGAGAGAGAGAGAGATTAAAAAAACAAAACCCGCAGGGAGAAGCATTAAAGTGCTTGTGGCCCTGGTGGTTAGCTCCGTCGGCGGGAGCTTCATCCGGATACGCCGACCTTGCAGGGTCCATCCCTGGTCAGGGCACATACAGGAATCGACCAGTGAATGTATACATGGGTGGGCCAAATCGTCGTTTCTCTCTCTCTCTCTCTCTCTCTCTCCCTAAAAATCAGTCAGTAAATTAATTAATTAAAATAAAGTGCTCCTCTCTGCAGTTTGTGGGGGTCATGACCTTACCCTTCCAGCCCCATCCTCTTCCGTAGAGGAGGCGTGACCACATAGCTGGCCTCATCCCGCCTGCCTGACATGATGAAAATACAGGGCGAGGCAAATCAGCGTCTTTTCCTTTCCCTCTTTTTAAAACAATTGTTTGTTTGTTTGTCTTTATTTATTTATTTATTTAATGGACACAGAGAGAGAGAGAGAGAGAGAGAGAGGAGAGAGAGAGAGAGAGAGAGACAATAGTGGGATGAAGGCCTGGGGAAGGGGTGGGTGTAGTAGAGGGGGGTCAAGAAGAGAGAGAGAGAGAGAGAGAGAATTGACACATCGATCAGCTGTCTCCCACACACACCCGACTGGGGATGGAACCTGCAGCCTGGGTGTGTGCCCTGACCAGAAAACTAACCCACCACCTTTTGGTGTCCAGGTCTATGATCCAACCAATTGAGCCACACCAGCCAGGGCTAAGCAATCACTGATTAAATTATGCTGTGTTGTCTGTTTCTGTACTTTTGTCGCTTTTCTTATTTGCCTTCTGATTACATTGTTTTTGTTAATACCATCCATCAGTCACTTTCCAGAGCCAAAGAGAGGAATGCCATGTGCTTGCCGGTGTGTTTTGCTCACTTGCAAGGGGTCTGGGGAGGAGTAAAGAGGGATTGTGATTCCAGGCCTAGGCTGACCAAACAGGAGGATGAAAGCCTTGCCCACGTCACAGAACTGTTCTGAGGAGGAGATGGGAGAGCCTTTATGATCAGTCCCAAAGAGAGAGTGTTTATGGCTGCTTATCGTTATTATTTTTATACCACACTGTGGAGGAGTTATTTTGGAAAGGTTGAACCAAACCTTGAGAAGTTGGTAGGGTTTTGGCAGGTTGAAATGGAGAAGAGAGTATGTTGCCAGAGAGGACCCAAACCAAGTGAGGGAGCAGAGAGGAGAGATACAAGGCGTGTTCTCCACACCTGGAGCATAGCTGTTAGCTGGAGAGGAGAGAATGGGAGCAAGGGTGAGCTGGAAGCCAGGAGGTGCTGTGGTTAGAATGTCAGAGCCTTAGAGGTATGCATCTTTGTCTTTTAGTCAGTTATCGTGGAAGTTATTTTTCTTACTTTAATCATGACTATTTTCTTGGGACACTTTTGTATATAACCATTTGATTACTAAATGCGTATTTTATTTTTTTTACTGAGTATAGTTTTTGTTTTGTTTTTAATGTTTTATTGAGCCCTAACTGGTTTGGCTCAGTGGATAGAGTGTTGGCCTGTGGACTGAAGGGTCCCAGGTTGGATTCCGGTCAAGGGCATGTACCTTGGTTGCAGGCACATCCCCAGTAGGAGGAGTGCAGGAGGCAGCTGATCGATGTTTATCTCTCTTTGATGTTTCTATCCCTGTCTCTTCCTCTCTGTAAAAAATTAATAAAATATATTTTAAAAATGTTTTATTAGAGAGAGAGGAGGGGAGAGGGGCAGAGAGAATGAATACTCCTATGCCTACAACCCGGCTTAAATCAAATGTTCTAAAATATATATGAAGTTTCTTAAGATATTACTTTAAGTAGTAATCCTAAATATAAAAGAGATAAATGTACTAAAATATTTCAAACTAATAACAGCCCCACTCTGAGAATTAGCCAAATGTTCACTGGCTGGAATTTTATGTAACCATTAAAATTATGTATACAGCCCTAGCTGGTTTGGCTCAGTGGATGATAGAGCGTTGGCCTGTGGACTGAAGGGTCCCAGGTTTGAGTCCAGTCAAGGGCACATGCTTAGGTTTCGGGTTCGATCCCCAGTAGGGGGTGTGCAGGTGGCAATGATTCTCAATGATTCTCATCGTTGATGTTTCTAACTCTCTCTCCCTCTCCCTTCCTCTCTGAAATCAATAAAAATATATTTTAAACAAGTATGTATATAGGTAAGAGTTTACATTGAGCTGTTAGCTTATTTTACATACAACTAAATTTAAGTAAATTTAACAAAACATGCCGCAATACCTTTTATTTGATAGCTATAGATTTTTAACATTAAAGGGCTTACCTTTTTTTGTGTCGATTTAAACTGAACATTATATTTGTATTAGTATTTTTTTTAATTTCTTTATTGTTGAAAGTATTACATGTTTCCTTTTTCCCCCATTGACTTCTCCCAGTCTGCTCCCATCCCCCAGCACAGGAATAAAATCCATACAAATGTTAAGAAAGTTATATTCCTGCATATTTTGTTAATACATTCATTATATCTGCTATTTGAAAGAGGCCTTTTCTGCCCTCTTCTATGTTCTTAAATAAAAATATTTTAGAATACAGAAAAGTGTCAAGCTTTTGTAAGCATTTGTGTGTTGATTTTTGTGTAGACACGTGTTCAATTCATTTGGGTATATACCAAGGAATTGCTGAATTGTGTGATAAGCCTACGTTTATCTTTGGAAGAAAGTGCCAGGCGGTATTCCCAAGTGGCTGTACTATTGTTGGGGAGTTCCCACGGCTCTGAATCCTTGCCAACATTTGTTGGTGTTAGTGTTTTGGATTTTAGCCTTTTTAGTAGATGCGTAGTAGTATCATGTTTTAATTTTTGATTACCTAATGTCCTTTTTACTATGTTGGTTGAGTGTCATCTTTCATGAACTTTATCCTTGGGAAGTAGTAGTACAGTGGGATCTGTGACAGTAATAGTCATAGTCATGTGGTGGGAGGGGTCCATTTTTCCATGGGCTATTACCTTTTTGGTTGTTGCTTTTCTTACCTTTGGGGAGAAAATTTCCAAAGTCCCCTTAAGAATTTTCAGAGCAGGGGAGAATATCTTATATGATTTTATCTGGGTTTCTTCCGATTTGAACATGGTCACTTAAAATTATAGAACTAGGTACCGAGTGCTATCAAAGCTCCTAGTTAAATGGAAGAAAGCTACGTTGGGACTAGGGTCATTTGAAAGCTTCAGCTTCAGAAAGTGACTTTTACTCTGTGGACTCCAGACAAAAGTAGGCATGAATAAAATGACTAAGAATATAATAGTGAAGAATAGCCTGCTTATCCATCTCCGAGCCATAAGGTCATCTAGCTAGAGCTAGATTTCAGAGAAAGCAGAGTGAGTCCCCCAAAAAGCTCCCTCCAGACCTTCTGAAGGGCCGAGTGTCCTGGACTATTTGTTTTTGAAGTAACCACGCAGTAATTTTTATTTTTCAGCACTTCTAGAAAAGTCTAATGCCTGGGATAGAGGAGGCTGAAACTGGGAGAGGGCCTGGGAACCGTGGAGGTGCCACGTGTCTCCCTTTATCTACTTTGAGGGTGGGGGATTTGGACCAGAGCCTGGATGTTAAGGGAAGCCAACTACTGCCACCACCATCCTCTCCCAAGGCGGAACTAAAGAGAAACAGTCTAGTATTTCCCCATTGTCACCAGGACAGTCATCAACTCCCACCACTAGAAGAGACTATAAAAGTTTTGATTGGTTCTTCGTGGGGACCCACTCAGGAAGGAGACTGTGAGAAATGTCTATTCTTTCTACTACCATCAACTCACCATCAGCATGATCTCAGTAATGACGTTCCAAATGGAAGGAAGGATGAAATGCTGAATACAAATCACATGGCACACAATCTCCCCTCTGTAACTTGGTTCAAGTTTTCCCCTGGAGTACTAGGACAAAAGGTGTCTATATTCTACCTCTACCTTCCAGGCTTGGCTCAGATACCTCCTCCTCCAAGGCATCCTCATCTGGATTCATCCCTTGCTCCTTGAGTCTCTTGTGGCACTTAGGTGAAGCCCTACTGCAGTATCACCCTCCCCAGTCATTACAGACATTATATTGTAAGTAGCAGTAAGCTTGGGATCAAGAGCATGGGATTGGGAATCAGAGAGACCTAGGTTTGAATCCTGAATTCCCACCTCTTCCTAACTTTGGGATGATGACAAGGTACTTTGCCTCTCTGAACTTTGATTTCCTCATCTATTGAACGTAGATAATAGTGCTGACTTCAGACTGTTCATCAGAAAAGATGTCAAGAAATGTAGTGGTCATAGTTATTAGGGAAGGCAGACGTTGTGTTTTATCCATGTTTTCTTTCTAAACATGCCAAATTCAGTTCTTTACAAATAAGAAGAGCTTGTTAAATATTTAAAATAATTGAAAAACCTATTGTGCTTTATGAGCAGGATAAGAAGTGGTAGTTTCACCAAATTGCCTCCTGATATGGTCCAAGGAATAAAATATTTGTGGTTGAACAGCTGAATAGAAGACTAAGATTATGTACTAAAATATACATAACATAAAATTCACCATTTTAACCACTTTTTTCATATTTACATGCAAGAAGCATAGAGATATTTATTGTGCGTGGAACCACCTAGTCTCTAAACCTTCATCAAAACCAAGTTTTAGAAAGTTAAAATTCTCCATATTACTTTGTATTTAGGGACCTCATTATATCCATTTTCCCTATATTTTTCAAAATTTTAAATCATTTTCTATTTTTCAATTACATTTGATATACAATATTAGTTTCCAGTGTATACCCCAGTGATTAGACATTATATAACTTACTAAGTGACCATCCCAATATACCTTGCACTCATCTGACACCATACATAGTTATTAGAATATTATTGACTATATTCCCTATACCATACTTTACATCCTCACAATTATTCTGAAACAACCCTTCACCTTTTTCATCCATCCCTCCAACCCTCATCCCATCTGGTAACCATCTGGATGTTCTCTGTATCTATGAGTCTGTTTCTGTTTTTCTTGTTCATTTATTTTGTTTTGCTCAGTTGTTGATAGGTACTTATTTATTGCTATTTTATTGTTCATATTTGGTTTTCTTCCTCCTCCTCCTCCTCCTCCTCCCTTCTTCTTCTTCTTCTTCTTCTTCTTCTTCTTCTTCTTCTTCTTCTTCTTCTTCTTCTTCTTCTTCTTCTTCTTCTGATTTTTGTGACTTTATTTCTTCCAAGTCAGAATATAGTGAAGGAAATAAAGGGAGAACTAGGGTGGGGGCTCCAGGGTGGGTTCCAGGCGGGCTGGCAAAACTGCTGTGTGGGGTTAAAACGCTGCCATGAAGACATCCAAGTGGCTTCCAGGAAGCGGCAGATGTGCTGACACATCTGGACAGAGCAGTCTGGCTGGCCACCTCTCAAGCCTGGTGTTTCTGTTACCAGGAGCCCCCTGGTTGGGCTCAGGCTGCCTGTCGCTCTGTCCAATAACAATGGCAGGGTTGAATCATATTAGGTGTTTATTGAGAAGGCTAGCCAACCAAGAAAACAGGGTGCTTACAAGCATCAATCTTGCCTTCCAGCAAGATGCAGGAGACAGGATTATAAAGGGAAAGAGGCTGGGGTGAGGAATACAGCTATGTGTAGGCCTGGGGGTCTGCAGATGTCAGCTATTATAATTAATCATCAGGTGATGAGATGATGTTAAAGAGATGATGTTTTGACTCCTGGTGGGTTGTCTGACCATGCTTATTGTTTCTGCTTGCTGGATTCACAGATGAATCACCTCCTCAATTACTTTGCACAGGCCTTGAAAAGTAAACTTTAAGAAAAACTTAACCTATTCATATAAATCACCCCCTCAATTGCTTTGCACAGGCCTTGAAATTCGTGCACAGGCAGGGGATGTTTGTCCCTCAGCCCAGCCTACACTCTCTCCAATCTGAGACCCCTCGAGGGATGTCCAACTGCCCGTTTAGGCCCGATTCAGGTAGGATCGGGCCTAAACGGGCAGTTGGACATCCCTCTCACAATCCAGGACTGTTGGCTCCCAAATGCTCTCCTGCCTGCCTTCCTGATTGCCCTAACTGCTTCTGCCTGCCAGCCTGATCACCCCCTAACCACTCCCCTGCCAGCCTGATTGCCCATAACTGCCCTCCCCTGCAGGCCTGGTCACCCCCCAACTGATCTCCCCTGCAGGCCTGAGTCCCCCCCAAATGCCTTTCCCTGCAGGCCTGGATGCCCCCAACTTCCCTCCTCTGCCAGCCTGGTCACCCCTAACTGCCCTCCCCTGCAGACTTGATTGCCCCCAACTGCCTTCCCTTACAGGCCTGGTCCCTCCCAACTGCCCTCCCCTGCTGGCCATCTTGTGGCAGCCATCTTGTGTCCACATGGGGGCATTCATCTTTGACCACATGGGGGCAGCCATCTTGTGTGTTGGAGTGATGGTCAATTTGCGTATTACTCTTTTATTAGATAGGATTAAAATGGTTATGTTATGTTCATCAGAAACTTGATTACTTAAAAGCCCATCTTCTTAATCATAAGAATTGAAGTTTTACTAGCTTATGTGGTATTTAATAATAAATTATTCAATACTGTTTAATAATAATAATATATAATCTTTTAGTCTAATGTATTTGACTACCTTCCCAGGGTTTGAATTTTAAGAAACTTTCCTTGACCTAGAATTGGCTTTAGGTCATTCCAATGGGCCCTGGAATGCCTCAAGGATTTGCTTTCTCTCCTCATGAAGGAAAATTTTATCCTTGAGGTATATGGGAAGCTCTGTCAAATAAGAAAATAATAATTATATTCTATTTACATGTGCATATTAAATAGAATCTGATATGCTTAGAATATTGTGTGTTACAGGACAAGATTCCATGTCATTTACATTATAATCAAATCAATAACCGTATAATTTTAAATTTCTTGTCATTGGAGACAGTCACTGTTTTGTTATGATGCATTTGGAAAAATGTTACATCTTCTAAAGGATCCATAGAAAAGACTCTGATTTGCCGAAACCGGTTTGGCTCAGTGAATAGAGCGTCAGCCTGCGGACTGAAGGGTCCCGGGTTTGATTCCGGTCAAGGGCACGTACCTTGGTTGCGGGCACATCCCCAGTGGGAGGTGTGCAGGAGGCAGCTGATCGATGTTTCTCTCTCATCGATGTTTCTAACTCTCTATCTCTCTCCCCTCCTCTCTGTAAAAAAATCAATAAAATATATTTTTTTTAAAAAAAAGAAAGAAAAGGCTGATTTATTTTAAGCTACATATCTCTGAGAATAAACTTTCAGATCATCCCTTTGAATTGGATAAAAATTATTAGAATTCTATAGAGTATCTGGATTTATAGAAATACTGGCAAGAAAAATCAGGAGAAACAGAATGTGATTATAGAACTGAATGAGCTAAAAATAATTGTATAGTTTTTGTAACTCTTATTAAAAATATTGCTGATTTTTAAACTTCTTGTTTTCCAGGCATAAGGGAACTTGTTTCTTTTCTTAAAGCAGTTTGGTAAATTGTACCTTGATAAGCAGTATTACAGCATTTATATTTTTCTCCATATCTGATCCCTCCAGAAATTAGAAACTCTTAATGAGTATTGTTGTTCTCGTGGCAATGTGTTTGTTTGCATAAATCCAAAAAGAATCTGATTTCTTCATAACAGGACATAAGTCAGTTTCCAATTGTGGTTTTATTAACCAAAACTTTACTGAAATGTCGTGTCTGAGAGACATGCCAGGACTCTGGGTGTCACCAGAAAGCTCTAAGGAATGAAGACTGACTTTGAAGCCGATAAGCCCCTTGGATAAACAGCCTGGTCCCTTGCTTGGTCACGTAGTTCATGACAGTCTTTCCAGGTAAGGAACGAAGGTTGCTTTCCTGAGAGATGGCATGAAAGGAACCTTAAGACACCTGTAGGGACCTCAACTTGAGGAATGCACCCCAATTCTGTAGGTATTGCAGGCGAAGCCAGATAGCAACTGTGTGGCTTGGCTTCTTTGCCCTGTGAGTAAACTTTCTCATGAGATTCCAGTAAAGAATATATTTTTAATAGTCTATGTGATCAACTGTTATTCTTGTTGTGTTCATGAAAACCATCAGGCCAAATTGTAGCTAAGCTTAATAAAGTAAATAAATTGGTCTTAATTTGGCTCTTTCATAAAAATGAGAGTGATTTTAGGGAGAAAATTTATTTCAACAGGAAATTATTAGAACTAAGATGTTTTTTCCTTCCACCAGACAATTTGTCATAATTCTTACTGTTCTAACTTTTGCCCAGTAAAACTAAATTTTATAACACAGCTTGTCTCCACCAGGTTACAAGCTCTACTTGCACCTAGGGAATACCACCTCTAGGCATCATTGCCACCTCCTTCTGTGGCCAGGCCTCATTGTCCCTCTGACAGAGAGCAAGGATCTCTGGGCTCTGAAAGGACTTCAACCTTCATCAGGAGGAAGTAGTTTCAGAAGTGATCCTATGTCTCCTTTCCCTGAAAGAATTCACAGCTAAGATCCTTGAGGAGGATGTGGTAGGCAATTAGACAGACATGAGCAGAGCAAGGATGATGGGCCAACTGGAGGAGAGATGGACCCTGAGATGTACTTCTGACCACTCCAACTGCTCTGAAGCTGACCTTTAATTCTAACTAATTAGAAAGAATTTATAGTTTTGGTATAATAGAAGGCATAGAGATGAAGGAAAAGAAAAGTAAAGTAGACAAACTGAAAGGGACTAGGTAAGTTGCAGAGCTCTGTGTAAGTTGCAGAGCATCTGTGAAGAGTTAGAGTTGAGGAAGTAAAAAAGGTGAGAAGGTATATAACAGGAAGAAAGGGTATTAGAGTAGAAATACTTAATAGCAGGCATAAGGCATGGAGATACATTTTTGAAGGGAAAGAAAGAAAGTGAGTTAAAGTTGTAAGAATATTTGTAAAAATCATAGAAAAGTGTAGGGAGCAGCTTTAGGGTCAAGCCTCGGGCTGACCTCTGTCAGGGCCACAAACAAGTCCCAGCCTGGAGGGCAGAGCTCTCCTAGCATAATTAAGCCTGACCTTGTAGCCCTCCCTAATTCCTTCCTAATTTGCTAGTGGGCAATGGGAGGTGCAGCAAGGGTTGCCAAAACAAGAACATTTGTATACCTGTTAATCTACCCTTGTTTTAATCAGACTATAAAATAAAGCATTGGCTTGCAGGCTGGGTCTTCTGTGTCCTCATCTAGGCACGGGAGACCCACCAAGACCCAACTGTATTCTCTTGTCTGTCTTTTCTTCAATTCTTCACCGCCCCTCCTCAGGTTCACCCTTGGCCTTGCTGGCATGGCACAGAAAAGTTGTAAAGAGAAATCTTAAAAGGAAACTATAGGTATACTAAATATTAAATCTAATTATATAAATAAATCTAAAGTAAAATAATACAGAATTTGTTTGGCTCTTTTCCAGTCTGCTAAAAGGGAAAGCTTCTTTACAAAGGAATTTACTACTATAGTACAAGGTTGATAGGTATCAACCAATCTACCTAATGGGGAGGGGGATGATAGGGGGTACTTATAATCTAATAGATAGAGCACCTGAATTAATCTAAAAAGTAATCCTATTATTTTTAAATCTTAGAACACATATACTTATGTGAATAGGGGGTTAAGTTTCTTATCCTATCTAATAAAAGAGTAATATGCAAATTAATCATCACTCTGCTACACTCACAAGCCACACCCACCAGCCAATCAGGAGCGAACATGCAAATTAACCTAACCAAGATGGCTGCAGCCACAGAGTGAGCAGGAGGCTTGGGTTTCTCCGGCAATGAAGGAAGCCAAGCTTTCCTGCACTCCCTGGTGGGCCCAGGCCTCCACTCAAGGCTACAAAGTTTCAATTATAGAAGATAAATAAATCCCAGATACCAGGGCCTCCACTTGGGTCGCCAGGGGGTGTGGCCGGCCTGCAAACCACCACAAGCCCCTTGCCCAGGCCACCCCATGCCCCAAGGGAACTCCCACCCTGATCCAAGACACCCTTCAGGGCAAACCAGCTGGCCCCAACCCGTGCACCAGGCCTCTATCCTATCTAATACAAGAGTAATATGTAAATTGACCATCACTCTAACACACAAGATGGCTGCCCCCATGTGGACACAAGATGGCCACCACAAGATGGCCAGCAGGGGAGGGCAGTTGGGAGGGACCAGGCCTGCAGAGGAGGGAAGTTGGGGGCAACCGGGCCTGCAGGGAATGGCAGTTGGGGGGACTCAGGCCTGCAGGGGAGAGCAGTTGGGGGGTGACCAGGCCTGCAGGGGAGGGCAGTTAAGGGCAAACAGGCTGGCAGGAGAGCAGTTAGGCATCAATCAGGCTGTCAGGGGAGTGGTTAGGGGGTGATCAGGCTGGCAGGAAGAAGTGATTAGTGAATTTCGTGCACCGGGCCTCCAGTAATACATATAAAACCTTTGATTCTTAGGCAAATACAGGAAAACCTCCCCGCACCCCTACCCCCCCCCCCCCAGGAATGCAGCTACGTGCAGGCCTGGGGGTTCACAGACATCAGCTATTGTAATTAGTCATCAGGCAATGAGATGATGTTGATGAGCTGATTTCAAAAATAGGCTTAATTTTCCCACGGAAAATATACTCACATCTTAAGAAGTACAACAGAGATAACATAACCTTGACAACTCTTAGGAGGCTGGAAAAAAGGTGGCTGTGTATGTGGGGAGATAGCAGGCCCCGGGGTTTGTTCCCAGGACTGTAGCAACTCCTGGGCCTCCAACAGCTTTAGTGTAAAAGTACCAATTTTTTTCCTTTATAAGGAGAGTGCCCCCTCACCCCATTGCTGCCGTTTCTGCACCCTATTCAAGGGCACTTCTACAACTCCAGCCCTCTAGGATTAATACTTGGGGAGGTTAAATGATTATTTCCCATATTTTTTCTTTCTCAGTAGAATCCTTCCATTACAGACAGACAGACAAGAATATCACTAGAAACCAAACAACAAAGAGACACAAACAACAATCAACAGAGACACTCTTATATACGATATTTACAGGTGCACATAACCCACAGACAAGGCTTAATGAATCAGAATTCTTTCCATGGATCTTTCAGAAGATGTCTTACTGTGCTCGGGACTTACAGCCAGAATGTGGGACTTAACAGCCAGAATGTGGCCCAGAGGGCTGCCAGCTGGGGTTGCTAGTGAACACCCACAAACAGAAACAGAAGGTACCTTAAACATGCCGATCTTACAGCGCTGGAGACTTACAGATAACAGGTGCTGATCCAACCAATAGCGAAGGCAACTGGCCAAGTTCGTAAGCACTTGAGGAAAGTCCTCGAGTTAAATATCTCGGCAGCTGCTAGGGAGTTTCCCCGAGGTGTCTGTAAGAAGTTTCCCAAGTCCAGGCATCCACCCTGAGTCCTTTGTCAAATCCCGAAGCGTCTTACCTTAGGGCTCGGAGAGGGTATCCCAGTGGAGTCACCAAAATATGTTACCAGGAAACCCCCGGTTGGGCTCAGGCTGCCTGTTGCTGTGTCCAATAACGAAGGCAGGGTTGAATCATTTTAGGTCTTTAATGAGAAGGCCAGCCAACCAAGAAGACAGGGCATTTACAAGCATCAAATCCTGCCTTCTAGCAAGGTGCGGGGGACAGGAGTATAAAGGGGAAGAGGCTAGGGTGCTACGTGCAGGCGTGGGGGTCCGCAGCCGTCAGCTATTGTAATTAGTCATCAGGCGATGAGATGATATTAAGGAGATGATGTTTTGACTCCTGGTGGGTCGTCTGACCATGCTTATTGTTTCTGCTTGCTGGATTCACAGCTGAGTCACCTCCTCAATTGCTTTGCACAGGCCTTGAAAAGGAAACTTAACTCCTATTCACATAAGTATATGTGTTCTAAGATTTAAAATAATATGATTACTTTTCAGATTAATTCAGGTGCTCTATCTATCCTACCTAATAAAAGAGTAATATGCAAATTGACCATACCTTCACTACACCCACAAGTCACGCCCACCAGCCAGTCAGAGTGAGTATGCAAATAAACCCAACCAAGATGGCTACAGCCACAGAGAGCAGGAGGAAGGCTTGGGTTTCCCAGGCAACGGAGGAAGCCAAGCTTTCTGCCTGCCCTTGCTGGCCTAAGCCTCCACTCAAGGCTACAAAGTTTCAATTATAGAAGGTAAACAAATCCAAACAGAAATGGCTGCTGGCCACAGAGCGAGCAGGAGGCTTGGCTCCGCTCCAGGCTACAAAGTTTCAATTGCAGAAGGTAAATAAATTCCAGATACCAGGACCTCTGCTTGGGTTGCCAGGGGGCGTGGCTGGCCTGCAAACCACCATAGGCCGCCCCATGCCCCAAGGGAACCCCACCCTGATCCGTGACACCCTTCAGGGCAAACCAGCTGGCCCCCACCCATGCACCAGGCCTCTATCCTATCTAATAAAAGAGTAATATGCAGATTCACCATCACTCCAACACACAATATGGCTGCCCCCATGTGGTCAAAGATCCTGCCCCTATGTGGACACAAGATGGCCACCACAAGATGTTGGGAGGCACCCTGCCTGCAAGGGAGGGCAGTTGAGAGGGACCAGGCCTGCAAGGGAGGGCAGTTGGAGGCAATCAACCATGCAGGGGAGGGCAGTTAGGGGTGACCAGGCCAGCAGAGGAGGGAAGCTGGGGGCAAACAGGCTGGCAGGGGAACAGTTAGGCATCAATCAGGCTGGCAGTGGAGTGGTTAGGGGGTGATCAGGCTGGCAGGCAGAAGCAGTTAGGGGCAATCAGGAAGGCAGGCAGGCGAGCAGTTGGGAGCCAGCAGTCGGACATCCCTGGAGGGGTCTCAGATTGGAGAGGGTGCAGGCTGGGCTGAGGGACACCCCCCCCTCCATGCACGAATTTCATGCACCGGGCCTCTAGTTCTATATAATAAAAGCCTAATGTGCAAATCCATGAATGATAGAATGACGGTGGAATGACTGTTCGCTATGATGCACATTGACCACCAGGGGCAGATGCTCAACACAGGAGCTGCCCCCAGTCGCAGGCCCCAGACCAGCGGCTCCTCCTTCTTCCCCCCATCGCCCTGCTGATCTCCCCACAGATTGGCCCTGATTGCAGGCCAGGCCTAGGGACCCTACCCATGCATAATTTCATGCACCAGGCCTCTAGTTAGATTATAAGTCCTCCCTATCATTTCCTAGAGCTTTCCATTGGCAAATGCTGCCTCCTGGAACTGAGGGACAAAGGTTTTGAAATAAGCCTTTGCTCTTTTGGCCATTTCATTTCCAGCCCTTCTGGGGCTTATTGGATAACTTTTGGGGCCTGGGAAGAAAGCTCTCACTATTGGGAAAGTGATGTGGTTGTGGGAGGGTGCGAGTACCGCATTTACCATTGCTGCCATCTTGACTGAAAGCCCCATTTGAACCATTTTTAAGGGTGCACTTTAGTGGCATTAAATACATTTACTTGTTGTGCGACCATCACCACTAGGACTCGTCTTTCTTTTCTTTTTCTTCTTCTTCTTTTTTTAAAATCTTCACCTGAGGATATTTTTCCATTGATTCTTAGAGAGAGGGAAAGAGAGAGAAACATCAATGTCAAAGAAATACATCGGTTGGTTGCCTCCTGCACGAGTCCGGACCAGGGCCTGGGGCGGGGTGGAGCCCACAACTAAGTACAAGCCCTTGACTGGAATTGAACCTGGGACCCTTTGTCCTCAGGCCAATGTACTATCCACTGAGCCAAACTAGCTAGGGCAGGACTTGTCTTTCTTAAACCCAGAAACTCTCTAGATGATGCCTAGGATCTGAAAATGACAGTTTAACATTTGCTAATAAAGCATAATAAATTTTACTTATTTTCAGAGATAAAGTATCTTTCTAAGATTCTGGACTTCTTTCCTGAACTTGGCAACATTTGAATTATCGTGTAGTGATTTAGAGCCAAACTTGCTGATTTGAGTTTTGGGTTTCCCACTAGCTCGATGTATGACCTTGGGCAAATTACCTAATCTTTCTGTGTCTTAGTTTTCATGTCTTAAAGAAGGGTCATTGGGTGATTTAGTGAACAAAGCATGCTTGACACATAGTAATTGTGATGTGTTAGGTATTGTTTTCATTCTTAGAAATAGTGTCTTCAAATTCTCTTTCCTGCTGGACTGAAGTGCTATGAGGATAGAGACTGCATCAGTTTTGTCTACTGTTATTGGACTTTTTTGCAAATACCTCAAATTGGTGTATCTCTCAGCTCCTCCTCCTCTGCCTCCTTCTCTTTTTCTTCTTCCTTTTTGCTTAAAAAAAATTTTTTTTTTGTTAATTTGTAAATGGAGTTGTTGAGAAAAGATTAAGATGGGTGACTACTATTCATGAGATTCTGGGTTTTATTTTAAAGCTTAAGTGAATTTGGGGAAGGAGGAGGTCAGAAAAATGGACATTTTTTTAAGACAAAAAAAAAAAAAGGCTGGAACACTGAAATCCTGAGCTCTACAGTATGCATCTGCCTTTAGGAGGTGCTGTTGATCAGGATTATCCTAAAGCCAGCAAAGGAAAAGGGGAAGGGCAGAGATGACATCAGCAGGAAATTAATATTAAACCTGAGGGGCCAGTAAAGTCAGCAGCAAGTCTTAAGTTTTCCTCCGTGGAAATAGATGCTTTCTTGAAACTTGGAGCACAGAGAGGATCCTAATTTCTTTAAAACTTTGTTTTCAGGTAATCTCCCCAAGAACTACTTCCTTCCAGAGGATCCGTGGACTCTGATTTGAAGGTATGTAATTAACATCTTTTCCCTCCCGAGGGTCTTACACTCCAGCATTTCCCCCTTGCTTTCTGTCATAGAAACTTGCCAAAACTCTTGTTTTCAGCAATGGCACTATTTCTGCCTGGATTTATTAGCCTTCCCAGGGAAAACGAAAGTTTAAAAAGCCCTAGGAAGGCTTCGTTCGACACAGCCTTTTACCAGCAGAAATACTCTAGTCTCCAAACAGGAAGCTAGAGGTTTAAGAACTTCAGGAAACTTCAAGGCAAATGTATAATGTGTTAGAATAGGAAGATCCCATGGATGATCCCATTTTTTTTTCCTTTTTCTAATCATGAAAGTAATATGTGTGTATTGCATAGGATTTGAGAAACACAGGAGCCCAGAAGAAAATTTATATTTTATATAATTATACCATCTAGATATACCCACTCTTCGTTATTGATGTTTCATTTTTGCTACGTTCTCTTTCCTTTAAGGAAGTAGTTTCTTCTTTCTAACTAGCCCAGTCTTGCATAGTGGATATATACCTTGTCCTTATATTATGAATAATATTACATTGAAAAATGTTATCAATTTACTGATCCTCTTATTCGTATGAAATTTAGTGTAGAAAAGACCAGTTTGTGAACTAGTTATGTGGAAATCTTGACTTAGTTACTTGGTGACTTTCTATATTGATTTGAGCAACCCTTGTCTAAAACCTCCCTGTATGTCTGGGAGCTAGGATTATGGCTGCTCTTTCTGTGGGTTACAAACCGGTCCTGTTATGGTTAGTAATATTACCTTGCTATCCTTGAGTTGGTAAGCACTTCAGAAATATAACCCCCACCCCCCGCTGCTTTATTTCTAAAATATGGGGCATAAATCTGAGTGCTAATTCTGCCATTTGATGGCAATGACTTAAGAGTTCCAACCAGACCCTGGCAGCTCGGCCTAGGGTAGCTCAGTTGGTTAGAAGGTCATACGCCGAGGCTTCCGGTTTCGTCTCCAGTCGGGGCACATACAAGAATCAACCAATGAATGCATAAATATGTGGAACAACAAGTTGACGTTCCTCTCTCTCAAA
Source organism: Eptesicus fuscus (assembly GCF_027574615.1). NCBI lineage: Eukaryota > Metazoa > Chordata > Mammalia > Chiroptera > Vespertilionidae > Eptesicus > Eptesicus fuscus. The sequence continues at coordinate 84,841,599 of NC_072483.1, read as the reverse complement.
ATCAATCAATAAAAAATAAATTTAAAAATAGAAGGGCTCCACCCGGAAGACCAACTCCAACGGGAACGGTTGTGCTGAGTTGTCCATTTCACTGGCTTCTACAGGGACATTTTGATTTCAGAGAAGTTAGGGTAAATGGGCTCCCAAAAGCTCCCTGCAGACCTCCCAAAGGGTCCACACGCAAGTGTTGTCTGTTGGTTTTTGAAATAACTGTGCAATCATTTCATGTCAGTAACTTTTACGTTTCAGCACTTCCAGGAAGGTCTAATGCCTGGAAGGGAGGAGAGGGCCTGGGGAGTGGAGGCGCCCCATGTCCCGACTCCCTCACGGCTACCCCATCTCTCTGTCTCTTCCAGACCGGCCATGTCATCTTGCGTCCAGAGTTGTATTTCCAGTCTGGAGGATAACGGTAGGGAGACGTTGCGCAGAAGGCTTCTGAATATTGATTCATACCTTGGAGACCTAGAGGTGGAAAAATTAAAGTTTCTCTGCCGAGACTTCGTCGCCCACAAGAAGCTGGAGAAGGCCAGCTCGGCCTTGGATATTTTTGAGGATCTCATGACCGAGGATCTGCTGAGTGAGAAAGACCCCTTCCTCCTGGGGGAACTCCTCTACATCATGAAGCAGAACTCGCTGCTGAGGCACCTCAACTACACCACAGAGCAAGTGAAGGGTCTGCTGCCCACCCGGAAGAGGGTGTCCCCATTCAGGTGAGGAGGGGACTGCCATCAAGGCAGAATGGGTTTCCAGTTAGGGGTCATTCCGGCCACTGGGCCTTGAAAGGAGACTGGGGTTTCATGATCTCACTCACATGTGGAATCTAATGAACCAAATACACCGATGATCAAAAATAGACCCAGAGACAATGAAGCATGAACCTCAGAGGGAAGGCGGGGCTGGGAGGTGGGAAGCAACCAAAGAACTTGTATGCGTGTATGCATAACCCGTGGCCACAGGCAGTGGGGTGGTGAGGGCCTAAGGGGCAGGGAATGGGAGAGGGCTGGGAGAGGTTAATGGGGGAAAAGGAGGGCCTATGTAATACTTTCAACAATAAAGATTTTAAAAAAAGAAAAAGAAGGAAGGAAGGAAGGAAGGAAGGAAGGAAGGAAGGAAGAAAGGAAGAAAGAAAGAAAGAAAGAAAGAAAGAAAGAAAGAAAGAAAGGAAGGAAGGAAAGGAAGAAAGGAAGAAAGGAAGAAAGGAAGAAAGAAATTAAGGAGACTGGAATTAAGATCTCTTAGGTCTCTTTCTTCCTTTTTTTAAAAATATATTTTATAGATTTTTTACAGAGAGGAAGGGAGAGGGTTAGAGAGTTAGAAACATCGATCAGCTGCCTCCTCACCCCCCACTGGGGATGTGCCCGCAACCAAGGTACAGGCCCTTGGCCGGAATTGAACCCGGGACCTTTCAGTCCCCAGGCCTACACTCTATCCACGGAGCCAAACCGGTTTCGGCAGGTCTCTTTCTTGTCCACCTCCTTGGGTGCCACTGATCTAGCAATGCTAGGAGATGTCTCAGCTCTAGGTGCTGTTGGGGTGAAAGGCTGGGATTCCCGGGGCCTGGCAGGGGCTTCCCTCGGCGTCGTATCTCACCGCCCAGGGAAGCCCACCCCAGCACAGCAGGCCCAGGCTTTTCTCCTTCCCAGTCTCCGCGCCCTCAGACAGTCCTCTCTTCCGGGTGTGTCTGCCCGGATCCGGTGATTTGAGGGGGAAAGAATGCATACTACCAGTCAGCAGAGTGAACATGTTGTCTCTGTGTGAGGGAGGGATATCATTTATGGCGTGTCTGGTTGCATGTTTTGGGTGAGACGTAGAGAGGTAAAATGCAGACGTCAGGCCTATCATGGCCAGACCTTGGACACCACTGTTTTACCTTGTCCCCTGACATAGTGGCTGCAGAGAGCCCCTCACAAGGAGGAGCCCCTCACAAGGAGGAGCCCCCGAAGTGCTGTCTTATGAATCGCCTGGGTGGTCATGTCCTTCAGGGCTTAACATTTGGACTGGCTCCCAGAACCTGAGCTCCCCTCGGCTCAGCGCGGGAATGCTGGAAATCGTTACTCCCACAATGCCGTTCAGCAACCGAGGGCTGGTCTCTGGCGTGCAGAGGCATCGGTGTGTGAGTGGAAGGTTCAGCTTTTCTGGTGATTCACCATATGACTCCCCAGAAGTCGGGGTATTGTCCTTTCTTTCTCAAGAGTGGACTTGACATTGCCCGGCATTAGGTCCTCTGTGACAAGGGCCTAGAGAGTGACCCGGAATTCCTCCAATGGAGTTGGGAGATGGAAAGCCAAGTCGTGTTCTATGCTTTCCTGGCACTGGCCTTGGAACCAGAAGGCCTGTCCGAACTGTTTACGGTGTTATCTTAACTTAGGAGGCCACTTGGAAGCGCACAGCTTTTAGTTTTTGAATCTGTGAAGTGGGATTAATCACAGGCTGTGGTCATGTTCCCGAGACAGAACCTTGGTAGATGCCCTTGATTCAGAGTGCGGTCCCCTGCCCGCGAGGCTTCATTTGTCTCTTTGGGTGTGTGTCTTAGAAACCTGCTCTATGAGCTGTCCGAAGACATCGACTCAGAGGCCTTGAAAACCATGATCTTCCTTCTGAAGGAGTCCTTACCCAAAGTCGAGACGCCGGTGAGTGGGTCACACAGAGTGGGGTCTTTGTGAGCATCGCTTTAATCCGCGTTTGGGAAGATGCTGGGAAGGGTTTTCAAGGGGGTTTACTTTTTGCGGGAGACAGTATCATCGAAGGTTAGGAACATCGACGCTGGTGTCGAACGGGCCTGGATTCGAGTGCTGGTTCTGCGACCAGTTTCTCCACATGTGAGGCTAGCGATCAGAGATTTCCGAGTCTCCCTGTTCTCATGTACCATGCCAGCTCCTTCCAGCACGGTTGAGGGGATTCAAGAAAATAATGTACATGAGGCATGAGCATAGGGCCTGTATTTGACAAACAGTAGCCGTGCAGTAAGTGATTAACTGCTGCTGCCATCCACTGCGTCTGATGATACAGAAATGTTCAGAGCACAGCCAGGAGACGAGGAGGTGGGACATAAAGGCAGAGGGGGACTCATCGCTCGTCACCTACACTGATCGAGGTTCTGAGGGAGCCGGGGGTCCTTTCCCGTGGACTTCGCAGGGTCTCCCCTGTAAGGTTTCTATGGAATTCAAATGAAACAGTTTGAAGATGTGCTTTGAACTAATAGTAATGCTTTTAATGTTAATACTATGCTCTTTGCTAATATTCTTACTGTATTGGTCACATTTGCTAATATTCTTGCTATATTGGCCGGGAAGTAGCTGCGTGTCTCTCTTCTGGGCCTCGAGACTTTATATTTTCTCTTTTGACTCCAGTAGCAGCTTGTGGCAAGCAAGTTAGTTAATTTCTGAAGGGACCAATTTTCAAACTTTACCCTGTAACATGAATTTAATTGTGTTATTTAACCGCTCCTTTAATTAGATTCTAAGTTGTATAACATTTCATAACATACAAAAATACATGTGGCATATGGAAGTTATGAAATGTAGCACTAAGTGAACAGCCATTAGTTCCCCCATTCAACTTACGAATGAGAACCTCACCAATTCTCTGAGCCTTCATGTGCGGCCGCCCTGTCCCATTCTCTCTGAGCAACTGATATTGAATAACTTAAAAAGCAACTAAGGCACGGGAAGCTGTGTTACATGTGGTAGGTCACGTGAAGACCATGCTAGCAATTCATTAAACATGTTTCTTGGTGTCAGACCTATAGACCTGAGCAGGTTATTTCTCTGTTGTGGCCATAATCTTTGAGGCCTTTTTCCCCTTTTCAGAGCCCTCAGGGATTTAAGCCTTTTGTATCCTTTGGTCATCTCTAGAGGTCCCGGTCTCCCAAAGATTGGTTATGACTTCCTTGGGGGCTGAGTTTACTCATCATTATTTCATTATTTCCCCAGAACCTTGCAATGTAATCTACCCCTTTCTCTTTCCTTCTTGAAAAAAAAAAAAAAAAAGGCCTGGACTTTCTGTTTATGTAACTTTACAATGAATAACGGGGGGGGGGGGGGGGGGGGGGGGGAGGCGGGATTGGCAGGGTGAACTAAACCACCACGATGGGGTGTGCACAGATATACTTGTGGCATTCTCATCATTGTTGCCCCTTGTCAGAATCTATTCATTTTCCTCCTTAGATAGCCCTGGAAGTTTTGATAGCCTCCTGTTATTGTGTTATTTTAACACTTTTTGTTGTTGTTGTTTTGTTGTTACCTGAGGACATTTTTTTTCCCCATTGATATTTTGAGAGAATGGACAGAGAGAGAGAAACTTCGATGTGAGAGAGAGACACATCGATTGGTTGCCTTCAGCACACGCCCTGACGGGAGGTGAGGGATGGGGGTGGGAGGGGCAGGAATCGAGCCTACAACCAAGGTATGTGCCCTTGACTGGAATTGAACCTGCGACCCTTCAGTCCATGGGCCAACGCTCTAACCATAGAGTCAAACTGGCTAGGGCTTTTCTTTTCTCTTCTTCTTTTCTTTTTTTTCTTGAAAAACACACACCAAAATGTAAGTACAGAAAAATGACACAAGACAAACATATCACTAAATGAATTATTATAAGGCTAATATCCTTGAAACCACTACCCAGGTTAAGAAATTGAATTTTGCTAGCTTTTCCAGAACCCCTCCATGTGCCCCCACCCTAATCACAGCCCCTTCCCCACCCCTAGAAGCACCCACTGAGTCCTGACTTTTATAGTAACCGAAGTCTTAGGTTTCTTTATGGTTTTATCACTTACCTGTGCATCTCTAGACCTCAATTTAGTTTTGACCAGTTTTTTCTTTTAAGTGTTCTTTAATCTATAGGTTAAACTCCCCTCCCACAATCCCTTTCTTTTGCTTAAAATGTGTGGAAGACCCCAAGGACAATTGGCCCATAGAACTTCCCCCAAGCCTAGGTTTTGCTAATGTGTGTGCTTGGTGCAGTGCAGCAAGCTCTTCTATCTTCTGCTTTTCCTGAAAATTGGCAACTGAATTCAGAGGCTTCAACAGACTCAGGTTAGAGCCTTTTGACAAGAACATAGCGGTCTCTTGTTGCATCCTTTCATTGTGAGGTACAGAAATGTTGGTTTTTTCTCTCTTTCTTTTTTTTACCCCTCACCTGAGGACATGTTTCCATTGATTTGGGAGAGAGAAAAGAAGGGGGGGAGGGGAGAGAGAGAGAGAGAGGGAGAGAGAGAGAAACAACAACACATTGATGTGAGAGAGAAACACTGATTGGCTGCCTCCTGTATGCACCCGACTGGGGCCTGAACCTGCAACCTGGGTGTGCACCGTGACCAAATCGAACCTGCCACCTCTTTGTGTACAGGACAGCACTCCAACCAGCTGATCCACACTGGCCAGGGCCTCTCTTTTTTGATATTAGCAACTATTGATGTTTAACAGTTTTATATATTGATTCTTTGGGGGTTGCAAAATGGGATTTTTGAATTCTGTAATTTGTTTCCCCCTTGTCTATTTGGTTACCTGGTGATACAGTTTATATATTAATCCTAGATTCTTTTATTTACCCAGTGTTTATGATGACTGACTGGTTTCCTGTCCTTCTCTGAAAGTGAGCCATTATAAAAAACAAATTTGAATTCACAGATTTAAACATATTTGATGGGTTTCAGTCTATTGCAATTATTATCCTCATTGAAGTTCACTTTGTCCCATTTTTGCCCAGTGGTAGCCTCTTCAAGTTGGTTCCTGTGTCATTTTTACATGAATTCAGTGTGATTATTTACAACAGTTGAAATTTTACTTTGCATGTACAATACCTATTATCTCCGACCCCCGCCCGCTTTTTTTGGTTGCAATATATCTATATTGTTAGAGTACATGGCCACATGTGTATATACTACACAATCTTCTTTAACATTTTTAAATTTATTTTATGTTTATACTTTCTTTTAATCTTCATTTAGTTCTTTTCCTACAATTAAATATGTATGTGTGGAAACCTAGAATACCCTACAAAGGTCATTTTTGTTCCACTGGCCGGTAAAATATTTATTTCTCAGATCAAATTTTTTGCAATTGTAGATAATGTAGTCTTATTAAGTCCTGGTATGGGAACCTAGGTGAGTTTCCATACCAGCACTTCATAGACTGCATCATATACATATACACACACTCCAATGAACGCATCCTCATCCTTATGTTACTGCTCTAACTTCCTCCTTCTCTCTATTGCCAAACTGCTTGAAAGAATAGTCTCCACACTCTTTCTTCACACCCTCCATTCTTGATCACATTCCATGCATTCCAGTATGGCCTCTCATTACTCCAGCCAAACTATTCTTGCCGAAGTCACCACGCAAGTTCACATAAGCAGATTTTTAGTTTCTCACCATTTCCCCACATGGTTTTCTTTGCCTGGAATGTCCTTTTCCATGTTGGCAGGAAAGCATTATTCATCCTCCAAGGTTCAATTCAAGTCTCACCTCCCACCTGCAACTGGGTGAAGCCTGCTATGTCGAATAGATGATACATTATTGAGTGGCATCACCATTGAAGTCATCTTTGACTCTTTCTTCACTTTTCCACCCACTTCCAATTGAACTTCAAAACTCACCAAATTGCAATTCAGAAACGTTCTCAAGTCCGGTGCCTCCTCTGCATTTCCACCACCAGGTCTTGGTCATCTCTGCCCCAGAGTATTTAATCTTTCTGCCAACATTTTCTCTCAAATCCATTCCTTCTCCAACCTAATCCCAAGACTCCTTTTTAAAAACAAATCTACTCATGTTACTGTTCTTAAAAACTACTATTGGCACCCCTTGTCCCATGGGACACTTGCCCAAACTTCTACATGGTGTCTGTGTTCTTTCACCATCTGCTATCAGCCCACGGCTCCAGCCATGACCTGGCTCTCATCCATGGTTTCTACTCAAAGCCTTCTTCTCAATATCCTGCACACATTATCCCTTTTCAACTGTTCAACCATTCATCATCCCACTCTGCTAATAGTGTTCACTTTCTGAATATTTTCTTTTTTCTGTTTTCTGGGGGCTCGAGTATAATTTTGTTCTTTTTTTTTTTTTCTTTTCTCAGAAGCAGCTTAATATATTGAGAAGCCCTAATCATTAAAAAGATTTGGTGCCTTCTTTCCCATATGTAATTCAATATTAAATAATACTAGCCAATTTGTAGCTTTTCCCAGGAGTACTTAAGAGATTTTTCTTTTAAAATACCAGATATAAAATTCTTTCAAAACATTTTATGCTCATTTCCTTGGTGCCTCTGTTTTGCTACTGAGTTAAAGGTAGTACAGCTCAATGGTTAGTAAAGGAGACTTTCACTGCCACTCACTGGCTCTGTGACCCTGGACAAGTTGTCGACTCTCTCTGTGCTTCAGCCGTTTCATTTTTAAAATGAAGATTACAGTTGTATCTACCTCATTGAGTTGCTTTTGAGGTTAATATATGGCAAGCACTGAATGGCAGGTAGTATTCAGGGTGTCCCCAAAAACATATACACACTTTGAATAATCATAAAGGCAGTGTTTAGTAAAATACATTTCATTTTCAAAATGCAATTGAAATTACAGACATGATGTGTATACAGTACATTTTGGGGGGACACCATATATACTAGTATTTATACTGGCTTTTGATAGTAATACAGATTGTATAGAGATTTACTTGGTAATACCTCTTCTCCCACACTACTGAACTACTCTGGGATAAACAACCTACCTTATTCATCAATGCAAAACCTGGTGCCTCGTGGCCATGTAGGCAGAGTTCAGTGAATGAATGGATAATGGTTAGGCAAGTAAACGTGACTCCATTGATTCTCTTGCAGACCTCGCTAAGTTTCCTGGGACATCTGGAGAAACAAGCTAAAATAAATGCAGATGATCTGACGTTGCTGGAGAATCTCTGCAGCACTGTCGCACCTTGTCTTGTGAGAAAGATAGAAAAATATAAAAGAGAGAAAGGTAACTAACGTATGCTTCCTTGCTTGCATCAGACCATGGGAATTCTTCAGTGAACTGGTCACGTGTGATGTTATCAGGCTGATAATATTCTTTGGGAAAGCCAGAACTCTCCTGAGCTCATTCATTCAACTCATTGATGTAGTGCATACTTTGTGCTAGACACAGGTTTAGAAGCTCCTCTTGGGAACTTGTATTCTAGTGGGAGAAAGTAGTTTTAGACAAATATCTTCTTATCCTTATGTGGCAGTGAGAGTATAGGAAATCAGTTAGAACGGAATAACAAAACAGGAGGCAGGAGAGCACAGGGATTATGCTATGGGGTCATATTGCCAGGACACCATTTATTAGTGATGCAGTGGCCCCTTCCTTAGCATTTTTATGCCTCACTTTCCCTAACTATAAAATGGGGTAATAAAATAAAATAAAATAAAATGGGGTAATGATAGTACTTGCCTCATGGTTTTTCTTGAAGATATGAGTTTTATTGTATTTTAATTAATTTATTTATTATTAATCCTCATCAGAAGATATTTCCCCATTGATTTTTAGAGAGAGTGAAAGGAGGGGGAGAGACAGAGACAGAGAGAAACATCGATGTGAGAGAGACACATTGATTGGTTGCCTCCCACATGTGCCCCTACCAGGGCTGGGGATCAAGCTTGTAACCCAAGTACTTACCATTGATGGGGAATCAAACCCAGGACCCTTCAGTCCAAGGGCTGACACTCTATCCACTGAGCAAAATCGGCTAGGACTTGAAGCTATGCATTTCATAATTCCTATGAAACGCATGCCTGGCACAGAATAAAGCATTCAATACATGTTGCTATGTATATGTTTGTCAGAGAGGAGAGTCATGAAAACGTTTCTATGGCACTCTCAGAAATTACTCTCAGAGAAGAAATTTATTATTCTACCTTTCTTTTTTGTCAAGGTAGGATTGCTTTGGTACAGAGGTAATAGCACAGGGCAGAAATCAAACCTGGCTGCCTCACCGTGTATGGACTTGTGAAAATTTGTGTTTCTCTGAGTCTATTTCTCCACTGTTAAACAAGAGCTACAGATAAAAACTCCTGAGTATATTTAGGAAGGCTTTATGCCACACCCATATTTACTTCGGTGAGTCAATCTAGTGTGCAAATTTCTGTGGTTAAAAATGAAAGTAGCCAAAAGGAAACACCTCTCTAAGAATTCTCTAAAAACAAAACGAACGTTGGAACAAAATATATTGTTGTTAAAGTGATAAACTCTCAAACCACAACTACAGCAATGGATGAATGTATAATTTAAGTAAAGGTTAGGAAGAAAAAAAATACAGGTCTTCTAACCAGCAGGGTATCAAGTGAGAAATAAAAAGCAGGAAGTTGATGAAAGTATATTTGGAATCCTCGTCTGAACTCTGACCACTGAGGTTTTGTTTTCCGATCACGTTGCCATTTTCCTGTCATGTAAACACGAGGCAAACACAGGGCCGGTGGGCAGGACTCTAGTTTTTATGTAGTGAGTGCCTCCCTGAGTCTGGAGGACTGAGCTTTAGATCAGAGGAATTCTAATTTTGACTTTTCTTTCCCACAAGCTACCTGCTGTGTGGTCTCCTTTGGGTGCTGAAAGAAAAACTCGTGTTTTCTTCTACTAGCCCACCAGCACCCCGGAACACCTCTGACCTCAGATGTGTGGGGTTTTCTAGACCCAACGATTCTCTGTGGACACCAACTGTGTGTCCTACATTTAACTCAATTTTGACACGAACCAGAGTTAGCGCAGACCTTACGTCATTAGTAAAGATCTCAGGCCCCCAAGACTGCCCGCCCCCCCCCCCCACTTCAGATGCCAATTACAAGTAGTGGGTCCCCAGAGTACACACAGCATCTGTCCGATTTGGGTACAAGCCGGTGGGTCTCATGGTCCCCTCCTCAGGTTCAATAATTGGCTAGAATGGCTCCAGGACTCTGGAAACCTGACTCCTGCTAGGTTACTGGTTTATTATGAAAAGAAACAGCCAAGCGGAAGAGATGCATAGGGTGAGGCAGGGGGAAGGACCATGGTGCCGCCAGGTCTCCGGGCAGTTCACCTTCCCCACCCCTCCATGTGTTCACCAACCCGGAAGCGCTCTCCCTTCAGTTAGTCATGAGTGATTAAATCATGGACCATATGGTTCATTCCCCCTCTCTCCCTCCTAGTGGTCTGAGGGTAAGTTCCTCCAATCCCATGGTAGAATGTCCTGCACCCAGCTCCATCCTGGGGCTATCCAGGAGCCCCTATCACCAGTCATCTCCTAGTTCATAAAAGTGCTTATATAGTAGGATGTCACCCCTGAGTGTCAAAGAAACAGATTTCATTAACAAGACATGGACATTCACACACACACACACACACACACACACACACACACACACACAGTGAGCAGTGCAGAGGGTTTCCACTTGTTTTGGCTTTATTTATTGGAAATGTCCTGAATTTGTGACAGGTCAAGCCATGATTCTTCTGATGCTTGATTGGGCTGCTTAGCTTCACTCTCTTAATGATCAAACAGATTGGCTTAACTGCTACAGCTGGACAACTCTCAGTATTTTCTCTCTGGCTTCAAAATATTTGGTGAAAGTTTGACCTAGAACAATGGTAGGCAAACTGCGGCTCACGAGCCACATGCGGCTCTTTGGCCCCTTGAGTGTGGCTCTTCCACAAAATACCACGTGCGGGTGCGCATGTACAGTGCGATCGAAACTTCGTGGCCCATGCCAGAAGTCGGTTTTCAGCTCTCAAAAGAAATTTCAATCGTTGTACTGTTGATATTTGGCTCTGTTGACTAATGAGTTTGCCAACCACTGTCCTAGGCATATAAAAGACACATCAGCGATTCTAACGATTTTGGGAGCTGAGACCACATATGTATTCATTATTATATTATAGGTATCAATGAACATTTTAATAGTGACTTTCTACCGCCTAAGAGTTTGGGCTTAATTCTGCCATTTGGAATGCAGGACTAAAGGACTGAAAAGATAGCAGGTGTGTGGATTTTAGATTCTCTGTGAGTATGAACCACAGACAAAGGCCATTTGTATCTGCTTAAGAACCACCAGGATAACTGCCTCAGTTTTCTTGAGCCTTGGTGTGACTTAGTATTTTAAAGTTATTATAAAATACTAGAGGCCCGGTGCACGAAATTCATGTATGGAGGGGGGATTCCCTCAACTCAGCCTGCACCCTTTCCAATTGGGGACCCCTTGCGGGATGTCCAACTGCCATTTTAGGCCTAATCCCAGGGATTGGGCCTAAACCGGCAGTCAGATATCCCTCTCACAATCCGGGACTACTGGCTCCTAACTGCTCACCTGCCTGCCTGCCTGATTGCCCTAACTGCTTCTGCCTGCCAACCTGATCACCCCTAAGTGCCCTCTCCTGCAGGCCTGATGTTGCCCCCAACTGCCCTCCTCTGCTGGCCAATTTGGTTTTGAATGGTCTGTTCCTATGTCCGCATCAAAAGCTTCACCTCCGCCGAAACCGGTTTGGCTCAGTGGATAGAGCGTCGGCCTGCGGACTCAAGGGTCCCAGGTTCGATTCCGGTCAAGGGCATGTACCTTGGTTGCGGGCACATCCCCAGTAGGGGATGTGCAAGAGGCAGCTGATCGATGTTTCTCTCTCATCGATGTTTCTAACTCTCTATCCCTCTCTCTTCCTCTCTGTAAAAAATCAATAAAATATATTTTAAAAAAAAAAAAAGCAAAAAAAAAAAAAAAAGCTTCACCTCCTAGGCAGACGTTGGCTCCCCACAGCATCCAGATTTGGTTCTCATTGGTCATTTTCAATGCCAGTCAGTGTCAAAAGCTCCACCTCCTAGACAGCCATTGGCTCCCCATAGCACACACCTTTGGCTTTGATTGGTCGGTTCTTATGCCAGTCAGCATCAAAAGCTCCGCCTCCTAGACAGCCATTGGCTCCCCATAGCACCCACCTTTGGCTCTGATTGGTCAGTTCTAATACCAGTCAGCATCAGAAGCTCTGCCTCCTGGGCAGCCATTGGCTCTCCACAGCACCCACCTTTGTTTCTCATTGGTCAGTTCCTATGCCAGTCAGTGTCAGAAGTTCCGCCTCCTAGGCAGCCATTGGTTCCCCACAGCACCCACATTTGGTTCTCATTGGTTGGTTCCTATGCCAGTCAGCATCTCCAGGCCTATCTCTGGGCCTGATCAAAGAGGCGGGGCTTAACAGCAGCCCACTCTGAGGCGGGGAGAGAAAGAAAAGCCTGGCTGCTGGTGAAGATCAGAAAGAAAGAGGGAGAGAAAGAGAGAGGCTAACTACACTGATCAACAGCTTCCACTGAGGCTGCAGATCAGACCCTGACTCACTTTCTGGGTCTCAGCCACCTGGGCAGTCAGTGCTGGGTTGAGAGGCTGCAGCTGGGCAACCCAGCGCTGACTTCCGGATGGTCTGCGTTTGGTTACAGGCTTGGTCCCTTCCCAAGCCCCAGGCTTTAGGCTTGGGAAGCGCACCCCTCCTCCCCGCCCCTACCCTACCCTTCCAATCGCAGGCTCGGCCCCTTCCTCCGATGGCCAGCTGAGAGTGACCTGGGTGCCGAGGAGGTTCCCGGGACCCAGGTATGTATGCAAATTAACCTCCATCTTTGTTGGGTTAATTTGCATACTCACTCTGATCGGCTGTGAGCATAGCAAAGGTACGGTCAATTTACATGTTTCTCTATTATTAGGTAAGATGTGTAATAATTACAATAAAATTAAGTAAAAATTAAATAATGACAACAATACAGAGTATAGAAGGTAAAAGTCTCTCTCTTCTCCTTTCTCCACTGACAGCCCATACTCCAGAGATAAACACTATTTGGAGTATATTTTTGTAGCCTTTCTTCTTTTTTAAATTAAATTAAATATTTTAAAATATATTTTTTATTGTTGATGGCATTACAGATATCTCCTATTTCCCCCTCTTTAACCCCCTCCTCCAAGCCCCTCCCCCAACCCTAGGTCTTCACCACCCTGATCCATGGGCTATGCCTATAAGTATATAAGTTCTTTGGTTTATCTCTTCTCGTTCCCCACCCCACATTGAGGTATGTCATTCTGTTCCATGCCTCTATGATTTGGGTCCAATTTTGTTGGTCATTTCATTTTTTTCATTAGATTCCTTATGTAGCCTTTCTTCTTTATAGAGACAATTGTGTGTGTGTGTGAAGATTAGTATATATTTAAGTAAGATCATGCTAATCATATTCCATAATTTACTTTATTCTCACCTAATATATCTGACATTTTCCCATAGCTCATTCTTATTTATGGTTCCATAGAAATACATTTGATGTATATATCTTATTTATTTAATTATCACTTTTATAAAGCTGTGGTACATTTACACAATGGAATACTACGAGGCTGTAAAAAAGAAGGAAATCTTACCCTTTTTGACAGCATGGATGGACCAGGAGAGTATGATCCTAAGCCAGTCAGAGAAAGACAAATTCCATCTGATCTCACTAATATGTGGAATCTAATGAACAAAATAAACTGATGAAGCCCTGACTGGTTTGGCTCAGTGGATAGAGTGCCGGCCTACGGACTGAAGGGACCCAGGTTCGATTCCGGTCAAGGGCATGTACCTTGGTTGTGGGCACATCCCCAGTGGGGGGTGTGTGGGAGGCAGCTGATCGATGTTTCTCTCTCATTGATATTTCTACATCTCTATCCCTCTCCCTTCTTCTCTGTAAAAAATCAATAAAATGCATTAAAAAAATAAACTGATGAACAAAATGGATACATGAAATAGAATGAAGGGATTAGCTGAAGAACATAGATGCATGGACATGGACAATGGTGTGGCAAAGTCCAAGGGAGGGGGCAGAGGAGGGGTAGAGGTTGGCAAAGGGGCGGGAAAGGGGGACATCTGCAACACTGTCAACATTAACAATGTTTAATAAAACATGTATTAAAGACTAAACGTTGACCAAAAAAAAAAGGATTTTCTTTTTCTCTCTCTCCCTTCTTTCCCCTTCCTTCCTTCTTTCTTTCCTGTTCATTTCTTTTCTCTTCTTTCCTTTTCTTTTTCCTTCTTTCTCTTTTTGTTATTATAGCTTTGTTGCTTGATGCAATGCTTTTGTAAACTCTAGTTGGCCATTATCTGACATAGTAAGCACCATACGTTTGGGAATGGTATCTAGTAAAGTCTATAACAAATTTTAAGAACAAAATTATTAAAATAATGAAAACAAAAACAATAAGAAATAAAATAGAATAATACCAGGACTGAAAATATAATGGTAAATAAAAATAATTTATAAGTTCACATTTTTTTCTGAGTATATATGTACATCTGTTTAAGCAAATGGCATTAAAAATCTATATGTTTCTGTAAAATAATTTATTTTGCTGATTGGTTTCCTTGAATTGCTGCTGGTCAGATTTTTGTTTTCCGATCTGTGATTATTTGCTGCCTCCTAGGTAGTGACATTTCTTAGACCAGGAAAGTGAATCATTGCCTTAAGGAGACGGAGAAATAATTTTTTTTTACTTTGTCTAGAGTAAATGTCAGCTTTGTTTAGAATATTCAAATTCAAAAAATAAAAAAATTATATACCTATGACTGTTAAGAAAAAGTTCATTGTTCTGAGAATACTACTAAGGCACTGAGTATAAAATATCCCTTGAGATGTGAATTACCTAAAATTTCATATCTTTAATATTCAAATGTTCATAGTTACTTTCTTAGAAATATTTTATAAATTGATGTTAAAGAGAGGAAGGGAGGAGTGGGGAGGGAGAGAGGGAGAGAGAGAGAAATATCCATGTGAGAGAGAAATATCTCTCACTCACCCTGACCAGGGATCAAACCCGCAACCGGGGTATGTGCCCTGACCGGGAATTGAAACCTCTGCCTTTGGTGTATGTTCCAACCAACTGAGCCACACTGGCCAGGGAAAGAAATATTTTTAATAAGATGATTCAGTGTTATTATTTTTCACCCTGGGATACAGAGTTTTAAGCAGCAAGTATGTAATACATCCTAGTGAGAATACTGTGATAACACTTAAATTCAAAGGCACTTAACACTAGAAAAAAGGTTTATATACTTGAATGTTTTTACTTTTAAACATATTTTGTCTCATCACAATAATACATGAACCACAATAAGGCATACTGATGCATGGAAGACCATCATCTATAATAATAAAAGTGTAATATGCTAATTAGACAGGACATCCTTCCGGGCGTCCTTCCGCACAACTTTCCTGTCAAAGCTGGGGCTGTGAGGGAAGCCTGGGTCCCAGGTGCCTGCCAGCAGCCAGAGGGAAGCCCAGGCCCTGGGTGCCAGAGGGAAGCTGATGCCGGCAGCTGGGGGAAGGAATGCCTACTCTTGCATGAATTTCATACATCAGGCCTCTAGTGTTATATAAAATT
The DNA here is from genome assembly GCF_027574615.1 of Eptesicus fuscus. Taxonomy (NCBI): domain Eukaryota; kingdom Metazoa; phylum Chordata; class Mammalia; order Chiroptera; family Vespertilionidae; genus Eptesicus; species Eptesicus fuscus. The sequence goes on along the minus strand of NC_072483.1, from coordinate 84,826,228 downwards.
TGATACAAAAACTTAGGATCATGTTATAAATTAGATAATCATGTCAAAAATGTAAAAGTCCTATAAAATTGAGAGGTTAGAACTTCAGGTACATAATACATTTTAAAATACAGTCCCCCAATTTTCCTATTGGTTGAAGTAGGATTCCAGAAAACCTTTGTTAGGGCTTGTCTAGATGGCAGAGACATAATGTCGGCAGGTGATGCAGAAATTTCTCCGAAAAGTACAGCTTGCTTAAGAGGCCCCTGTGCAGAAGTGGCTGTGAGGCTCTGCTTTTGTAGAATTTGAGCCCAGTTAGCCGCCAGGAGCCCTTCTTACTCCTCAATGTTCACACTTCCTTCAGAAGCAAATGGAAAATGTCATTCATGGAAGCCTGGATTTTAGCGATAGTTTCACCACCTGTTGGCAATTGGTATACCTGACACCATTGCTGACCACTTCACACAGGAGCTTCATCTTAAACTCCTGTAATTTAGCATCAGAAATTGCATCTGCTTTGGCAATCACTGGTACCATGCTCACCTTGTGGTCGAGGCTTTTCATGGTTAAGAAATGAAGTGTCTTCAGAGAGTGGCCCATTGGTGAGATGAGGAAGAGGTTCGCATGGGTCTGGTAGTTGAAGAGATGATGCTTAATCTTCAGTTCTTCTTGGAGTGAGGCCTCAAAATGAGCATCTGTGCAGTCACTGTTGGTTGGTAGGTCTCTTCTTTGTTTATCTGGTCACCAAGTCCCACTGTATTCACAATGGCCAATTGTAATGGAACATTACTTTATTGGAGTTCATATGCCTGAACTTTAGGTCTAACGTGGGTAAAATGCGAGGATTCATGGTCTTCAAAATTAGTAATAATGTGTCAATCAGCATCGATTTTCCAATTCCAGTCTCCCCGACAAAGAGATGATTAAAACAGAAGCCTTGCTGAATGGATCTATTGACCAGCTGATGAGGCAAACTCTGAAAAGCAACGTAGCCAGACATCGTTGAGAAACAAATATTTTCTATTTTTTGCAGAAGCTGAGCAAACGGAGAAAGAACTACTTTCTGCTTCAGACATTAATCAAATCCGTCAAGCCTTACCGGCAGGTTCATCGGTATGTTGGTAAATGTTTAACCACCAGCTCTGCTCTCCATCCCCAGCCTCCAAGATAGAGAGAGATAGAGACACTGATTTCCAATTACTAATAAGATATTAACTGTATTGCAGAATTTAAAAAGCCTAACACTAGCTCTCACTAGCTGGCTTGAGCTGACTCCAGTGCACTACTGACTTTTGCTGTGCCATTTGTTCTGATCTTCTGGGGTTCAATCAGGGCTGGCCTCATGGGCATACAGCCTGTGCAGTCGCATACAGCCCATGCTTTTTTCACTGTCTTGAAATTATTTTTTTTAATGTTTAAATTTTTTTTTTTTTAATTTTAGAGAGAGAGGGAGAAGGATAGAGAGATGGAAACACTCTGAGAGAGAAACACTGATGAAAGAGAAACATCTATCCGCTGCTTCCTACAAGCCCCCTACTGGAAATTGAGCCTGCAACCGGGGCATGTGCCCTGACCAGGAATTTAACCGTGACCTCTTGGTTCATGGGTTGATGCTCAACCACTGAGACACACCAGCCAGGTGAAATTCTTTGGTTTTTCACCTGAGAATACGTTTGCATTGATTTTTAGAGAGTGGAAGAGAGAGAAAGAGAGAGAGAGATAGATATAGAGAGAGATTGGTTGTCTCCAGTATGTGCCTGGACCTCAGATCTAACCCACAACCTAGGTATGTGCCCTGACTGGGAATTGAAATTCCTTTTTTTTTTTTTACTGTTATTTTATTTATTTATTTATTTTTCTTTTACACTTATTTTTTTTATTTTTTATTTTTATTTATTTATTTATTTATTTATTTTTTAATTTCTTTATTGATTAAGGTGTCACATATTTTTCCTCATCCCCCCATTCCCATCCCCCCCCCTCCCCACGCATGCCCCAACCCCCTGTTGAACTTAACCGTTGGAAAGGCTCATATGCATGCACACAAGTCCTTTGGTTGAACTCTCCCCCTCCCCCCACCCTCCCCTATCCTCCCTCTGAGGCCCGATAGTCCAATCGATGCCTCCTTGCTTCTGGTTCTGTTCTTGTTCCTCAGTCTATGTTGTTCATCATTTCCCCTAGATGAGCGAGATCATATGTCACTAGATATATACTTATGAGAACTGAATGTGAGACGAGCAATAATAGTTATGCTGACAGGCAGATGGATCAGTCTGTAGTGAGTTTCTTTCTGGACCAACAGTTCTTTTGAGACCCAATTTCAATGTCCACCTGTTCCTTATGTGTACATGTCAGCACTGACCCCTCAGCTCTGGATGGTGGACAAATGGTGGTAACGGAGGTCCGACTCCCTCTGGTTTGGTCTCGGCCGGACCCAGGGGCACGGCTTCACCCGGACTAAGGGGCACGTGGCCTCACCCGGATCCAGGGACACATGGTCTCACCCGGACCCAGGGACGCTTGGCCTCTCCCAGACCCAGGGGCACGTGGCCTCACCCGGGCCTAGGTGCACTAGCCCTCACCCAGATCCAGGGACACATGGTCTCACCCGGACACAGGGGTGCGTGGTCTCTCCCAGACCCAGGGGCATGTGGCCTCACCTGGACCTAGGTGCACGAGGCCTCACCCGGATCCAGGGACACATGGTCTCACCCGGACCCAGGGGCGCTTGGCCTCTCCCAGACCCAGGGGCACGTGGCCTCACCCGGGCCTAGGTGTACGAGGCCTCACCCGGATCCAGGGACCCATGGTCTCACCCGGACCCAGGGGCGCTTGGCCTCTCCCAAACCCAGGGGCACGTTGCCTCACCCGGGCCTAGGTGCACGAGGCCTCACCCGGATCCAGGGACACATGGTCTCACCCGGATCCAGGGATGCCTGGCCTCTCCCAGACCCAGGGGCATGTGGCCTCACCCGGTCTAGGCGCACGAGGCCTCACCCGGACCCAGGGACACCTGGCCTCCCCGAGACCCAGGGGTACGCGGCCCCACCCGGGCCTAGGTGCACGAGGCCCCACCCGGATCCAGGGACACATGGTCTCGCCCAGACCCAGGGGTGCGTGGCCTCTCCCAGGCCCAGGGGCACGTGGCCTCACCTGGACCTAGGTGCACGAGGCCTCCCCCGGATCCAGGGACACATGGTCTCACCCAGACCCAGGGGCGCTTGGCCTCACCCGGGCACGGGACCCAGCGTCATCCGGGTCCAGGGGCACTTGGCCTCACCCGGACCCGGAATCCGGCCTGCACGCGGCCCCACCCAGACCCAGGGACGCGAGGCCCCACCCATACCCGGAGGCGCGCGACCACTCCCGAGCCCAGAGGCGCGCAACCCCGCCCGCACCTGGGTCCCAGCGGGGCCCCGTCCTCCCGATCCCAATGCCCGTCGGTCAACCCCCCCCAGCAACCCCCCCGGCCATCCTGCCAGAGCTCCAGGGCGGCCGCCGCAGAACTCGTCGGGCGGCTGCTTGGCGAAGCTCCGGTGCGCCCGGTGCGTGGCGGCGGGCCGGTCCGGTGTCGCTGCGCCGGCCCCTGGGTCCGCAGCGGCGGCCGGGGAATTGAAATTCTTAATAATGTATAACTGTTGTTTTGCACTGGACTGTACAAATTATGTAGCCAGACCTCCCCAGAGGACAAGAACAGAGTTTCTGTAGGGCCCAGCAACAGGAGGGTGGGCAGAGGGGAAAACATGGGAGAATCTGCAATCTGTTCCTCATGACATGAGTGAGAGCATTGGTAGACAGATGACATTCTTCCCCGGGCTTTGTTTCTTTCCAGCAGACTTGGGCAGTTCTACTAGTACTTTGCCAAACTCTGTCAGCATCAGTGAAGTTAGCTTGACCTTGGAAATTTTTGTGTAATACAAATACCATAAAATTTATCATCTTAACAATTAAAAAAAATCTTTTTATTGATTTCAGAGAGAAAGGGAGTGGGAGAGAGAACAGAAACATCAATGATGGGAGAGAATCACCGATTGGCTGCTTCTAGGAATCAAGCCTGCATACAGGGCATGTGCCCTGACCGGAATCAAACTGTGATCTCCCAGTTTGTGGATCAATGCTCAACCACTGGGCCACAGTGGCCAGGCATATCATCTTAACCATTTTTAAAATGTACGGTTCAGTATTGTTAAGTACATCCACATGGTTGTGTAAACTATCTCCAGAACTCGTTTTGTTTTGTAAAACTTAAACTTTGTAGCCACTGAACACTAGCGTCTCATTCCCCATTCCTACCAGCTCTTGGCAAACACCCTTCTACTTTCTGTCTCTATGAACTTGATTACTCTAGGGACCTCATATACTAGTAAATGGAATCATACAATATTTGCCTTTTTGTGACTGGCTTATTTCATTTCATGTATAATGTCCTCAACGTTCACCCATGTCAGAATTTTCTTCCTTTTATTTTTATTCTTTTAATTTAATAAATCTTTATTGTTCAGATTATTACAATTGTTTCTCCTTTTTCCCCCCATACCTCCCCTCCATCCGGTTCCCACCCCACCCTCTGCCCTTATCCCCGCACCCCCCGCTGTCCTCATCCATAGGTGTATGATTTTTGTCCAGTCTCTTCCCGTACCCCCCACACAGACACCCCTTTCCTCTGAGAATTATCAGTCCACTCCCATTCTATGCCCCTGATTCTATTATGTTCACCAGTTTATTCTGTTCCTCAGATTTTTAATTCACTTGACTTTTAGATTCACTTGTTGATAGATATGTATTTGTTGTTCATAATTTTTATCTTTACTTTTTTCTTCTTCCTCCTCTTTTTATTTTATTTTTTTATTTTTTTATTTTTTTAAATATATTTTATTGATTTTTTACAGAGAGGAAGAGAGAGAGGGATAGAGAGTTAGAAACATCGATGAGAGAGAAACATCGATCAGCTGCCTCTTGCACACCCCTCACTGGGGATGTGCCCGCAACCAAGGTACATGCCCTTGACCGGAATCGAACCCAGGACCCTTTAGTCCGCAGGCCGACGCTCTATCCACTGAGCCAAACCGGTTTCGGCCTTCCTCCTCTTTTTAAAGAATATCTTTCAGCATTTCATATAATACTGGTTTGGTGGTGATGAACTCCTTTAGCTTTTTCTTATCTGTGAAGCTCTTTATCTGCCCTTCAATTCTGAATGATAACTTTGCTGGGTAGAGTAGTCTTGGTTATAGGTTCTTGCTATTCATCACTTTGAATATTTCTTGCCACTCCCGTCTGGCCTGCATGGTTTCTGTTGAGAAATCAGCTGACAATCGTATGGGTGCTCCCTTGTAGGTAACTAACTGTTTTTCTCTTGCTGCTTGTAAGATTCTCTCTTTGTCTTTTGCCCTTGGCATTTTAATTATGATGTGTCTTGGTGTGGTCCTCTTTGGATTCCTTTTGTTTGGGGTTCTGTGTGCTTCCTGGACTTGTAAGTCTACTTCTTTCATCAGGTGGGGGAAGTTTTCAGTCATTATTTCTTCAAATAGTGTCTTGCTCTCTCTCTTCTTCTGGCACCCCCATAATTCGGATGTTGGTACACTTGAAGTTGTCCCAGAGGCTTCTTACACTATCTTCAACTTTCTGGATTCTCTTCTCTTCTTGCTTCTCCGGAGGAGTATCCTTTGCCTCTTTGTATTCCAAATCTTTGACTTGATTCTTGCGTTCCTCTAGTCTGCTGTTGGGTCTTTGTATAATATTTTGTATTTCAGTCAGTGTATGTTTAATTTCTAGTTGGTCCTTTTTCATATCCTCAAGGATCTCGTTAAATTTATTTGCCTTTTCTAGAAAATTCTTGAAAAACCTTATAACCGTGGTTTTGAACTCTATGTCTAGTTGTTTGTTCTCCTCCATTTCTTTCGTTTGTGATCTGTTTCCTTGTCTCCTCATTTTTGCTGCTTCCCTGAGTTGGTAGGGTAGCTTTGTGTGCTGGGTGTCCTATATGGTTCAATGGGTCAGCCTCCCAGTTACCTGAGGTGGACACTCTTGGTGCACCCCTTTGTGGACTGTGTGTACAGCCTTGTTGTAGTTAAGTCTTGATGGTTGTTGGTGTCACTGGGAGGAATTGACCTCCAGGCCAATTGGCTGTGAGGACCCGCTGTGTCTATAACGGAAGAATTGCTGTGCTGAAGACACGTTTATGGGGCAGGACTTGTTCCAGTAGGGCTTTGGTGCTCACTGAGTCTGCCTCTTGAATGTGTCCCTTATGAGAGTAGGAGAAATCTGGTGTCGTCTCACAGAGACCACTAGATACCCTAGTTTCTGGATCTCCAATGGGGTGCAGGTCAGCTACTGTCTGAGGCCACCCAGCAGGAGCTACAGCAAGAACTATGGTTTTCTCCTCTTTGCTTGGGCTTTGGCGGTTTTGGAGCAATCTGACTGGAGCTGCAGTTTATTTGGTTAAGCTGCCACAGGATAGGCCATTTATATGCAAAAGCCGCTGTATGGAGCCTGGGCGGGTTTGTAGAATGTGCGGGGCGGGGTCTCAGGGCATCACTAGGCTAGGGCGTGGCAACCAGTGATGGCTGCCAGCCAGCCTTCTCTGCCTTTCCGCGTTTCCAAGTCCCCATGTCCCGCGCTCCAGCACAGTAAACAATGATTGCTGGGCACACCTCTGCAAAAAGTCACCCTCACTTTCCAACCCGATGGCTGACAGTCCAGCTTCTCCCCATAGGCATCTGGGTCCCCCGCGTGTCCCCAGAAACTGGATTTCAGAGTGATTGGGAGCTTGTCCCCCTTCGGGTTGAAAAAAAGCCGCGCACCCAGTTGCCCGCCACCAGCCCGATTCGCGTGCCTCTGTACCTCAGCTTTTCAGTGTTTGTGCTCCTTTCTCTTTTCTTCTAGTTGTAAAACTTCCACTCAGCCAGCTTTCCCGTGGTTCTGGGTGATAGACGATTTGTCTTTTAGTTGTAGTTTTGAAATTGTTGTGTGAGGAGGCAGTTTAGTTGTTTACCTTTGCCGCCATCTTGGTTTCTCCAGAATTTTCTTCCTTTTAAAAGTTGAATAATCTTCCATTGTGTGTATATCCCACATTTCATTTATCTGTTCATCCACTGCTGGCTACTTGGGTTGCTTCCACCTTTTGGCTACTGTGAATTATGCTGATATGACTGTAGTACAAATATCTCTTCTAGATCCTGCTTTCAGTTCTTTTGGGTATTAACCCAGAAGTGGAATTGCTGGATCTTAGGATAATTCTGTATTTCATCTTTTGAGGAACCGCCATACTGTTTTCCATAGCAGCGGCATCCTTTCTACCCATAATACACAAAGGTTCCAGGTTCCCCACATCTTTGCCAACACTTATTTTCCTGGTTTTTGATAGTAGCCATTTAAATGGGTGTGAGGTGGTATCTCATTGTGGTTTTGATTTTCATTGCTTCGCTCATGATTAGTGATGTTGGGCATTCTTTTGTGTGCTTGTTGGCCGTTTGTATATCTTCTTTGGATAAATGCATTGTTTTTAAATTGGGTTGTTTGTGGAAGTTTTATTTTTTATTTACAATTTTTTTTTCCATAGAGTTCCAGTCAAGATGATGGTGTAGGCAAACATGGTATTTAGAACCTCCCACAACCACATCAAAATTACTACTAAGTTACAGAACAACCATCATTCAGAATGCCTGAAAGGTAGCTGAACTGAAGTCCTGTAACTAAGGATATATAGAAGGAGTCACGTTGACACTGGTAGGAAGGGTGGAGACATGGAACAGCCTGGTCCCACTCCCACGTGTGGCACTTAAAAATCGGGAGGAATATCTCAACTGTGAAGGTCCCCTCTGAAAATACAGGGGTCCCAGCCCAACACCAGGGCTTCCAGCCCAGGGTTTCAGTGCTGGGAAGACAAGTCCCCATAACTCCCAGCTGGGAAAACTAGTTGCTGAGTGAGACGAAGGGCTCCCGGAGTCCCAGGCATTGTGCATAAAGGGCCCACACACTGACTTACTCAGACTCCCTTGCTCTGAGAATTCTCGCCACTGTGTCTTTGTGAACCTTCCCCTTTGGAAGAAGGGAGTTGATTCTCTTCTTGTCACCTGCCAGTGGCCTTTGCTATGGCTGGAGATTAGGCATCTGTCCTTTTCTGCATCAAGTCACTTTGTTTTAACATTTATGTTTCAGGTTCATTGTAAGGGACACAACTCAAGAACATCCACGTGGGAGAGATCCATAGGGCAAGCGATGAGAGTTGGGAGTGGCAGGGAGTTTCCGTACCTTCTCAGGGCACACCACCTCAATGTGTCTGCCAACCCATCAAGTCTAGATTTTCAACTCTCCCCCTAACTCTGTGAATTTCCTGCACTTCCTCTTTCCTCAACATGAGGGGACTTGTCAAGATGAGCCCACAAGGAGTAATGGTAGATGTACCTAATGCACTTTTTATAACTTGGATTAGTATGGCAGAAAGAGATATATTTTACATATACCTAGTTATTCATTGTGACTTGGGAGAAGGTTTACAAATTAGTGGAGAATTCATTTCTTTTTAAAATATATATATATTTTATAGATTTTTTACAGAGAGGAAGGGAGAGGGAGAGAAAGCTAGAAACATCGATGAGAGAGAAACATCAATCAGCTGCCTCCTGCTCACCCTCCACTGGGGATGTACCCTAAATCAAGGTACATGCCCTTGACCGGAATCAAACCTGGGACCCCTGAGTCCGCAGGCCTACGCTCCATCCACTGAGCCAAACCGGTTAGGGCGAGAATTCCTTTCTTATCTCAATTCAGAGCAAGCCAATGAATGCATGGATTATACCAGGCTTTTCTATGGGAGGATGAAGAGGTGGTTCCCACTTTGAAAGCCTGACATAACAGGTTCCGGGGAATGTAAGCAACCCTTCAGAATTAGGACACCCTCTGTGAGGAGGGTGGGAGCCCCTGGTGGCCCTGAGGCGCCAGGCCAGCCGTGACAGAGCAGAAGGTTGAGTCTGAGGATGTCTGATATGGTGCTGCCCGCCGAGGGAGAGAGGCCAGAGAGAGGGGCTCGGCAACGGTGTATTTATTTCCTTGAATCCTTGCCCAGAAACCATAACCTCAGGGAAATCTTTCAGACTCTGCCATTGAGAGAACCTGCTTGTGAACAAACAGGTTATTGGTTTCACACGCTCCACTTCCCTAGGAATCTTAGCTGGGAGGTTATGTGATATGATGTTGGTGCGAATTAACCATTACTGAGTACTTGTCATGTGCCAGGCACTGTTCTAAGAGCTTTCTAGGGCTTATCTCATTTAACTCTTCCATCACATTATCACTGAATGATGAGGAAACCGAGACTCGAGAGGTCTTTCTAGACTTTTCGTCTAGAAAGGAGTGGAGCTGGAGTTTGGACCCGGCAGTCTGACCCAGAGCTTGCCCTCCGAACACCTGGCTTCGCTGTGTAGCTGCAGGAGCTCAGGCAACAGCTTCACTTCTTTGAAAAATAAACAAGTTTCTTCCAGTTTTGCAATTCTGAAGCCAGTGGAAACATGGCTTCCCTGGGACCTTACCTTCTCCAAGGTGTGGAGCAGGGGTCCTCAAACTTTTTAAACAGGGGGCCTGTTCACTGTCCCTCAGACCGTTGGAGGGCCGGACTACAGTTTAAAAAAAAAACTATGAACAAATTCCTATGCACACTGCACATATCTTATTTTGAAGTAAAAAAACAAAACGGCAAAAACACCCGCGTGTGGCCCGCGGGCCGCAGTTTGAGGACGCCTGGGTGGAGGACTGTGCAGGTGCAGCTCTCTGTGTGACAGCAGCCTGGGTCCCTTCAGCGCGTTTTCTGGTCTGGCGGATACTAGGCTCGCTCAGCCTCAGGTGAGCACCCAGGACAGACCCTTAACTTTAACCGTAGTTAATCGCTGACTCAGAGGCTAGGGCGGATCTCTCCAGATTCTACTGAAGTCTGGCTGGTGGGCGAAGAAGAGTTTCAAGGGACGTTTTCCTGTTATTGTCCTATGACTCATCCTTGGCTTCCTCTTTAGGATGGGCCCTTATTCAGAGGAACCGGGAGTTTGCAGAAACCCCTCAAAGCACTGCCATCTTCAGCCAATGCCAAAAGCATGACTAAGTAATCCCAGGGCTACGGACTGATTTTTGTCTTTCCCAGATTAAGTCTCTGGGCCTTTTTTAAAAAAAATTTTTAATTGATTTTATTTATTTTTATTTTATTGTTGACCAGATTACAGATGTCCCCCATTTCTCACCCTTTACCCCCTTCCTCCCAGCCCCTGCCTCACTGCAGGCCTTCAAGCACACTATTGACCTTGTCCATTGGTTGGGCATATGTGCATATGAGTTCTTTGGTTAATCTCTTCCCGTCTCCCCACTTCTTCTCCTTCGTATCTGCTCAGTCTCTCTCTAGCCAGTGACAGATACATGGTGACTCGACCCAAACAAGCTTTCTACCGGAAACGTGTGATCTGATTCATGTGGTATTGACTCTCAACCCACCTTGGGTAAGGATATCTAAGTGAGGAGATATATTTGAATATAAGTATTTCTCTTTCTCGGTGACCGAGTAACCCTGGTCTCTATGGCGATGTTGGGACCATGTGGTTACAGTCTAACTTCTGAAACCAGCACAGAGGTCTGGACAGTTTCTTCGGGGCGTCTCCAACTGGGGTGTCACCCTTCGGGACTTTGAGGGCTCGGAGTTCTTCGTGTCTGTCTTGGTTCTTCTTCCTCTTTTCGGTGATCATCTCTGTCCTGCCTCCCTTTCTTTCTAACCTTCAGAAGTGCGCTGACACTTGGCTATGAAGGGGACGCTATGGCCCTTTCAGTCACACATACTTTTTCAATTATCTCCAGAAAGGGAATCCCTTTTTTATCGACTGGTGCCACTTCTTTTCCGTTTGGATTCAAGATGTACCATGTTTTCAGGAGACCATTTTAGCCACACAGAGGCCCCCTGAAGCCAGCTCAGATAACTTGTAATCATAGGCTGTTTGTGATAGCCTTCTGAAATAATTACATACATTTTAAAATTCCCACTGTGATCGCTACCAAAGAGATTTCTCGGGTTTTGGAGGAAACAGATCACTCTGAATCCTACCATCTGGAAAAAATTACCATTTGATATTTTTGTTGTCTTGTTAGGTCCTTACCTACGCTTTCTTCACTTTGCTCACCCAAAAAGGAAGATGCTTTTGCATAAACCCTGGGTTTTCCAAAGTTAAAAAACATACTCTGTTATTTAACACTGAGAACTGACATTTTGCAATTAAACCAGGTGAAGTCTGGATTTTAGTCAGGACCTGGCCATTGATTAATTCCAGACCAGGCCCAGGCTCTTGAGAATTCTCTGCCTTTGGTACCGATAAATGGAGTGGTTGGTTAGAAACATTAAACTCTTAAAGTGAAGATTCTCTAATCTATCTCCATCTCTTCTTCTTTCAAGGAGGAAAATGTGTACAGGATGGATCGTAAACATAGAGGCTACTGTGTTGTTATCAACAACCAGAACTTTACCTCACTGTCAACAAGACAAGGGACTAATAAAGACGCTGGTAAGAAAGGCTGTAATAGTATCTTACAGGCTGGGGGTCTTAAAATCATTTTTCATTTTCATATTTTCTTTCTGTAATTATTATTCTTCCATTTCATGTAAGGATGATATTATAAATGTTTCGAAGCCTCCTATATACCCCTAGTATTTTAGTCCATCCAGGCTGCCGTATCAAACAACTGAGACTGGGTGGCTTTATAAACAACCAAGCTGTGTTTCTCATGGTTCTGAAGGCTGGGCCGTCTAAGATCAGGGCGATGGGGTTTCAGTGTCTGGTGCGAGTCTGCTTCCTACATGGCCATCTTCCCGCTGGAACCTCACTTGGGGTTTCTTTATGGGCTCAACCCTCATGGCCTAAGCACCTCTCAAAGGCCCCACTTTCTAATACCCACACCTTGAGGGTTAGGATTTCAACATGTGAATTTTGGGGAGGCACAAACTTTTAGACCAGGCATCCTCAAACTGCGGCCCGCGGGCCACATGCGGGTGTTTTTGCTATTTTGTTTTTTTACTTCAAAATAAAATATGTGCAGTGTGCATAGGAATTTGTTCATAGTTGTTTTTTTTTAACTATAGTCCGGCCCTCCAACGGTCTGAGGGACAGTGAACTGGCCCCCTGTTTAAACAGTTTGAGGACCCCTGTTTTAGACCATAGCACTTGGAGTGCCAGCAGCCTGCTTACAGGGTGAAAAGGGCCCCTGACCACATGTGATTCCGTGATGTGGGGGGAGCATGCTGGGTCGGTATGAGAAAACCTGTGTCTGAGCTCTGGCTCCACCAATAACTGCGGTTTGTGACCCTGAGAGAGTCACAGAGCCCCAGCTCCCTCACCCGTGAAGTAGGATGGACTCTGGCCTCTGCTCCCTCGCAGGGCCGTTGTGATAGCACTGTGGGTGCTATAAAAGGGCAGGTTAATTATAAAATTTTATTGTTATGAAAGTAAAGCATAAGCCAAAGTTTCAGGATATTTGCTCTGCAATTTGTATAACTATTAGCATTGTTTGACCCCTTTTATTTCATTTTGCTCCGTTTTATTTTACCATTCATCCCCGCCCACCTTTTTTTTTTTTTTTTTTAACAGAGTGCCTGAAGCATGTGTTTCAGTGGCTTGGATTCAAAGTAGATATGCAGGTTGATGTAACTAAACAATGCCTGGAGGAAGTTCTGCAAAAATATAAGAGTCATCGGGACCATGCCGAGGGAGACTGCTTTGTGTTCTGTGTTCTGACCCACGGGCAATTTGGAGCTGTCTACTCTTCAGATGGGGCCCTCATTCCCATTCGGGAGATCATGTCTCACTTCACAGCCCAGCATTGCCCTGGTCTGGCTACCAAACCCAAACTCTTTTTCATCCAGGCCTGTCAAGGAAAAGAGATACAATCTTCTGTATTTATTGAAGCAGATGCTATAAATCCTGAGTTAATAGAGCCTCCCCTTCAGGACAGTATTCCTGTTGAAGCAGATTTCCTTCTTGGCCTGGCCACTGTCCCCGGCTGCGTATCTTTTCGTCACAAGACAGAAGGGAGCTGGTATATTCAATCTCTGTGTAACCATTTGAAGGACTTGGTCCCAAGGTAAGAGTTTCACATTGTTCTATCCACCTACCTGTTTATCCACCCCCATCTATTCACCTACCTGTTTATCCATCCATCCATCCACCCACATCCATCCATCCATCCATCCATCCATCCATCCATCCATCCATCTATCCAACATACCTGTATTGAGCACCAACATATAACTGGAAAGGAAGATATGGAATAAAAAAAAGATACAGTCCTGGCCCGCAAGCTGCTCACAATCTAGAGGGACTGACAACTAGATGGGAAGAGATCCCCCTGGGGTAGATATATACTGTCCAGCACAGGGGTTATGGGCACACAGGTGTTATGGTACCTCACCCAGATTTGGAGGACCAGGGGAAACGTCTAACTGGGGTGAGAGACATGCTGAGCAGAGGGAGCAGCATATATAAAAGCATGGGGGCCTTTCATTTGCTCCTTCCTTTATTAATTTATCAGTCACGCATGTTCAGTGAGTGCCTATGTGCTGCCTTTGGGCCTTAGGCGTGGTCTCCTGCCTCGGCTCCGACAACGTTCCTTCTGTCTCTGCCACATGCTCCTTCCCTGGTTTCCTGGAAATGGGCTTCACCAAGGTTCTGCCCTGCACCTCCTTCACCGCTGTCTCTCTAGAGCAGTGGTTCTCAACCTTCCTAATGCCGCGGCCCTTTAACACAGTTCCTCATGTTGTGGTGACCCCCCAACCACAAAATTATTTTCGTTGCTACTTCATAACTGTAATTTTGCTACTGTTATGAATCGTAATGTAAATATCTGTGTTTTCCGATGGTCTTAGGCTCTACAGCAGCGGTTCTAGCAGGTGACCCTGCTAGCGGTTCTCAACCAGTCACGACCCACAGGCTGTGACCAAGTGACTAAGTCAACCTCATTCTGAAGGGCATTCTTACACATTTTCACAGGCTGCCAGACCCCCTACCTTTGCGTTGCCCTTGACCTCACATCCCATATGAACATCCTGAATTCATCTGCTGAGCCCGTTCCAGCAGCTCCCACTCCCCAGTCCTCCACCTCTAGAGATGGCCACAGTGTTCTTCTGGGAATTTAAGACAGGGAATCCGGATTGGAGCCTTGAGTGACCTCAGCTTTTCTCTCTCTTCTTTTTTCTTTTTCTAAAATATATTTTATTGATTTTTTTACAGAGAGGAAGGGAGAGGGATAGTTAGAAACATCGATGAGAGAGAAACATCGACCAGCTGCCTCCTGCACACCCCCCACTGGGGATGTGCCTGCAACCAAGGTACATGCCCTTGACCGGAATTGAACCCGGGACCTTTCAGTCTGCAGGCTGACACTCTATCCACTGAGCCAAACCGGTTTCAGCCCCTTTTCCTTTTTTAAAAAAAATTTGCCCTGCCCCTTCTTTTCGGTTCGTTTTATTCCGTTTTGTGTTTGCAAGGGACTTTATGTGAAGACCTGAGTTCCAACATTGGGGTGTTTCGGCGTTTCTGAAGTTTTTGCCCTGTTGGAGGTGACCAGAAACCCATCCCCCAGCCGTGAACATGTACTGTGTTAACTTTCTCTTCCAACGTGGACACACTTATTTGTAGTGAATAAACAACTCATTCGAAACCTTAAAAAAAAAACCTCTTCTCCATGTAGCTTACAGTCCAGTAAGAGGCAGACATATAATAAAACTGTAAGTAAATGAGTATTTAAATTAATAAGATAATTTCAGGAAGTGATGCCTGCTACAAAGAAAGCAAAACAGGATCATAATATTGGAGGAGGGGGATGCGGGGGGGGGGGGCAAGGAGCTGCTTGAGAAGGCTCCTTGGGAGAGGTGATCGTGGGAGTGGCTGAATGATGGGGAGTCAGCCACAGGAAGATTTCAGGAGAGAGAGAGAGAGAGAGAGAGAGAACAGCCAGTGTGATCAGGATGGAAGGACTTAGAATCGGGCAGGGCTTACTTTCCCATCTGAAAAATAACAACAACGCCCTAGCTAGTTTGACTCAGTGGACCCTGCAGACGGAAGGGTCCCGGGTTCAATTCCTGTCAAGGGCACGTACCTTGGTTGCAGGCTCCTCCCTGGCCGGGGCCCTGGTCAGGGTGCATGCAGGAGCCAACCAATCGATGTGTTTCTCTCACATCAGTATTTCTCTGTCTCTCCCTCTCTCTTCCACTCTCCCTAAAAATCAATGGGAACATATCCTCGGGTGAGGATTTAAAAAGTAATAATGAAAAATAACGATGACGACGAGAAGTAGCAGTAATGCTAATCATACCAACAATGATGGTCAGTGGGATATTGTAGCCGGTGTTCTAAGTGCTTTACATAAATTACCTTATTTCATTCCCATGGCAGTCCCTAAAATGAGTCCTATTATGGTCTCCATTTTAGAGCTGAGAAAACGGGAGCATAGGAAAGTAAGTAACGTGCCCCAGGCCACGTGACCCGTGAGTGACAGAGCTACGATTCAAACCTGAGTCTGGCTGCAGAGCCCATGGCTGCTTCCGATGATATGTATTGCCCGCCCTGGGACATTCCTGCCAGGAAATGTTGCACATCCTGCCACCCAGGCCCAGATGTCCTCTCCTCTCTGGACCCCTCTCCCAGCCCCGAGTTCTGTCTTTCTCCTTCAAACTTTCAACGGAACTTTGACCTTCTTTTCAGATGGCATTGAGCACATTCTGCCATGTATTATGAATTTTATGTGTATGCTATCCTTGGTACATGTTTTATGTCTGCATTTTCAGTGTTTCAGATCAAGAATTGTATCACATTTATCTCTGAATCTTGAATCCCTCTCCAAACCAAGAATAGAGAAGACATTATTAATACCAGGCTCTCTTTCTCCACCCCTATCACCTGCCTATCTATTCTTTCCATCTTTCTATGATCTATCTATCATCTATCTATCTATCTATCTATCTATCAGCTTGAAGGAAGAACATAGGAAAATAATTATATGTAAAATTCCTTTGTGGACTAAGCACATTAAAATGCAAGCTGTAATTATTATAATGTCCTTAAACACTGAATGTAGAATGGAAATTTTTATATAATTTAGAATTTCTTTTTCAGTTTCAGAGGTATTTCTCTTCTTTTTTTGTTTTGTTAATCCTCGCTCGAGGACACTTTTCCATTGATTTTTAGGGAGAGTGGAAGAGAGAGGGAAAGACAGAGAGAAACATCGATGTGAGAGCAACACATCGATTGGTTGTCTCTTGCACAAGCCCTGACCAGGGCCTGGGCCGGGGAGGAGCCTGCAACCAACGTTCGTGCCCTTGACTGGAATCGAACCCTGGACGCTTTGGTCCACAGGCTGACACTATCCACTGAGCCAAACCAGCCTGGGCCAGAAGTATTTCTTTGTAGTTGGCAGGATTCCAGTTAGAATCTGGATCTGTTGTGCTAGGAAGGAGCCACGTGATTTATGGTCTTATTTCTTTTTTGTTTTTTTATGGTCTTATTTCTAAGACCTGGTACATGATTTCTGTCTCCTGGTTGAAAATATATTTTCTTCTCTGCCTGCAGACGTGAAGATATCTTATCCATCCTCACTGCTGTCAATAATGATGTGAGCCGACGAGGTGGAACAAAGAAACAGATCCCTCAACCTGTCTTCACACTGCGGAAAAAAGTCATATTCCCCGTCCCCCTGCAAGAACTCCCAGAGAGAGTTCCCACTGACTCTTAGACTTGAAAGGAACCTTCTCTTCCAACTTCCCACCCATCGTAGGAATCAGTGACAGATGGTGAGCTGGCCTTCGTCTGTCATTCTAGCAATAAGGAATGTTCTACTTTCTGACACAGTAAATTCTGTGTTTTCCCCCCTTTTTAACAAATCTAAATGCTACCAGACTTTTTTTTCTTTGTAATGATTGATGCCTTGGATTATAATCTTGGCTTTTGCTCTGCACCCTGAGGAAAAAGCAATTGGCTTTGGTTTGTGTAGCTGTGAAGGGAAAGGTGGAACGAGGAACATTTTAAGGCTCCCTTTCGCTCGAGGGACCAGTGTGCTTAGATTTCCCCTCTACCTGACCACTCCTTGTGATAAGGGACCACTCCCTGTGTCCCCCTCCCCATGGCCCTGTTCTGGACATTGGCCAATGATGAGATCACAAGAGCATGGTTTCCAACCCTCCCTCTGCTCTTCCCTTCCCAAAGCTTTCCTTCTGCACACCTCCCGAGGGGAACCTCGGGTTTACAGCCACGCCCGCCTCCTGCTTCCCTGCTCCGGAAGGTGCTGCTGCAGGAGCGGGGCTGGCTCTAGGCAATGACAGCTGAGTGTGCACCGGACACACGCTCAGCTCCTCTGGGAGCAGGAACTTCACAACCTGATGCTACTTCCCTGTCGGTCAGAACCTTGCGGAGGCTGGTGACAGAACACTCAACTCAGACGGAGGAAAGCAAAGGATTTATTGCCTCTGCCACTTGCAAACATGAATGCATGTTGCTGACTCCCGGCGAGGCCTGAGTGGGACTCTGCAGTACAGCCCGTGTCTCCTGGCCGGGCCCTCAGGGTTGGCAGCTGCACTCACACGCTCGCTCGGCTCCTCCAGCCACAGGAAGAGGAGAGGAGCAGCTTGGGGGACCCACACTGCTCGCAGGGATTGCTGCCCCCTCGTTGGCCAGAGAGGTGTCTGGCTACGCCTGTGGGGAGGTGGCTCTGTATGGCAGCCTTGGCGCTTTTAACACGAAGGTTTTGAACATTTGTATGTATGTGAACTCTGTTTTCAATTTCGAAAGGAATTTCTCTTTTTTAATTCTTGGAAAGAGGGAGATGGAAAGTGCTGCGTTAAGACCTTCGTTTATAGATGAGGAAGCTGCGGCCCAAGGAGGTTTACCGTTTACGTGATTCTGTTTCCCGTGTAAGTGGACTGAGCAGTCATGGGACACAGCAGGGCTTTAGGAACGGCCCCTTGGACATGCGGATGCTCCTGAAAGGCGTCGGGGAATGACGACCATTCTCAGTGCTGTCTGGTTTTAGAACTACTTCTGTGAAAGTCAAATTCATTTATGGCGAACTTTCTAGGAGAAATGGTCAGGAGAACCTTGTTAATGTAACGAGTAACCACGCAGATTTGAATGTAGCTTGGCAAAGGGATCCACATGTCAGGATGGTCTTCTGAAACTATGGTTCATACAAGCCAGAGGAACAGCTGGGGGTGACAGTCTTTGTTCAGTTGCACACGCACAGCTGCGGGCCGCTTACCAGTCCTCCCCTGCAAGGGAAGCATGGCGGGGCGCAGGGCAGAGCAGAGAATCGGGGGATAGAAGGTTTGGATTTGGGATGCCCTGTGACGCCCTTGCTCTAAGACACTAACTCAAGCTGGTTTTTTGAGCCTTATCTATAAATTAGAGAAAATATTATCTGTGGGGAGGATTAAGGAATATATATATACACACACATACAGGGTGGGGTAAAAGTAGGTTGACAATTGTAAACCTTTTGCCCCATCCTGTATATATTCTTAGATGTAATGGCTATCTATTTAGTTATCTATTTAATTATATAGATAGCTAAATAGAGACACCTATATGCATATATATATATATATATATATATATATATATATAATGTAATTATGCTGCTGTGCATATAAGGCCTTTAGATGGCAGAGTCCTTTGGTAGTAATGCAGATGAAAATAGCAGAATCTGAGTTCCTTTGCATCTAATTCCAGCTACTTGTAGCTGCAAATCAACACTAGCAGTACCTACTGCCGTCCTCTGAGTAAAAAGCTGGCTCTTCCCTCACTGGCTCACCATGTCCCCGCAGCAACAAGACCAGCTCCTGGCTCTGAGTCCAGACAGACACAACACTGCTTAGGAAGTCTCCCTCGTGGGGAACATTGGGGGTTCACCGTGTGGGACCACTTCAGGGGCTGACCTTGGTGATGGGCAGGTATGATATCAAGGGGATTCCCCCTTAGTAATCCATTATCTCCCGGCCAATGCTCAGGTTATTTAAACATATAAGCAACTGGTGCATTGTGGGTACTGGCCAGTCAGAATAGACACTGACCAGTATAATCCAGTGGTAAATGCTGCTGAATAACACCCCTTTATCAATGATCAAGTCTCCACTGAAGCCAATCAAATTAGAAGTTTAGCTCATTTTAGAGATAATTTTTGTGCCATATCTACCTTACAAAGTCTTCCAGGTCTGATGCTGTCTGAGTGATTTAGTCAAGCTGTTCTCAGCCTAGAATTCTTGGGTCCACGGGTGTTTGTGGCTTCCTTCTCCGGGTCTTTGAGTCCTCCGCCATCATTTTAAATGTTGTCATTCCTTTTTGGTGACAATGGAAAGACATTAATAGAAGAACATCCTGGCTCTTCCGTATGACCACTATATGTGCATTTGAGTTCTGCAACACAAACTCTGTGCTCACATCCTGATGTTTACAAAAGTGTTGAACTTAAAAAAAAAATTTAATTGGGGTGACATTGGTTAATAAGATTATAGAGGTTTCAAGTGAACATGGCTATGATACATGATCTGTATATTGCATGTGTGCCCATACATTGGACTTTTTGATGGATGAGGGTCCTCGGCTGGAGGCCCTCTGATTTATTGTCTGGTGCCCACGGTTAATCTATTTGAAACCTGCTCCAATCCATCCTCTCACCCATGACAGTGTTGCCAATCCTCCACTATCCTTCACCTCCCATTCTTCTAGCAACGGGGACTCGAATCACATGCAGAGTCATGGATTTGGGAGCTTAAAAGAACTCTAGAAACCCTGTGGTCCAGCCTTCTGATTGTTGGGTGACTTGTTGAATTCTCACAGCTGTTAGTGAAGGGTTTGCAATCCCGTGTATCTACTGCTCTGCAATCCTGCCACCTGGTTTTTCACGCGTGGACAGCTGTAATCCTTCCTTTCTCTGTTGGACTTGAATCTACCTCCTTAGAAGGGACTTAAAACCACTGGTTCTCATTCTAAACTCGAGCCATACCACACAAGTATCATTATCCTCAAGGAGGTATGCACTGTGAGCAACAAGTTATTTAACTTTATTTTCTGGTGGGGTATGGGTCTTGTCAAAAGTCTGCAGTTTTCTTCTAAGGGTGTGTTACGAATATAGAAACAGATTTGTATTTTAGAACAGGAACTACATTTTTGAAAGTGGAACCTTGGTGAAAAGTACTTGGGGAAATCCCCTGTTTAAAAAAAAGATTCATTTGTCAATATAAACAACCATTTCTTAACATAAATTTGCATATCTGATTTTTAAAAGAGAGTTTTTTCTATTAAAAATTTACAATTGTATTAATACTTAATTTTTAAATTTACTTTTGAATAGATAATATCTTTGTATTGTTCAAAGGTAATAAAACATAAAAAGGTACCCAAGTAAAGTCTCACTCCCATTTCTGTCTATCATATGCCCAGTCCTTACCTTCTCATCCCATAAATAATTTCAGGATTTCCTTTTAAAAAAAATATATATATATATCTTTATTGACTTCAGAGAGGAAGGGAGAGGGAGAGAGAGATAGAAACATAAATGATGAGAGAGAATCATTGGTTGGCTGCTTCCTGCACACTCCCTACTGGGGATCAAGCCTGCAACCTGGGCATATGCCCTTGGCCAGAATCAAACCAGGGATCCTTCAGTCTACAGGCCGACGCTCTATCCACTGAACCAAACTGGCTAGGGCATTTCAGGGTTTCTTAATGCAGGTACAAATACAAACATGAGTGCTTTGTAAAACAGGCATTGCCTGAAGCAAAGTGTGTGCAATGTGAAACTCTCTCATTTGGTCTCATTTTAAATGATTCTGTGCAAGATGCTTGGAAATACTGGTACAGTTCTCAAACAGGAATAAATATAAACTTTGTTGACTGGATACTTGTAAAGAGTAGTAATTGACTTACCAATAAAGAGTTGTTGTTTTTCTTTTTAACCTTTGAGTAATATCTTTGATTTTATTTAATATCTTTTTTTCTGCTTACATAGTAAAAGACTCTCGTTGTGGAATATTTGGGAAATACACACACAATGCCCCGGTTTAGTCAGGGACTCAGGAGGCTTCTTGTGCAAGTGTTTTGTTCAGGAATTGCTCTTTGGCTGCAGGACCTGGAAGGGAGGGGAGAAGGCAGGCAAAGCTGAGGCCACGCCTGTTGTCCCGGCCTGGCCTCGAGGAGAGCTCTGGGGGGAACTCTGTCCTGAGTTCCACTCCACGGGAGGCACCCACCCCCCTCACCCTCCACCCTTGGCTAAGATCTGCCCCAGGTGAGGGACCTTAACTTCCAGGCACGACCAGTGGTCAAGGACAAGCCAACTTTATCAACAGTTGCAGGTCTGTGAGAAATGGGCTTGGCCAAGTTCTAGATTGTGATGAACTCTGTTACTTATAGGAAAGGTGACTCATCCTTCCAGTAACTGAACGCTGTCGGTTTACCTCCTTCGGCCCTTGGCACGGATGCCTTAGGTCGGGATTCCCTGGAAGTGCCACACCCACTCACCAGGCTCCCTAACCCCTTTTTCTGCTCCATGTGTTTAGTAAGTAAGGGGTTAGAGTTTCTGGAAAGGAAAACGAAACCGGCTTCGTGGCGGGAAGAGAACACATGCGGGTGCGCTGAGCAGACTCCCTCCCACAACCCAGCCACCTCCCTCGGCGCACCTTTGCTTCGATGTCTCACACGCCCATGGGCAGGCAGGACTGTGTTAAAGTCCTTCCACAGGCTTGCTGCTCGCTCACCCACAGCCACGCCACCTGCTTTTACAGGCCCTGAAGCCAGAGTAAACCTGGCCCCTTTCCAGCCCCACCTTTCTATTTAGGAGCGTGGAGTTTTAAAATTCTGAACTTATTTATCACTCTTAAATATATACTAGAGGCCTGATGCACAAAATTTGTGCATGGGGGTGTGTGTCCCTCAGCTCAGCCTGCACCCTCTCCAATCCGGGACCCCTCAAGGGACATCCCTCTCACAATCTAGGACTGCTGGCTCCCAATCGCTCGCCTGCCTGCCTGCCTGACTGCCCCTATCCACTTCTGCCTGCCAGCCTGATCACCCCCTAACCACTTCCCTGCCAGCCTGATGGGCACCTAACTGCTCCCCTGCCGGCCCGATTGCCCCTAACTGCCCTCCCCTGGTCACTCCTGACTGCCCTCCCCTGCAGGCGTGATTGCCCCTAACTGGCCTTCCTTGCAGGCCTGGTCCCTCCCAACTGCCCTCTCCTGCTGGCCATCTTGTGGAAGCCATCTTGTGTCCACATGGGGGCAGCCATCTTGTGTGTTGGAGTGATGGTCAATTTGCATATCACCTCTTTATTATATAGGATATATATATATATATATATATATATATATATACACACATATATATTCATATATATGTGTGTATATATATTAGAGGCCCAATGCACGAAGATTTGTGCAAGAATGGGCCTTCCTTGCCCTGGCTCCCAGCAGCCCCTTCGCTCTGACTGGAGCCGCCTTTCTGCCTTCCCACGCTGCCCAGAGGCCCGGAGCAGCTGCCCCGCCCCCAGCCACTCCGCTCCTGTGTATGCAAATTAACCCAACATCTTTGTTGGGTTAATTTGCATACTCACTCTTGATTGGCTGGTAGGCATCGAGAAGATATGGTCAATTAGCATGTTACTCTTTTATTATTATATATATATATAATTTCAGATAGGAAGTAGAGGGAGAGATAGAAACATCAATGATGAGAGAGAATCATTAATTGACTGCCTCTTACACACCTTCTATTGGGGATTGAGCCCACAACCTGAACATGTGCCCTTGACCTGGAATTGAACCATGACTTCCTGGTCCATAGGTCAATGCTCAACCACTGAGCCATGCTGGCTGGACTGAACTTATCACTCTTTTCCCTTTTATTGTTCACACTTTTCTTTATTTTTCAATTACAGTTTACATTTGATATTTTTGTGTATTAGTTTCAGATGCAACAGCAGAGAAACAGGTTAGAAAATCGTGTACTTTAGAGAGGGGTCCCCCTGATATTTCAAACACTGACTTGGCCCCATACATGGTTATAATGATGTTATTGACTATATTCCCTATGCTGTAACCTGTATCTGTGTGTTCAGACATTTGTTTCATGTGTATATGTGTCTATCTTTCTCATCTCATTATAAACGTTTTAAATTTTCTGTTTCCTTTATTTGGAAATGAAACGTAAGAACGTAGTAAAAAAAAATTTAAAACAGTGCAAAAGGATGGATGGGGAAAGTAAATTTCATGCTGACCCCTTTCCCCCAAACCTGCAGTTCCTTCCACAGAGGTAATGATCATCTCCAGTGGTTTGTCTATCGCTTCAGAGATTTCACAAAAGAAGAAATAAAATTATGACAAGATGTTCAGTCTTCTTAGTAACTCCACAAAACAAATTCAAACAATGGGTCGCTATCCCTCTGATTAATAAAAATTAAAGAAAAAGAGATGGGCCAAGGTGTGGGGAATGGGCACTTTTAAGTACGACTGGTAACATAAATTGTGCAGCCTTCCAGGAAAAGCAATGTCACACCTCTCAAAAAAAATGGAATGGCACAGCCCTATGATAGAGCAATTCGCTCCTCTTCCAGAAATGTTTTTTCAAAGCAGCCATGTTTACAAAAACACATGTCCAGAACTGCAGGGTGCGTAATGAGAAACCACCCCTATGTCCTTGAACAGGGGCATGACTAATTAAAATCGAGAAAGCTTTATAATGCTAGACCAGCTAGGAATTAAAAGAGCGAATTAGGACTCTGTGTAGGGACCTGGAAAGATGCCTATCATATCGGGACAGGTAACCCACATAAACATATGGTCTGCAGCTTGCTTTCTTCAGATACAGAGTGTGCAAAGCCATGCAGATGTGTCTCCCAGTTAGGGTCCAGTTAGAGATGGGCAGCACACCTGTCACTCAAAGGGAAAATCCCTCTAGACCAGGGGTGGGGGACGTCTGGCCTATGACCGGGTAAGACCCACGAAAAGGTTTGGTCTGGCCCTGCCAAGGCAATCAGGTGGGACTTGAAATTCAATAAATCTAGGAGCTTTTTTTAATGGCAACATACATTTATAATAAGTGAATTATGAGTATAAACATCCAAAAGGCCCTTGGCAGGAAAAAGGCTCCCCACCCCTGCTCCCGGTGAGGGAGAGCACCCAAGGAAGAAAGGCAGCTGGGAAGGCTCTTCCCACCCCCAGTGGGGACTCAGAGCCGGTGGCAGAAAATGGGGCTGCGCCCCCTGGTGGTGGGGAAGTTCCCTGGGGTGTCATGAGCCAGAGCTTGTTAGCAGGCAGCAAGGGGGAGCTGGGGCCAGAGGCCGCGCCCCCTGCTGACTCAGTCTCCTGGAGGTCGAGCACCACGGAGGCCTGTGGGCTGAGGCCCTGCCTTAGGGGCAGGAAGACAAGCTCCCCACTCGGGAAGGGAGGCCCCTTCACCTGCTCCGCCCTGCACCATCGCTCTAGCGCCCTCTACCAACAAAGCCTAAAATTGTGCTAGCTGGCCGAGGGAACTTTTACAATTTTTTTTTTTAAATTTATATCTTTATTGCCCAGCTGGTGTAGCTCAGTTGGTTGAGTGTTGACCCATGAACCAATAGGTCAGGGCACGTGCCTGGGTTGCAGGCGTGGTCCCCAGTGGGGGGCGTACAGGAGGCAGCCAATCAATGATTCTCTCTCATCATTGATGTTTCTCTCTCTCTGAAATCAATACAATTTTTTTTTTAAAGAATGAATCTTGTCCACAGTAAACAGAGATTCTTTACAAAAATGCATGTATAGACCTGTGACTATAACCTAAAACTGTCTTCTAGATATGGGGATACTAGCAAAGAGCCCTTCCCCTCACCCTTCCTCTTCTCCCTCCTCCACCACCTCAGTGACTCAGTACAGGACTACATCTAGCTCCAACAGGTGGATTAGCAAAGACTCCCGGAAGACAGTTCTTCCTAAAAACTAACAAAAGGGCACTTGTAATTACTTTACTGCCTCTGCGTTTAGTATACTTTGGGCTTTAGGACTTGTTTATCCTTGAATATGTGGTAGTATTGACTAAAATGCACATACACAACAACGCTTAGACAGTCAGCTTGTCTAAAGACTTGTGGGCATAGATCCCTTCTCTCTGTACTTCCTTCCTCCTCCTCCTCCTCCTCCATCATCTGGTAAAGAATCAGCATACTCTGCAAGGCATCAAGTTTAACAATTCCATCTCCTCTCAAGACAAACAAACAAACAAACAAACAAATAATTCCATCCCCCAAATATGACCATTTCAGAAAAAAATACTTAAAGGATGTCACTTTAACTCTCTACTTTTTAACATATGTTTTGCACTTTAAAAAAATGTTTGTATTGATTTTAGAGAGAGGATAGGGAGATAGAAACATCGATGAATTGGCCACCTCCCACACGCCGCCTACTGGGGATTGAGCCCACAATCCAGGAATGTGTTCCGACTGGGAACTGAACCCACGACCAAGTCTTGGTTCATGGGTCAATGCTCAACCACTGAGCCACCCAGGCTGGGCCTGTTGTTCACTTTTAAACATCTAGAAAGACTAGATGTTTCAAATAAGGATTTGTGTTTGGCCAGAATAAACTGTACCCTCCAAACCCAAACCCTTCAGGGAAATTTCTAGAACGAGCCTTGGTTGGAGATGAATTATTTTTAGGATGATACACTGTATTACAAAGTTCTTTTTATATCTGAGTCTCATTACACATGTGCTTTTTCAATTAGAAAATGAGTAAGTGTGAAAACAATGGACTACACCTGACAGGAGTTCAAGGTTTCCCTTGTTGGGTCTTACCAGAGGAAACAGCAGCATTCCTTCACCAGTGGGAGAGTCTGACTTGCTAGTGCTTCCTCCTGTGGCACTGAAACTGTTATAATTAACCTAGTTATAAATAACAGGAAAGGAGAAAAAATTAACAGGAAAGGAGCAAATATTGTAGGCCTGTCAGCTGGGCAGCTGTCCCAGGAAGTTACAGCTTTACACCCTCCAGGGGACCACCGGTCTGGTCTATTCACCACAGATGACTGGTGGAAGGGGCTGGGCAGGGGGAGAATAGATGCATGCCCTATAGAGTCTGGGTGACAGAGAGAAGGTACTTGTTCATCAGTCTACCCTGTGAACAGGGCATTGGCTAGAGTAGGGATGGCCACTGCAAGCACAGGAAGATTTGGGATACTTAAGTCCCTGGAAAAAGGAACTCACTCTTGAATTCATGGCTCTCACATTCCTACACTCAGCCATGGACTAATAGACTGCAACGAGCCCGATGCAGTACCAACGTGGAACAGAAACTCTGGACACTGGTTTTGTTTTTAGCTCCACTGAATCCTCAGCGATACTTCTTCCAGGACTGGATCAAGGTAAATGGGTCTTTGGAAACCCAGGGATATAATTCCATGCCCATAAAAATCCCTCACCCTCCCACGTGAGTCTCAAAAAATTCTTTTTCTTGTGATATTGGAAGGACCCCATCCCCAGCACTCAGTGGGGAAAGGGATACCACACTTCCACCGATAAC
Source organism: Eptesicus fuscus (assembly GCF_027574615.1). Lineage (NCBI taxonomy): Eukaryota > Metazoa > Chordata > Mammalia > Chiroptera > Vespertilionidae > Eptesicus > Eptesicus fuscus. The sequence goes on along the minus strand of NC_072483.1, from coordinate 84,799,698 downwards.
AATACCACTTTGAACATTTAAAGTTGTTTCTTTTGCTATTTAACTTCACATTTATATACAACATGCTTCTACTTCTATTCCTTATTTAACCAGTGTTGTCACTTGGGTTAAGTCATTAATTGTGCTCAAATCTCTTATAGTTCTACTGTTTGTCAGTTACTAAGAGAGGTGCATAAATATCTCATACTATGATTGTGGACTATTTCTCTTTTTTTTTTCTGATCAATTTTTCTTTATGTCTAATTTGTTTGACACAATCTATATATATAAAAGCCTGAGCAACCCTCCAACTGTTCACCTGGTAGCTATGACGCACAATGACCACCAGGGGGCAGACGCTCTGACCAGTAGAGGAGGGAGCCTGATTTCTCGTGGAATCAACTGTGGGTCAGGTTGCTGCTGGGGCACTGTTGGCCCTGAATCTGCTTCATCTGCACCCTAGACCCAGAGAGGAGGGCGCCTGAGTTGGGGGTGCATCACCGGACAACCACCCTCTCGCAATCCAGGACTCCTCGGGGGATGTCGGAGAGCCAGTTTCGGCCCGATCCCCGCAGGCCAGGCCAGGCCAAGGGACTTCACCGGGATCGGGCCTAAACAGGCAGGACCTCCCTCAAAGGGTCCCAGATTGGAGAGGGTGCAGGCTGGGCTGAGGGACACCCCGCCCCCCGTGCATGAATTTCATGCACCAGGCCTCTAGTAAGCTATAAGAAACACCTTGTAATTAAACCCCAAGATTGTTAGCTCCTCTGGTTCAAACAGCCCCTCTGTTCAAACTTATCATGAAGGACATGATAAGTTACTTTCAAGGCCACATTCTTGTGTCCACCTCCTCCCTGCTGTTTTTACAACTCAGTGATAATTTGCACCAAGGAGTCTCTAGTTAGTAGAAAGTTACTTTCCCTCCTCCCCTTCAAACAAGCCTCTTTTGAACTCTTTATAACTTTTGCTCTAAGAATGTTTTACAGGCTTTGTAAAAATACTTGTAAGACACCTCCCTGGGACATCTGCCTGGACTGTCTCCTGAAAAAAAAGTCAACTTTAGCCCCAAATCCCCCTCTCTTCCTTGTCACCTAGCAACAGCAACCATTAACCTTTAAAAGGGGAAGCCACTTTTTGTTTCTTGCCCTTGTATCGCTTAGCAATGCACTGGCCCTTTCCCTTCTGGGAAAGTAAAATAAACTTCCTCTCTGAATCAATATATATATATATTGATTTCAGAAAGGAAGGTAGAGAGAGATAGAAACATCAATGATGAGAGAGAATCATTGATTGGCTGCCTCCTGCATGCCCCCCCCCCCCCCCCCGCACTGGGGATCGAACCTGCAACTGGGGCATGTGCCCTGACTGACCCCAGAAATCAAACCGTGACCTCCTGGTTCATAGGGCAACACTCAACTACCAAGCCATGCTGGTCGGGCTGGGCTCTCTTCTTTTAATTGTGAATTATTTCACAGCCCATGTCACTGGCCAAACCCTAACAGTAATTATTGATATAATTGGGTTTAAATCTAGTATTTTTTTAGTTGTTTTTATTTGTGGTGCCAGTTTACCTTTGTTCACTTCCTTGACTTCCTTTACTTTAGGTGAATTAAGTAATTTTTGAAAAAAGTCTATCTTACCTTTACTAGCTAGTTAATTATACATCCTTTTAGTTTTCTTTTAGTAATTGCTTTGAAATTGCCCTGTGTGATAATGTAGACACTAGCCATATGTCTGTTTAAAATAGCTTTATTGAGGCATAATTGATAAACAACAAATGGCACATACTTAAAGTTCATAATTTGATACGTTTTAACATATATATATATATATATATATATATATATATATATATATATATATATATATATATATATATGCCTGTGAAACCACCACCTCAGTTAAGATAATTGGACCTCCAAAATATGCCTTATGCCCTTGTTGATCCTGCCTTCCTGTTCCTCCCCACCTCTGCTTCTTTTAGGCATTTAGTGCTATAAAGTTTCCCTAAGTACTGCTTCATTTTGATATGTTTTGCTTTTATTTTAATTCAGTTCAGATTACTACTTACCTAATTTCCTTTTGATTTCTTTCTTTTTGACTCATGGATTATTTAGAAGTAAGATACCTCCCTAGGACATCTGCCTGGACTGTCTATGTATTGGGGCTTTTCCAGACATTTTTCTGTTGTCCAGGCCAATAACAAATTCCTGGGCCCATGACTTTGGATATCCTGTTATCCAGAGTAGGAATTATATTCAAGAACCACAGGTATTTTATGCCAGTGGTCATGGCCACAGTGAATTCCACCAGAGGGCAGCATTCAACATTTGAAAATTCTGTTTAAAAAGTTCTCTGATTCCGTCAAGCAGATGGAGCCAAGGCAGATGAGGAGAGAAAGGAGAAGCTGGTGAATGGACCCTGCTCAGGATTAGTCCTTAAAGGAAGTAGTGGTGAAGGAGGCTGGGATAAGATTCAAGGAGAAAGTTGACAAAAATTTTAATTCTCATTCTGATCCATTACACATATACACATTTACACATACACGTATACACAAACATGATGCCTATGGAAGGGGTTGCTGCTGAATTTTATATTTCTTGTTATTTTTGGCATTTTCAAAATTGTCTGAGGTGTGTAAATCACATATAATAAAAGGGTAATATGCAAATGAACCCTAAAGGTGGAATGACCGATCACTATGATGCGCACTGACCACCAGAGGTCAGATGCTCAATGCAGGAGCTGCCCCCCGGTGGTCAGTGTGCTCCCACAGGGGGAATTCTGCTCAGCTACAAGCCAGGCTGAAGGCTGCGAGCGCAGCGGTGGTGGCGGGAGCCTCTCCCACCTCCTTGGCAGCACTAAGGATGTCTGACTTCGGCTTAGGCCTGCTTCCCCTGGGGAGCGGGCCTAAGCCATCAGTTGGACATCCCCTGAGGGCTCCCGGGCTGCCAGAGGGATGTCTGACTGCCAGCTTAGGCCCGATCCCCTGGGGACCAGGGGTCCTGGACTGGGAGAAGGCGCAGGCCAGGCTGAGGGAACCCCTCCTCCCCCACCCTGAGTGCACGGATTTTTGTGCATCGGGCCTCTAGTACTTTTATAATCAGAAAAAAACTACAATGATCAACATTTTGAATGAGGCTATGAAGATTTCATTATTTGATGTAAGTGGAAGAAGGATCGGAATCTGGACAGGGTTCCTAGTCAGAAATAGTGATTGTGTCTGATTTGGCTGAAACACCCATTTGTGGGGTAGGCAGATGGAGGGAAGCTGAGATCCAGGGAGGGTGAGGAAGACCCCATCCTTATCTGGTAAGGGGCCAGAGAAGACAGCTGTACTGTAGCCAAAAGGCCTCAGACCCAAATGACAGATTTTTTTTTTTTTCTAAATTAACTGAGGCCATTTTGAAATAAATTTTGAACTGGCATATTTGGTTCATAAATGCAAGCAATTTGAAGCAGAATAAAGATAGTCATAACAAACTCTTTGTTTTAATTATTTGACAACGAAAGGAAGTTAGAATCCCCTAGGTTGGAGAGGAGGAATGCCTATTTGCAGTTAACTTAAACCAATGGCCTTGGCTCTTTCAACAACCTGAAGCTTTCCTTCCCATAGGGGAAATACCAGCAACAGCTACTGGACTTGCATTCTGTCAAACATGTCCAACCGAGAAATGAATGGTGAACTATGGGAGTAGAGGTAAGAAAATGAAATCAATCAATAAATCTTGAATGCTCACCTAGATCTCTTTCAGGGCACGTTCTTCCCTCTGAATTAAAATACAAAGAGTGATACAAAACAAACAAGAAGAATGGAGTGACGTGATTTTTCAATGGGAAAAAGAAAGCTGAAAAAGTGTCAGTTCTTTCTACCCTCCACTTAAATCTTTATGGCCTTTGGATTTCTTCATCAGATTCTTAACCTTTTGAAGTCTTTTCATTGTGACTTTTCTTTTTTTTTTTTTTTCTATCTTTATGAAAAGGATCTTTTTTTTCTATCTTTATGAAAACATCTAATCTAGGAGGGCCTAGAAAAGTAGATGAAATGAGTCATATGGGGGTTTTCAATATTACGTAAGTACTGAAGATTGCACAATTGTTAATTGCAGCTTGAATCATCATTGGCTTTTAGGCATTTTTTGTAACTTCTTTTTCTTCTTCAACAAAACCAAGTGTCTTACTTCTTTTTTATTTTTTTATATTTTATTGATTTTTTACAGAGAGGAAGAGAGAGGGATCGAGAGTTAGAAACATCGATGATAGAGAAACATCGATCAGCTGCCTCCTGCACACCCCCTACTGGGGACGTGCCCGCAACCAAGGTACATGCCCTTCACCGGAATCGAACCTGAGACCTTTCAGTCCGCAGGCCGACGCTCTATCCACTGAGCCAAACCGGTTTCGGCAAAACCAAGTGTCTTACTTCTTATGCCAGCAAATTTTCTCCACAAGAAAACAGGCATGTCTTATTTACTTGTGCACTGATTGTCTCTTCTGAATTCATCCGGGCTCAGAAGGACAGAAGTTAGAGTTGAGAGTTTTAGGTATGGTGCCTGGGAAACATTAAAAAGAGGCATTTTGAATTCTCATCAAAAAACTTGTACATAATTTTGGGAACAGCCTGTTGTCAAATGGAGAATAGCTATAGGGTCCTGACTGTGTGTGAGAAGAACTTGGAAAAAAGAGACATCTTCGGCTGGAGTAGTCAGGGGGAACCTCCTGGAGGAAGTGGCCAGTGCTGTGTGGATTCACTCTTTGGAGTTTCACATGGAAAGAGTATTTCAATCTGAGACAACAAATACAAGAGGGACAGAGGAGAAAATGCTGGGTGGAACAGCATGATGTTATCAGGAACCTAAAGCTGAGCTGGAGTTGAGATGCTTTAGAAAAGTCTTGAGAAGATGTGGTATGTCATTTGGAGCACATGGAGAACTTGCTGTATTGGAAGAAATATGCCTTGAATACATGGGATGTCACTTAAAGTTTCTAAAGGTTATTTATGAGATAATTTCAGGGAGTAGTAACTTTCTCTCCGAGTGTAAGAGGCACTTAAGCTTTTATTCTCTTGACTTTTCTGAAATGCATTTCTCCTCCATTGTTAGATCTTCATCTAATTTCTGTATTTTGTTGCTTGATTTGACTTTTACTTTTTGATGAATAACAAACCTTTTTAGAAGTCCAGAGACGCCTATCAGCTTACTTCTTTCTAATATGGTTCCTCCTTAATTCTCAGGTCTCTTGGGCTGGTTGTGCTTTGGGTTCATTTGCTTTCCCTTAGTGATGACTTCCTGAAGCTTCCCTACCCCCCTGGCTTGACCATTTTCACCCTTTTCATGCAAGGAAATCCTCCCAGGTCAGGTGTCACTGGTGATGGGCAACCATTACCCCATTGTCTGTGGCACCTAAAAAGGCATTTGCTCTTGCACTGTCAGAGTCCAACTGGGACAACACATTGGATCCAGAACGCTAAGGCTGGGGTAGCTGAGGTACCAGAAAGGTCCCTATTTGGGGAATTGTTCACTTGTCATATTCAGCAGCAACTCAATCAGAAGAGTCTCCAACTTAATAAAAAGATCTACCAGAAACCTAAATTTAAAAGTAATAGCAATGAGAAAAACTTTGTAAGTATTCTCATTAAACTAAAAAACATGGTAAAGCTGTCTGTTATTGATCCTATCATTTCACACTGTTCTGGATAATCAGTATCACTCCAAATAAGATGATTAGACCTGCCTGGAGGATTGCACATAACCTCAAGCCCCAGTGATTGTCAGGTGAGAAAAAGAGGTTCAATAGTCCCTCTGAGTCTGCTTTAGAGATCCAGGAGGCTTTTGACCTAAGCCTAGTGATAGGTTGTTTTACTTTGCCAGTCCCACTGGGCCAGGTATAACACAGATTCTTGGCCATCCACATTGGCTCACAGTAGGAAGTCAAGGGTTATGCAGGCATCCAACACCACTTGGGCCCAGAAACTGAGGATGATGTGGGGCCATGAATGACCTCAGCAAAGACACTGCGCACAACCCCTTCCAATGGAAGAATCCTGGCAGTGGAAATACTTACTTGGTGTTGGTAATGCCCCCGGCAATGTTCCTGAGTAACCGGGGTCCCCCTCGTTTTTGGAGTTCTCATCTTGCTCGGTGTAGTGTGATATGATCAATGGACGGGACCGTTTTGAATATTTGGGAGTCTCTTATCAATGCCCTGGATATATGTGTTGCATCGCTAGAAGGGAGGCAGGGGAAAGCCCGTGTTCACTAAAGAAATAACACCGGAGAGGGGCACACACAGCACCAAGAGTGTCAGAATCATTGCTACCATGGGAGTCCCCCAACCGGAGGTCACTCCCAGAGGGCAGAGTCCTTGAATGGACTTGTAAATCTGTGTGTGGCAGGGGCAGGTATAGGGCTCTTGAGGGTCAAAATAGCCCCAAAGGTGGATCCCAGGCCCCTTTGTTCAGATGTTCCAGTTGCCCCGTTTCCCGACAGGAGCAAGTTGGCACCTTAGAAAGCATTTGCTCTTGCACTGTCAGAGTCCAACTGGGACAACACATTGGATCCAGATCGCTAAGGCTGGGGGAGCTGGGGTACCAGAAAGGTCCCTCTTTAGTATTCAGCAGCAACTCAATCAGATGTTTATCTCCAGGGACGGGTAGTGGATGGCACATCCAGCAGGTTGTCCAATACAGGGCAGGGGCCGCTTCCTGGGACTGGAAGTGAATGAATTTGATGATGTGCAAGTCACACAGCCTACGGGAGAGAGAGGGGAGAGAGCCACTGCCCCTTTAATTGTCTGGTCCTGCAAGACATATTTACTCCCATTTTAGAGAGGCCATAAACTATCCTCAGGCGGAGTTATCAGTGCTGGTGCCAGGCCAGGCCTTTGGTTGTGGTCTCAAGGCCCCAGCCCATGGGGCTCTTTAAGAATTTGCAAAGGGAAACACCCTTATTTGGGAGACAAAGAACTGGAAAAAATATAAATAGGGAAAGCCTAACTCTCCCCTCTCTCTCCCTTAGGCTGTGTGACTTGCTCATCTTCAGTACTTACGTAATATTGAAAACCCCCATATGACTCATTTCATGCCCACAACCAAGCTCACGGGACCGAAGGTGTTCACATCCTCACAATTGAGGGACATCTCCCCATCAACTGTAGGTGGGCAATCTGTTCTGTATCCTGAGCAAGAACTATACCTTTCACCCACCCTCCAGGGGAGTGAACCTTTATCATATATTGGTGGGGAAAATGAGACATTTTGGGGGGGCTAGCAATCTGAATCTGTGCCATTAACCTAATGCACGTTCTTACTAGCCTATAGTCTAGTCACTGCCCCTTTAATTGTCTGGTCCTGCAAGACATGTTTACTCCCATTTTAGAGAGGCCATAAACTATCCTCAGGCGGAGTTATCAGTGCTGGTGCCAGGCCAGGCCTTTGGTTGTAGTCTCAAGGCCCCAGCCTATGGGGCTCTTTAAGAATTTGCAAAGGGGACCAGAAACACCCGTATTTGGGAGACAAAGAACTGGAAAAAATATAAATAGGGAAAGCTTCCTCCATGTTTTTGCTCAGAATTTGAGAAATCTCTAAGCCCGCTGGTGTAATAAACAATGTAACTCCATTTCTCTGGGCGATGCTTGGTTTTTCTCTGGTCTTCTGTAACAATATATTTGAATGAATGAATGTCCTGACTAGAATCCTGGGGAAAAAACTGAAACCCTAAATGAAAAAAAGAGCACATCATCCTGCACTCATTAAGTATTTGAACTGAGAAATGAAGAGCTTATCTTCCCTTCCGTTTGGAGCTATTTTGACCCTCAAGAGTGAAGGCCTTCTCCTCCCTTACACCAGCCCCTGCCATACACAGATTTACAAGTCCATTCAATGACTCTGCCCTCTGGGAGGGACTCCCAGCTGGTATCAACGATTCTTTCACTCCCGTTTAGCTAAATTGAGCAATCCAGATCTCAAGGGAGAAACATAGGCAACCGCATCATGGTCATGAATGGGTCAAAAATGAGGTAATTCGTCAGAGGTCATAATCTGTTCACTCTAAATAAGAGGCCTGTAGGTATTTGCAACCAGTGCTGTGCTGACTAAACATGATTTGCTGAGTATAAGTGGTGTGTGGAGATGTGCTGAATAAAAGCAACTTCCGGTTACTAAAGAGCGTTGAGCATTGTCATCTGGAAACTATGTGCCTCCCTCCGCCCCTGCTCCCCGCCGTCTCATGCCCATTGGCTAATTTCAGTTGCGCTCATTTGACTTCCTTTATACTGTCCTTCTTTTATAGTAGTGAGAGAAGCACCCAGCAGTTCTCAACGACCTTTCTTGGCGAGAACACATCCAGAAAGAACCATCTGTATTTGCCCACTGGTAAGATTTATTTACAATTTTGGGAAGGAACCAATTTGTTTCTGGAATTGTCTAGGCTGGAGACCACTGGGACATCCAAATAGCACTCTTCTTTGAACTGAATATATATAAATTACACACTTCTCTGGCAACCACCTGAGAGCTCATTTGGGTCCTTGCAGCTTCCAGGGCACAGACCTTGCTCCTGGCTCGGCCCTTTCCCCTCAGCTCTGCCTTTTCTGCCGGGGTGGCTGGATGTCTCAGCATATTCATGATCTCAACGTACTAATGAGAAACAGCTTTAATTTTTGAGCTTCGAACACCCTACTTTCTTAGTCGTGGTGATTAACTCTCTCCCTCTCTCCCTTTTCCCTACTGTTTAAATAATTAACAAGATAAAAATATCCAGAACAATATTATAGAAAATGCAGGGCAAGGAAGTCCTGGGGAGCCTCCTCTTACGGCTGGACCACGCGGGGTTGTCTGAGGTCCGCTAGCGGAGCTCTGGGGGCCACTGGCCTGCGTGCAGAGTGCATGACTGGGTGGACCTGGCGAGCACAGGCTGATCGAGGGCTGGGCCCTTGCACACTTCCAAGTGGGAACACTGTCAGCTTAGGTTTTCAAAACGAGTCTTTCAATTAATACTATTCATTTCAAAAGAAGATGCAAAATTTCCCTTAGAAAATCAAGTGACAGCGTGTCACTTTGCAGGTACTGACCCACGGTGTTGAAGGAGCTGGCGCAGGGGAAATGCCATTTCCTGACTTCCAGGGGCCGCCCAGCCGTGCCTGTTTATTGTTCTCGTTCTACGCTTTTCTGTGACAGTTTTCATTTACCAACACAGCGTGGAGATTGTTCCAGGTCATAACCTTTCTTCTCCTTTTTATCTTATTTATTTAAATTCTTTATTGTTGGGGCATGTGTGTGGGGGGGTTTGGGATGGGAATGGGGGGGTGTTGATGACAAATATGGGATACCTTAATCAATAAAGTAATTTAAAAAATTTTAAAAAGAATTCTTTATTGTTGAAAGTATTACGTATGTCTCTGTGGCCTGCCTTTTGACTCTTTTCATGGTTCAGCATTTGAACAGAAGCTCTTACCTCTAATACACGAATGAATGACTGTCCAGTTGATCATTTTTTTCCTTTAGGGTTAGCACTTTTTATGTCCTCTTTAAGGGTCTGTCTACTCCAACAACATGAAGACATCCTCTTAGCGTTTCTTATATAGTTAGGCTTCTGATCCACCTGGATTTGCATTTCTGCAGGTAGAAGGTTCTTTTTTTTATGGCTATCCAATTAATCCCTCATCCTATATAATAAAATGCAAATTGTCCCCTCGGGAATTCGATATGCAAATTGTCCCCTCGGGAATTCGATATGCAAATTGTCCCCTCGGGAATTCGATCCACCAGGAATTCAACTGCTTGCTATGATGTGTGTTGATCACCAGGGGGCAGCATGGAACAAAGGAAGGCCCCAGCTGGCAGCTGGCAGCTGGCAGCTGAGGGAAGGAAGGCCCCGACCAGCCCTGATCCCAGGCCAGGCCTAGGAACCCTACCCATGCACGAATTTCGTGCACCGGGCCTCTAGTTTATAAAGATCACCGTTTTCTTCATTTCATTGCAGTGTCATCTTTATCCATTATCGGTGATATTATATGAGTGACACTTTTTTAAAAAAAGTAATAGACCTAATTTTTTTAAGAATAGTTTTTAGCTTTATAAACAAATTGAGCCAAAAGTAGAGTTCCCATATGCTCTTCTCCTCAAACTTTCTTCTGTTATTAATATCTTGCAAGTGTGGTGCATTTGTTCAAACTGATGAGCCAATATTGACTCATTATTATTATGAACTGAAGTCTATAGTTTACATTAGGTTCACTCTTTGTACTGTACAGTTATACTGCTTTTGCCAAATGAAAAATATTATATATACATTGTTACAGTGTCGTACAGAATAGTTTCACTGCTCTAAAAATTCCCTGTGTTTCTAACATCTGGCAAACATTGATCTTTTTACTGTCTCTGTAGTTTTGCCTTTTTCAGAATGTCATAAAGTTGGAATCATATGACATGTAGCCTTTTTATACTGGCTTCTTTCACTGAGTAATATGCATTATAAACTGATGAACAAAAGGATAGATACAGAGACAGTAAAGCATCAAACAGACTTTCAAATTACAGGGGGAAAGTTAGGGAGAGGTGGGGGAGATAAGAAATCAAACGAAGGACTTGTATGCATGCATATAAGCATAAACAATGGACACAAAACTCTGGGGGGTGAGGGCATGTATGGGTGTGGGGTGAGGGAGGGTAATGGTAAGATATGTACACATATAATACCTCAATAAAAAAAATGTCAAAAAAAAAAGAAGAGAAAAAAAATCGTTATTGTTCAGATTATTACAGATGTTCCTCTTTTTTCCCCCCCATAGCTCCCTTCTACCCAGTTCCCACCCCACTCCAGGCCTTCCCCTCCCCGCCACTGACCTCGTCCATAGGCCTGAGCTCTTTGTCCAATCTCTTCCCGCACCCCCCACACCTCCCCCCCACCCCCCCGAGAATTGTCAGTCTGCTCCCTTTCTATGCCCCTGATTCTATTACATTCACCAGTTTGTTCTGTTCATCAGGTTTTTTATTCATTTGATTTTTAGGTTCACTTGTTGATAGATATCTATTTGTTGTCACTTGGTTGTTCATAATTTTTTATCTTTACCTTTTTCTTCTTCTTCCTCTTTTTAGAGAATACCCTTCAGCATTTCATATAATATTGGTTTGCTGGTGATGAACTCCTTTAGCTTTTTTTTGTCTGTGAAGCTCTTTATCTGATCTCCAATTCTGAATGATATTGCTGGGTAGAGTAATCTTGGTTGTGGGTTCTTGCTATTCTTCACTTTATATCAGGCGTCCTCAAACTACGGCCTGCGGGCCACATGCGGGTGTTTTTGCCGTTTTGTTTTTTTACTTCAAAATAAGATATGTGCAGTGTGCATAGGAATTTGTTCATAGTTTTTTTTTAAACTATAGTCCAGCCCTCCAACCGTCTGAGGGACAGTGAACTGGCCCCCCTGTTTAAAAAGTTTGAGGACCTCTGCTTTATATAATTCTTGCCACTCCCGTCTGGCCTGCAGAGTTTCCATTGAGAAATCATTTGACAGTCATATGGATACTCCCTTGTAGGTAACTAACTGTGTTTCTCTTGCTGCTTTTAATATGCTTTCTTTGTCTTTTGCCCTTGGCATTTTAATTATGATGTGTCTTGGTGTGGTCCTCTTTGGATTCCTCTTGTTTGGTATTTTCTGCGCTTCCTGGACTTGTAAGTCTATTTCTTTCACCAGGTGAGGGAAGTTTTCTATCATTACACTTGTCTTTAGGGTTCGAGGTGCTCCATTTCTTGGGTAGGGACATAGAGTAAAGCAAGAACATAAAGGACCCTCACCCTGTTCTGAACGTCAAGGAAATATTGAAAAAGCTAGGTTGGTGACATGAATATTGGCATCGAAACGCAACAGTTACTTCAGTTTCCTCCTTTCTAGATGAGTGAGTGGTATGGGTCTTAGTCTGCAGTAGTTTTAGGGTCAGGTACCAGCCACCAGCCAGTTGCAACACATGCATGTTAAAGTCGGTGATTGTAACCTCTTCTGTCTGCCTGTGACTGTCTAATCATCTCAACACCAACACAAAAATCAAAAGACTTACAATCCCAGAGGTAAGGACTTTCAAACAACTAGCTGAATCTCTCTGAGCAAGGCCTCGGAGGGGATGAAATAGATCGATTGGGATGCAATCTCTTTTCCTTTCCCTCACCACGTCCCGGGGGGAAGTGTGTAAGGCCCAGAACCAAGGCCAGAGGCTAGAGTCAAAGTAGGAGTGAGGATAGTTATGTGCAACTTAGTGAAAAAGCAACAAGCGAAGCACATGCACGTTCAGAAGATGTTTGTTTCACTGTCAGTATTTATCCCTGACTAGTGTCTGTCCTGTGGTTCAAGTCCAGATCAGTGGGAAGGGCGTGCGGCAGTACGCAGAGAGGGGGTTCCGTCCTTCTCGACTTTCCCAGGGAGGCGTACAGAGCCAAATCGGCTTTTAGCCTGAGTCCCCAGAGCAGGCCTTCCGGCAGGAGCTGAGATTCACGACGGTGGAAACCACTTGGTGGTTAAGTCAAACCAGGCCGTCCTCACGGTGCCCCGGGCGGGCGGGGGCCTCCCCCCAAGTCCTGCAGCTCCTGCAGCGCCTCCAGGTCTTCCAGCTTCCCTGGGATGAAAGACCCCATCCATTATTCATTTCAATAACAAATAGACACAGACATACATACATGTCAAGACCGAGGCGAGAAACTGTTTAGAGCAAGTGGCTGAATAATGATCCTTGCAGATCGCAGTAGGAAGGTAGCTAACTTCAGGTTCATGATTCACTGGCTAATTATTCATCTTCCTTTTAAGAAAGAGCTGAGACTGGGAGGGCCTAGGGTCAATACCTGACAAATGTCACAAGTGGAAGCCCCGAGACACACCCTCTTCTCCTCCTCCTTCCCCACACTCACCCACAGCACGGCCCCCGAATGCCTCTGTTAACCTTTAATAAATACCCAGGTATTTCTCCAGCAAAATGGTTTATTTGGGGATAACAAAGAATTGAAATTCAGGACATGTGGTCTAATGGGGTACACATGCAAGTCCAGAGAACAAAGGAGAGGAACACTCTTTATGCTGTATAGACTGGGGGGTGGGGTGGGGGGGCTGGTGTAAAGGAGTCTATAGAAAGAAACTGAATGTGTAACCAGACAAACATTGGGTCCGTGCTGCCTGTCACTACTTGAGCCAATTAAGCAGAGACAGGGTTGAATCCTATGTGAGTGTTTATTCCAATATTGCTGGCAGCACGGGAGAGCAGCAGGTCATCCACAAAAGTCTGCTCTGGACCCCACCGTAAGCCGACTGCTTAGACTGGTAGAAGTTCAAAGGAAAGTAGGTAAAAGGGCAAACGGGCAGTTTACAGATATGCAAACGGGCTGGGGATCTTCCAAGGGCTGGCGATTCTGGTCTCTGCAGCCAAGTTGTTCCTCTTTCCAAGATGATGGGCAGCTCCAAACGGGAAGGTGAGCCCCCAGGTCCGGAGGGCAGCCACCGGCCAGGTTAGGATGTGCCTCCTTTACTCAGGACACAGCAATCACGGTTAACAGAGCGTGAGTACTATTTCCTTACAATTCTAGCTGGTTCCCTAACTTTCTATTTCTGCCCCAATCAGATGTTCAAAGGGTAGTGATTTTCATTGGCTGAGTTATGGCAGGCTCCCATTGGCTGAGCTGTTACCGGGCAAGTTGGATCTCTTCTTCCTCCTGCTGAGGAAGTAAGTAGTGTAGTGCAAGTTCCTGTTCGAGAGGCAAGGTACGTTTCTTCCTGTTTGTGGTGAGTGGCACATCCCCGAGAGCTCTCTCTTCAAGCCTCTATTTTACATGAGTTTTCTGTTGAATTAACCTTCTCACCTCCAGTGGCTGGTCCGTGTCTGCCAGGCTGGGCCTGGGTGCGGACTGGGGGATGAGCATAAATTCTCCAGGGCGGCAGTCCTGGGTTTATTGGCTGGCCTTGCCTTTTGTCAGCTGATGGGCATTGAATTTAGTTTCCTCATCTGTACACATGTCCAGTCATTAAAATAGCCACCTTACAGAGGCTGTAAGCTTAAGCAGCAATGGTGGTGAGAATAGTGGAAGGCCTGGGGGCTGCTCGAAGTACTCGGCCTGTTTTATCTCCAGTAATTCTGCTCAGGTAGGCATTCTAAGGTGGGGCCTGAAGACTGGTCTTTTTTTTAAACCTCTGCAGTTAGTTCTCAGATCAGTCAAGTTGAGAACCATCATTGTTAATATTCAGACAGCAATTACCTCGCTTGGGGTCTTAGAGACAAACAGACCTCCTTCTGTCACTCACTAGCTCACTTGGCCAAGTCTTTCAACCTGTCCAGGCCTCAGTTTCCTCATCCATAAAATGGGAACAAGAATAGCACCCACTTCTGAGGTGCAATGAGCCAGTTTAGGTGACTGTGTCCGGCGCACACACCATGTTGGGCAAATGTTAGCTGGTACCGTTAGGCCAGTTCCTTTTTCTTGGGTGACAGAGCACCCAAAGACCTTCTGCTCTTTGTGCATAGGCCAGTCTGTCTTAGCTCAAGTTCATTGCTTTTCCAGCACGTTGCGTATTTCAAATCCTAAGTGTTGAGGGAAGGAGGGCTAGTATGTTATTGTGGAATAATCCTGTTTGGTCCAATAGGACTGGGTTTGAGTCTATTATCAGTTTGAGTCTCAGTTTCCTCATCCATAACGCGGGAGAACAAGACCCTGCATTGCTGTGAGAACTAGAGATAACGTGTGTAAAGCACGCAGCATCTAGGTACTGCATGATTGTCAGAGTTTTGGTTATAAAATGCACAAGATGTGGAAACAAAAAGGCAGGAAACACCTAAGGAAAGTCAAACAGGAAACAGAGACAGAGGAGTGGACGGAGGATGAAGAAAAGCTGGGGAGGCCCTGGGGCTCAGGGTCCCGGGCACAGATCTCCATCCATATTACCACCAGGCTCGACACTACACTGGCACTGGTGACCCCTCACCTGGGAGCGTGGCCAGGTTGCGACAGTGTTGTTACCTCAGGGCTGGGCCAGCCCAGCACCTTCATTTTTGTGCAGAACCCCCCCCCCCCCCGCCACCACACACACACACACACACACACACACACACACACACACACATTTCTGCTAGCAGCCTGCTCTGACCCAAGGAGAGCCCCTGCCGTCCCATCAGAGGGGCTGGGCTGTGGCTTCCGTGCAGAGTTGAGTCACTGTCCACTGCCCGGAGGGACGATTCCTCTCCCCAGACCTCTTTCAAGGGAGAATGGCATTTCACTTCATGTCCTTAAAAAGGACAGGGGTTATTCCTGCTAAATGTAGTCAGCATAAGTGCTTTCCAATGAAGCACGCCCAGCGTCCTGTATTTAGTATGCATGCGGACTGCTGTCACCTCCCGCTTCTGAATGGTTGGAAACGGGGCATCTGTCTCTTTAAATAAGAAACACTCCTTGTGACTCATCTGTTCTCCTGTCTTAGGAATCAAATTTTATTCTCTAGTTCTTTCTGTTGAGAAAGTTTCTTTCTCAAACACCAGATTCTGCCCTTCTGCCGCAGGGAAGTGTTTGCACAGTTCTCTGGTGACTTTTTAAAAGCCCTGCTGAGTTTGCGGGTGGATTGGGACTGTGCTGAAGAGACAGGAAGTGAGTCCCCGGTGAGGGCCGAAAGTGAAAGAAAAGTTACTGGAGGCGGCTCCATCCCCACCCTTTCCTTCCTGCTTGTTTCATTGTGGGTTTTTGTGGGTTTTTTCCCCCCTCTGGTTGTGTGGACAAGCCTTAGGAATTGGAGCGTGTGAAATTGGGCGACCAGAGGGGCTTGGCTTCGGGACCTGGTGACTATGAAGTTGCTGGGGCAGGTGGAGCAGGTGAGTGCCCGGTGCAGAGTGGCTTCTGGACACCACGCTGCTGGGACCTGCTGAGTGAGGACGCCCCTGGGTCCCGCCAGGATCGCCGCGTGTGCTTCTCTCTGAGCTACAGCCACCGGCCTTGCTCCTTCTTAGCTCTGGAAATCTCCAGCTCCTCTGCTGCTTTCTCAGCTGTCTCCTCAGAGCCTCGGCGGCCTCAAGCATAGACAGCGTCTCTCTCCTGCTGGATCAGCTGGGAGATCCCACAAGACGTTATGTTTTGTTTCCTCTCCGTTTGGTCCTGGGCAGAGGGCTAAGTGAATCCTGTCACATCCCGGTGTCCCGGGTCCTTGGTCTCGAAGGCCCACTGTCCCCTCCTCCCCCTGCCCTGTTCTAGGTTCTTTCTTGATCCCCGCTTCCTACCCTCGGAGGTTCCCAAAAGACAGGAGGTTCCCTGAATTGATCTTGTCTTTGCAAAACGTGTCATTGCTTTGGGTGTGGGCACTATGTGACCTGTATGTGACAGGGAGCAAGTACTTTCCCTGTGCTTCTGCTCATTAAATGGGGTTACTATTAACACGCCATCATGAGGTGATGGTGAGCATTGTGATAAGAGGTGTTACCCGCTTGCGACAGTGGCTGGCTTAGTACCCAACAAGTGTTAGCAATTATTATTACAAATGTATGACCTGTATTCTTTTACTCATTCTGTTTCCCTTTTTTGAAAAGTAAGCACTTTGTGTAGTTTACACTCAGTGTGTTTTGCCAGGTTCCACTTCCTAACCACTACACAGCATTGGGTGATGGACCGCTTACCCAATTCTCTGTAAGGACTTGCCCTCCACCCCTTGACCTGATCCAACTTGCAGATCTTTGCCAATCTGATAGGGGTAACGTGGGTCTCTCCTTGCTTTCTTCTGCATTTCCCAGGTTTACTGACGAGTTTGAGCATCACTGATACACTCTGGCTATTTGAGCACCCGGCCAGGGCACCCCATGCAGGAAACCTTTGTATGCTCCAGACAGTCCTGGTCCCGTGGCAGGTGCTGGGAACATGGGCATGACAGATGCAGCCTCCGCCCTTGTGAAGCGCAAAGCCTAGGACAGGAGCTGGTCAGAGAACAGGGGGACAGGGCTGGCTGGGTGCTCAGGGGGACGAGGGTCGGGGGCTCCCCCTGGGCCAGGATTTAGCGTGAACAGAGTTGCATTCTGTTGTTGTGTTTTCACTCAGACTTTACGAGCAGAATCAGTGGTGTGCAGGACATGGGTCTTACAATGCACCTTTACCTAGGCCGCCTCGGGGGACGAGGTGTGTCCAGACACCTCACTTGATCCTCTGAGCAGTGAGATGGGTCTGCGATCAGGCGTCCTCAAACTGCGGCCCGCGGGCCACAGGCGGGTGTTTTTGCCGTTTTGTTTTTTTACTTCAAAGTAAGAGATGTGCAGTGTGCATAGGAATTTGTTCATAGTGTTTTTTAAACTATAGTCCGGCCCTCCAACGGTCTGAGGGACAGTGAACTGGCCCCCTGTTTAGAAAGTTTGAGGACCCCTGGCTACGTCATCTGGAAGCTTATATTCCACTGGGGGAAAGAAAAAGGAAGTTGCAAGAGAAGAGGTGGTTTTTTGTTTGTTTGTTTCTACTTTTAACATCAGGAAACATCTCAACTGACTGACAGCAAAAAGGCCGGGCTATTGTGTTTTGTTCACTGTTACGTCTCCCAGGTTCCAACCATGATGCGGGCCCCAGGATTTGCCTCTTGGGTAAGGTTGGCTGGGGTGATTCCAGGGTTTTCTAAGCCACTGAGGGTGGGATCTGGTGGCCGAGGGGCCCGTGTAGGTGGCCTTTGTATTTGAGTGTCGATGGGAAAACCGTGAGACTTAGCTGTGGGAGTTAGCAGACCCTCTGTGAGCTGTGGTAAGGGTCCCCACAGTTTCCAGATCTCAACATCTCTCAGAAGTGCTCAGTCAATATTTATTGAATGAAAACATCACAAAGTTATATTTTTTATTTTTTAAAATATATTCTTGTAGATTTCAGAGAGGGGAGAGGGAGAGAGAGATAGAAACAACAATGATGAGAGAGAATCATTGATTGGCTGCCTTCTGAACATTGAGGATCAAGCCCACAATCCGGGCATAAGCCCTGACTGGGAATGAACCCTGATCTTCTAGGCAAAACATAAAATTTATGATAAACCTAGACTATTGGTAAATTCTGGAAGTATGAAAAGAAAGCAATCTTACACATCATTTAGTCCAACTTTCTAATTTTGGAATATGATAATGAGACCCCCCTAAAACACCCAGACTGACATAGGTAAAACCAACAATTTCTTGGTTCTACGAGCCTTATTACGAAACTGTGGGAGGTGCCACACGGTTAAAACCGGAAGTAGAGTCTCTTCACTCTTCATTCGGCTTAAACTCTTGCCTTGGCTAGACCAGCGGAGAGCAAGCAGCGGTGAGGGTCCCAGGCCTGTGAAGCAGCAGCTGGAGGGTCCCAGGATTTGCCTTTGGTAAGGTCAGTTGGGCCTCTGGGGAGGAAGGCCTTTGATTCTAGACTTTTCTAGGCTGCAGAGGGTGGGATCTGGTAGCCATGGGCTCCTGGAAATGAGCCCTGTGTTTGAGCCTAGTGCCTGTGGGCCCACAGATTGCCCGTCTCAAGGCCTCTCTAGCTAAGGTTGATGCATTCCTGGTTGTTTTTTTTTCTGAAATGCTCCAAGTACAGCGATCCTTATGCAGGTGAAACTTGTCAAAGAATAGAAAGCAAAAGTTAAATCTCGAAGAACGTTGCTGCTACAGCTCACCATTTCTCAGCACGTACCCACCCACATACATGCCCACGAACATGAACACACACACACATATACACACACGCACACACGCACACAATCCTGATAATTCAATCATTTATTTATTTATTTTGAGAACTTTAAAAATTACAGAGAAAATTACTGACAAAATTCGAGACTGTACTTGTGGGGTTAAGCACTTATAGGTAAACTTGGAATTTCATTCAGTTTGAAAATGACAGGGCTTTGTTGAGGTTTGAACACCTTCATTGGGCTGTGCGAAAGCCCTGGTTTCAGGGGCTGCCGGGACAGTGTTTGTGTGCAGAGTGGACATCTGGCAGGTTCTGGGGAGTCCCCACTTTCCGGTGGCCATCCCGGACGGGAGGGAATAGCCACATTATCACTACGGGCTGCGCTGGGGAGCCATTTTCAAGTCCTGTTGAGCTTGACAGGAGATGCAGGTTTTTGTCTCAGACGATGACTGCAAGTTTTGGACTTCTTGTCCCCAGTTATCCACATCCCTAAAGGATCTGGGATGCTGCTAGAATATTGCTAGACGGATTG